>NC_081192.1:27328649-27693649 GCF_902713425.1 Acipenser ruthenus
ATTCCCTAATAACACTTGCAATGCATTATGACTTCAAAGGTATGACTTTAAGTCTATGACATTATTATTTATTGATTTTATTTTGTTTTATTTCTTTGATCACCAAATGCCACTACAACACACTCGTTTTTTTTTTTTATGCAGTACTCCTGACGAACTTCACCGATTGACCGCATCGTTCGGGCTCTTAAAGTAGCTTGTGTTGTAGCAGCAGGACAAGCTCGCCATCCCGCCCGCTGCTTTCCTGCTCACCAAAACACAACGCACCCAGGGGAGAGATACCATGGTAAATAGGTAACCTATTTACCATGGTATCCCTCCCCTGCGGCGGCTGCTCTTGATCTCCGGCTGCTCTTGATCTCCGTGAACGCACCCGCTGTCACATTGAAGCGCTTGAAAACACAGCACAACATTCCCTAATAACACTTGCAATGCATTATGACTTCAAAGGTATGACTTTAAGTCTATGACATTATTATTTATTGATTTTATTTCTTTGATCACCAACTGCCACGACAACACACTCGTTTTTTTTTTTATGCAGTACTCCTGACGAACTTCACCCATTGACCGCATCGTACGGGCTCTTAAAGTAGCTTGTGTTGGAGCAGCAGGACAAGCTCGCCATCCCGCCCGCTGCTTTCCTGCTCACCAAAACACAACGCACCCAGGGGAGAGATACCATGGTAAATAGGTAACCTATTTACCATGGTATCCCTCCCCTGCGGCGGCTGCTCTTGATCTCCGGCTGCTCTTGATCTCCGTGAATGCACCCGCTGTCACATTGAAGCGCTTGAAAACACAGCACAACATTCCCTAATAACACTTGCAATGCATTATGACTTCAAAGGTATGACTTTAAGTCTATGACATTATTATTTATTGATTTTATTTTGTTTTATTTCTTTGCTCACCAACTGCCACGACAACACACTCGTTTTTTTTTTTATGCAGTACTCCTGACGAACTTCACCCATTGACCGCATCGTACCGGCTCTTAAGGTAGCTTGTGTTGGAGCAGCAGGACAAGCTCGCCATCCCGCCCGCTGCTTTCCTGCTCACCAAAACACAACGCACCCAGGGGAGAGATACCATGGTAAATAGGTAACCTGTTTACCATGGTATCCCTCCCCTGCGGCGGCTGCTCTTGATCTCCGGCTGCTCTTGATCTCCGTGAACGCACCCGCTGTCACATTGAAGCGCTTGAAAACACAGCACAACATTCCCTAATAACACTTGCAATGCATTATGACTTCAAAGGTATGACTTTAAGTCTATGACATTATTATTTATTGATTTTATTTCTTTGATCACCAACTGCCACGACAACACACTCGTTTTTTTTTTTATGCAGTACTCCTGACGAACTTCACCCATTGACCGCATCGTACGGGCTCTTAAAGTAGCTTGTGTTGGAGCAGCAGGACAAGCTCGCCATCCCGCCCGCTGCTTTCCTGCTCACCAAAACACAACGCACCCAGGGGAGAGATACCATGGTAAATAGGTAACCTATTTACCATGGTATCCCTCCCCTGCGGCGGCTGCTCTTGATCTCCGGCTGCTCTTGATCTCCGTGAACGCACCCGCTGTCACATTGAAGCGCTTGAAAACACAGCACAACATTCCCTAATAACACTTGCAATGCATTATGACTTCAAAGGTATGACTTTAAGTCTATGACATTATTATTTATTGATTTTATTTTGTTTTATTTCTTTGATCACCAACTGCCACGACAACACACTCGTTTTTTTTTTTTATGCAGTACTCCTGACGAACTTCACCCATTGACCGCATCGTACGGGCTCTTAAAGTAGCTTGTGTTGGAGCAGCAGGACGAGCTCGCCATCCCGCCCGCTGCTTTCCTGCTCACCAAAACACAACGCACCCAGGGGAGAGATACCATGGTAAATAGGTAACCTATTTACCATGGTATCCCTCCCCTGCGGCGGCTGCTCTTGATCTCCGGCTGCTCTTGATCTCCGTGAACGCACCCGCTGTCACATTGAAGCGCTTGAAAACACAGCACAACATTCCCTAATAACACTTGCAATGCATTATGACTTCAAAGGTATGACTTTAAGTCTATGACATTATTATTTATTGATTTTATTTTGTTTTATTTCTTTGCTCACCAACTGCCACGACAACACACTCGTTTTTTTTTTTATGCAGTACTCCTGACGAACTTCACCCATTGACCGCATCGTACCGGCTCTTAAGGTAGCTTGTGTTGGAGCAGCAGGACAAGCTCGCCATCCCGCCCGCTGCTTTCCTGCTCACCAAAACACAACGCACCCAGGGGAGAGATACCGTGGTAAATAGGTAACCTATTTACCATGGTATCCCTCCCCTGCGGCGGCTGCTCTTGATCTCCGGCTGCTCTTGATCTCCGTGAACGCACCCGCTGTCACATTGAAGCGCTTGAAAACACAGCACAACATTCCCTAATAACACTTGCAATGCATTATGACTTCAAAGGTATGACTTTAAGTCTATGACATTATTATTTATTGATTTTATTTCTTTGATCACCAACTGCCACGACAACACACTCGTTTTTTTTTTTATGCAGTGCTCCTGACGAACTTCACCCATTGACCGCATCCTACCGGCTCTTAAGGTAGCTTGTGTTGGAGCAGCAGGACAAGCTCGCCATCCCGCCCGCTGCTTTCCTGCTCACCAAAACACAACGCACCCAGGGGAGAGATACCATGGTAAATAGGTATCCCTCCCCTGCGGCGGCTGCTCTTGATCTCCGTGAACGCACCCGCTGTCACATTGAAGCGCTTGAAAACACAGCACAACATTCCCTAATAACACTTGCAATGCATTATGACTTCAAAGGTATGACTTTAAGTCTATGACATTATTATTTATTGATTTTATTTTGTTTTATTTCTTTGATCACCAACTGCCACGACAACACACTCGTTTTTTTTTTTATGCAGTACTCCTGACGAACTTCACCCATTGACCGCATCGTACCGGCTCTTAAGGTAGCTTGTGTTGGAGCAGCAGGACAAGCTCGCCATCCCGCCCGCTGCTTTCCTGCTCACCAAAACACAACGCACCCAGGGGAGAGATACCATGGTAAATAGGTAACCTATTTACCATGGTATCCCTCCCCTGCGGCGGCTGCTCTTGATCTCCGGCTGCTCTTGATCTCCGTGAACGCACCCGCTGTCACATTGAAGCGCTTGAAAACACAGCACAACATTCCCTAATAACACTTTCAATGCATTATGACTTCAAAGGTATGACTTTAAGTCTATGACATTATTATTTATTGATTTTATTTTGTTTTATTTCTTTGATCACCAACTGCCACGACAACACACTCGTTTTTTTATGCAGTACACTCTTAGAAAAAAGGGTACAATATAGATCTCCGGCTGCTCTTGATCTCCGTGAACGCACCCGCTGTCACTTTGAAGCGCTTGAAAACACAGCACAACATTCCCTAATAACACTTGCAATGCATTATGACTTCAAAGGTATGACTTTAAGTCTATGACATTATTATTTATTGATTTTATTTTGTTTTATTTCTTTGATCACCAACTGCCACGACAACACACTCGTTTTTTTTTTTTTATGCAGTACTCCTGACGAACTTCACCCATTGACCGCATCGTACCGGCTCTTAAGGTAGCTTGTGTTGGAGCAGCAGGACAAGCTCGCCATCCCGCCCGCTGCTTTCCTGCTCACCAAAACACAACGCACCCAGGGGAGAGATACCATGGTAAATAGGTAACCTATTTACCATGGTATCCCTCCCCTGCGGCGGCTGCTCTTCATCTCCGGCTGCTCTTGATCTCCGTGAACGCACCCGCTGTCACATTGAAGCGCTTGAAAACACAGCACAACATTCCCTAATAACACTTGCAATGCATTATGACTTCAAAGGTATGACTTTAAGTCTATGACATTATTATTTATTGATTTTATTTTGTTTTATTTCTTTGATCACCAACTGCCACGACAACACACTCGTTTTTTTATGCAGTACACTCTTAGAAAAAAGGGTACAATATAGAACCCCAAAAGGTTCTATCTGCTGGTATAGATTTGGAACCATTTTGAAGTGCTATATGGAACCTTTTAAAATGGTTCTTTGGAAGAACCCTGCATTAGAGGTTTAATAAAGAACCACCATGGTTCTTATATTAATGGTATAATACAGAACCATATTGGTTCCTCTGAAGAACCTTCTATTGAGGTTTAAAATAGAACCATAAGAGTTACACTATTGAACCTTACAATTAACATTCTATGGAGGGTTGTTTGGTTCATCTGAGAAAAAAACAAATGTATACCGTTAAGAGCTCTTCACATCCTTTAGAATCCCCCAACCTCAGAAGTGTAAGTGCTTTGATAAATCACTCAATTCAGGATGCCAACAATTTATTTATTAAACATTTATATAACAATTTATTGTTTTTACAGGTTAAACCATTAGAGTAGTTTCAGGTTTAGTTATATACAGTTTTACACCGTTTTATTCAACCTGTGTGTTTTTAATAATTAAACCATATTATTTACACAGTGAAAAAAAGGGTCTCGCAGCAAACTGGAAAATAAATCTATGCATCCCACAGATTTTCCTGAAACTTACACAAAATACATTTTCAAGAACATGTAATAGACCTTGAAAAAGCTGAGATAAAATGTATATTGAAACTGATGAACGTGGGTTTCTTTTTTCTTATTCATTTTTTGGTGGCACAAATTAGAAGAGCTACAGTACAGTATTTAGATCAGAGCTTATTATGAGTTTATGATATCTATAAATTAAGACTGAATGTTTATTAGTTTTTTGAGATCAAAACTTCTATTAAAAACAATTTACATTTGTTATAAACAATTAATTTTCTAATCAGCCATTTACATTTAAAATAAATACTTTTTTTATATGTACAATTACATTTTTATATCAAATATTCTGTTTTTGTAATCAAATTAAATAGTTGACACAATAAATTCATTTAATTTCAGATTAAATGTTAAAATGGCATTCCATCAGATCAATATAATTATTCCCCAAGTAAAAGTGCAGTTATTTGACTGTACATCTTTAACACTGGCAAAGGTACTTTGTCAGAGATACTCAGCTTCATGAAGTACCTTTCCATGAAAGTCAGACAATTTTTTAGAGCTTTAGGATACTCAATGCCCAAGGAAAAATAAAGAGAAAAAATACATTCAACAGCAAGGGTGATATCCATTCCTGGATAATCACTGAGTATCTCAATTCCATCAACACAAACAGAGATGTCATCTGCTGCCAATGGGCTTGTTGTTCCCTTGAAAACGATAGTTGGCGTAGGTGATGGTGGTACCTGTATAGATTTTAAAATAATAATTAATAACTTTATTCAACAATAAATTATGTGAAATTGTACTTCAGCAGCATTTCACCATACCTACAAGCAGTGGCGGCTCGTGTGGTGGGGCTGCGGCTACTTTAAAGGGATTTCGTAATATTCCTCCCTTTAAAAACATTTTAACTGTCGGATCTCACTTAAAACAGCGAGGAACGTCTTAAACTCCTGTTAATTGCCTACAAGTCTCCCTCATAATTCATTAAGTACACATTTATGGCAAGCCAAATTAAGAGATACCTTTAAATATTTAACAGATATCTTTAAATATTTCAAAATATCCTTAAATCAGTTGAATATATCTTAAAATATTTTGAAATAATTAGAGATATCTTAACATATTTTAAGATATCTCAAAATGGTTTACAGATATCAGGAATTAATTTGGAGATATCTCAAACTCATTTTGAGATATCTCTAAATGATAATTTGACTTTGTATTTAACATTGAAAACATCAATTCAGTTAAGCTACATTTAAAAAGTAGAGCTCAATTAACTTACTTGGTCAACAACAAACAGATTTTCCCTCTCTCGAAACAAAGCTGGCAACAGCAACAATGCAGCATTCATTCTCAGTCCTACAAATAGGGTATCAGATCATATACAAAGTACAAAGCAAACGGAAGAATGTTGAGCAACCCTGGTCTGAGAGGTACAGGATCTTTGGCTTTGCATTCCACCAGTGCTCTCAGTTACATTCATGAATTCATTATTTGCTAAACTGCACAGATAAAGAATAGTTTAAATGATTTAAAGGTACCTAAAAAAAACACACACACGACTGTAGCTCTCCAGGACCAGGACTGACCACCACTGATACAAACGTTATTGTGGATTGGAGCAAAAAAATGTTAAGAACAGTATCAACAAAGTTTCTAAAAATCTGTTCATGCAGGTTTTTCACATTGGTTTTTATGCCCCTGTGAGAGTTAAATACCAGCTATCTTCCCCATGAAATATTATGCTCCAAGTGTATGAAATGAAGTTGCATCATTTTCTGTTTAATAGTTATTTATAGATCCTATTCTGAGATAGGTCAAAACAATTTGATGTACAATAAATATTTCTTATACATTACCATTTCCCTGTGTCTTATCTGAAGCATCTTCAATGTAGGACATCACAGTAGTTAGAAGATGCCCACTAGAAAGTCTGAAAATAGCATCTACCATTCTGGATAGGCCACTCATTAGGTTCCGTTCCAAGTTTACTCCAAAACGTAGTTCTACTTCGTGCAACAGCTAAAATACAGATGCTAAAGTTATTATTATATTTATTTATTTATCATATGCCTTTATCCAAGGCGATATACACAGCTGTAAAAAAGAGTTGAATACTTACAAATAATGTAGTAGTTAAAAAAATCAATAAATAAAACAAAATCAAACTAAACTGAATGCGAGCAGAAAGAAGTTGCATGGGAAAAACCAGGAGCAGTGGAGTTTTGTAAAAGCTGGAGCAGGTGGATTGCTGATGCAGAAAGGTCACCTAGGAGGACTAATTAAAGTGATTATACATGCTTATAACTAAAAATATTAATTTCTCATCAATCACCATAGTAGAATAAAAACTAGTACCTACCAGTTTAGGATGCTTTAGGAATGGAAACAGACCAAGGACTTCTTCAGTGGACTTCTTCTCCATCATTCTTTCCCGAGTGTGTACAGTTCTATTCATGCTGTCACATATGGCTTCAATGTTCGGCCTCAATTTCGTTATTTCTTTTCTTATGGAGTCCAAGTGTTTGGCAATACTATGCTCGTCTTCTCCTGGGAACTCCTCACTTTGCATCTGCAATATGTATCATAACGTTAAGTAATTCAATACTTATGATCAGGCATTTACTGCATGTATTCTCTGTGCTTTTCTTTACTCTGGAAAAATGCTAAAGATCAAGTACTCTCCATGAAAGCCAATTAGCTAATAAACTACACAATCGCATGTATGTACATATATAAAGTATGTAATTCTATTTCAATCTATTTCTGTCAATGCAGATCCAAGAGTTAGGCTTACAGATTCTCTTCTCTTTTTCATGAGCGGTTGCTGTTGCTCTGGTGCACGCTTCCTTCCTCGACCCACAGCACCAAACTTTTTTTTCATGTCTTCTACAGTCTCCACTGAAATAAGTGTCTTTCTCTCTTTTTTGAATTTATTTCTCAGTATTTCAAGTAGAGTAGCCTGAAACAATGATAGAAAGTTAAACCTATGTCCATTATCTGGCTATAAAAAATACATATCAACTAGTAAAAATATATTTAACGCTGCATAATTTTGACAAATTAATGTTTATTCGACTATTTCTTTTATGAATATAACTACCAAATGTATACTCACATATCCAGTTTGGCTGTCATCCCTTAGAAATCTGTACTTACAGCACAAAGTACTTAGCACAGTACTGTACATTATGTGGTCTGGATACCTAAATATACAGATTAGAAAATAATATAGGCATATGAATTGTAAGTGAATTGTAAGAAAAATATATATTTGAGAAATAATGTCATGAAATACAGTTGCATTTTACAATTGCTTTAATTTACAAAAAAAACATGCTGAAAAGCATTATGAAAATGAATTTAATAAAACTTTTTCTCTTGAATAAAATATTGCTGTTATGATAGATTTAAAAAAAAAATAGTAATCATTTTAAAAATGAATATGCTATTTTATGTTATGTAATTATTCTAAAATTGGTTGCCTATGTATCTAAAACAAACACCGAAATCTCAGTTCTTACAGCGTATATTTGCTGAGGTCATCAAACAGAGTCTGTATTAGAGCTGCACGAAGGGCAGATTTGTCTTTTGATTTGAAACCAATGTCCTTTCTATCAAGGGCCATCTGTACAACTGGAGGAAATATAGGCAATGTATAACATGCGGTCCAAACATGAACACTTGTTGAGGTTTGTGGCACTTCTCTGCATTCTACTGGTAGCACCTTCTCTGAAACAATATGCTCATTTGCTTTTGTTCTATGAAAATACAAAAAACAACAAAAAAAACAATATTTCATAATTTTAATCACCTGAAAATATCTAAAGACTTGATATTTAAACAGAGCCTTATAATATAACAGCCATATTAATTTTCTACACAGAAGTTTAAAACCATACATTCCCAGTCCTCATTTTCAGGAATTAAACTAGTGAAAATACCTCTCTCTCTCTCTCTCTCTCTCTCTCTCTCTCTCTCTCTCTCTCTCTCTCTCTCTCTCTCTCTCTCTCTCTCTCTGTGTGTTTCCATAAAGAAATGTACTCCCATAATATACATCTTTCTTACAATACAACATTACAATACAAAAAGCGTACTGGTAGTAGTAATTTATACTTTTCAAAGTGATTCCTGTATAGTATGTGGTATTTAAATGTAAATACTAAAACACAACAATAGACTAACATAATGTATAATATATTTGTCATTACATACCTTTTAAGGTTCTCGAGAGCCTTTAAAAATTTGACTTGGTCCTTCATAGTTCGGAAGATCTTTCCAATCATATGTTCTGTCAGACCTAAAAGAGTCTCACCATCTATTTCTTCATCTAATGAACAAAAAAACATAAAATTAATCAGAAAAATAAGCACCAGTGTTAACCTGCCATTGTAATTAATATCACAGTTTTAAATGCAAGCAGTACCTTATACACAGTATGATGAGGTGCAATATATAAACATCCATCACTGTCTTCATAAGCATCTAGTGCATGGTAGTCAACTTCATTGCCAGGTGTTAATGTACACCACAGTACAAGGCATGAAGGTGAGAATTAAATTCCAGAGCAAAATACAGTTTCCCACACAAAATCCATGTACACCTAAACTGAATGATATGCAAGATTTTGAAAAAAATGGGTAAATCCTCATGGACTACATCGACAATGAAGTAATCCTTGACTTCGTATTTCACGTGATCCACAGTTAGTTTCTTTACTTTCAGTATGGTTTCATCAGCTTCAAGTTCACTGGCTTGAATATTGCATTTTTCAAGAATAATGTCTTTCAAAGATGTAGATGATAGCTGAACAACACAAGACCCTTCTTGCTCATATGACTGATGCAAAGCATCTGCACAACAAAAATCCCAACACTGTCTTTGTTGATGTCTTTTTGCTAAAGTAAAGCAGATGTTCCGGAAGTTCCACACATTTCTTGCAAGCCGCTTAAAGTACTGGTGCTTTCCTTCAAAACGTAAGCACCAAAGTGATCAAAGTGGTCCAAATTCAGCTAGCAATCTGGGGTAGTGTACCAAGTAATGCAATTTTGGTATAAAATTACCAGGATACAGTCTATTAAATTCGCTGAGAAATTCTCCAATTAAAATCTGCAAATGTGAAAGTGACGACTTTTTCACAACAGGAGACATTACAAAGTCTACTATTTCACGCACCGGCGTAGATTTAGCTAGGGGCGGTAGGGACATGTCCCTACCAATGTCAAGGGACCGTTGAATTGTCCCTACCAATAATTTTGATAAATCTTAAACGTCTTTTGTCAAGTCATTTTATCTGCTCCACAAAGGGTTAACTCTCTCAAGCCCCCCGCCCCTCCCCCTCGTTAGTCCTCCCTCCTCCAAAAAAAACAAAACAAAAAAAAAACGCTAATTTGATTGGCTTTGGCCCTTCCATACTGCATCACTGTAACACGGACTCAGTGCGTGGCTGACGTCAGGGATCAGCAGAGTGTGTTGTTTTCATTGAAGTGCGAAAGTGCACAAGGACTCGGGAGTGAAAGGTAAATCTCCGGGTTTAAAAAAAAAAAAAAAAATTCTAGTCATTCTTAAACGGTGTACATTGTGCCATAATTTTCACATTTATTTTAAAAAATAAGAATAAATATAATCAGTTTAATTCGATGTTTGTGTTTGTTGGTTAATGCGTTGTCATATTATTTCAATCCTCCTTCCTCCCTTTGTAACTAACTTACTCCTTGCTTGATATTTTTGTATCGTGTGTGTAAAAAGCGAACACGAACATATGTATTTGATTGAATGGACAGTGTGACTATCCAGGCGGCTAAATAAATGCACTATATTATATAGGCAGTAATAAAAAATATATAAAAAGTCAAATTAATGGTGGGGGGGGGGGGGGGGGGGGGGACGGGGGACAACGACAGATATACAAATAAATTTCAGTGTGGCGTGAGTAAAAAAAAGGTTGAGAACCGCTGGTTTAGGCTGGACTCTGGAAAGACGCTCATCTGAAGTTGCCGCTTGCCGGTCAGGCTGATATGAGTGTGAGCCACTGACTGAATGAAAGCCAGGTGCCGCGGCTGAAGGTATTGTCAGCTCGTCAGCAACATAGTTTGAGAGAATAAAGCTACCTACCTACCTACCTATTACGTTAGCGACCCATTGCTAGCTGCTAACCCAACGTCCTTGGTGGCTAGCTAGCTTGTTTCACAGCTAAATCATTATGTGTGTGTGTGAGAGAGAGAGAGAGAGAGAGAGAGAGAGAGAGAGAGAGAGAGAGAGAGAGAGAGAGAGAGAGAGAGAGAGAGAGAGAGAGAGAGAGAGAGAGAGAGAGAGAGAGAGAGTGCGTGAGCATGTTTTGATATCGTCATTCAACTATTAGCTAATCACTTCAATTTGGCTTTAGGTGACTAAAGCATAATAGCAACCAAAAAAATAAAGATGGACATAAGGAAGTTTTTTTTACAAAAAGTCAAAGTGTAAGTAGGAAGATGTTATTAAAGTAATAAACACAATTGATAATGATTCTCATAGCAAATGAAAAAATAATTTACTAATGAAGTTAACAGAGTCATACTTTCTCTCTAAACAGCATGCATCAATTTATCATTTTATCAGGCGAGTGAAGCAGTGCAGCCTGGTAAAAGCAGTACAGAGGCAGGTGGAGCAACAGGGTCGCAGATGGGGTCTGTAATGGCTTAGTGATTATAACAGTGAAAGTGTTAGACTCAGTTTTGAGATATATTATTGTTTGAGGCACATTGTGATATAATAGTAGGCTAATGCTGTACAGTAATACTCAGCAAATAAAGTTAGCATAGCCATATATTTTCTCTCTATATGGCATGCATCAATTTATTATTTTATCAGGTGAATGAAGCAATGCACTCAGGTACGAGCAGCAGCACAGACACAGGAGTGGCAGGCAGAGCACGTGAGCGTGCATGTGCTCATGCTTGTAGCGCCAGGGGTATTGGTAGCTTACAGTAAGGCTGGGATAGGTTATAATTCAGGTTATTAGTAATTCTACAGCAGGGATGTCAAACCAGCTTCCAGGAGGGACACTTTATCATAGTGTTTTAAGTGTATACCAGCCAACTTCATGTCAATCAAACTGTCCTCGATTCATGTCCAGCATTCATTTCAAGCCACCAGAAGTTACCATTTAATAGCTGTCTACTAAAAAATTTCTTCCCGGGGGGGGCAGGGAGGTGGATGGAAAGACTCAATATTGCAGCTACCGGGGGGCATGCAAGACTCCATATCGTAGATACCGGGCATGCAATTATATATATATATATATATATATATATATATATATATATATATATATATATATATATATATATATATATATATTAATGTTATTTTTTTTTTATTTTTTTTTTTGGATGTTTGGAGTTTTACTCGCGCATAGTTTTGTATGTTATTTCCGAATTTCTCCTTAGACATGTCTGAAGGGGACACTGTATTACTTAAAACGTGAATTAACGTATTAAAACGTGTTAACTGTGAGCAGTTACCTTGGGATTACACACCAGGTTCAGACGCATTGAATGGACTAATGTATCCGCAGGCGACCTAAGACTCACCGTTTCAACGGTGTCAGTAGTGCTCAACAGAAAATAATGCATACAGAAAAATATTGTATCCTGGCCATGGGCTTTGGTTTTCCCCAGCGCCGTAACTAAGCATTTAGCTACCGGGGCATGCAAATATATATATATATATATATATATATATATATATATATATATATATATATATATATATATATATATATATATATATATATATATAAATTGCATGGACCTCCGGAATGAAGCAACCGGAGGTGGATGGAAAGACTCAATATTGCCTCTACTAGGGCATGCAAGACTCCATATCGTAGATACCGGGCATGCAATTATATATATATATATATATATATATATATATATATATATATATATATATATATATATATATATTATTGTTTTTTTTTTTTCTTTTTTTTTTTTTTTGGATGTTAGGAGTTAGGATGGTATTTACTCGCACATAGTTTTGTATGTTATTTCCGAATTTCTCCTTTAACATGTCTGAAGGGGACACTGTATTACTTAAAACGTGAATTAACGTATTAAAACGTGTTAACTGTGAGCAGTTACCTTGGGATTACACACCAGGTTCAGCCGCATTGATTGGACTAATGTATCCGCAGGCGACCTAAGACTCACCGTTTCCACGGTGTCAGTAGTGCTCAACAGAAAATAATGCATACAGAAAAATATTGTATACTGGCCATGGGCTTTGGTTAGCATACAGTGTCCCCTTCAGACACTAAACAGTGGCCTACAGTTTTATGTTTGTCTGAAAAAAACAACTACAATTGGTATTTTTAATAATCATTAACATGTTCATTATTTCAATATACAAACATGCAGTATTTTGCAATTATTTAAATCCAATCTTCTCCACTGCAGTTAAACTATGGTTGTTTTTCCTATGCACTTGACAGTGGTGGTGGGTGTTTTTGCCAAAAACTGCTTTAAGTGTGTGATGCAGTCTTGTAAGATTTATTGACATTATGTTGATAATCAGAACAACAGGGTTCACCAACCTCGACTAGGTCAGGGTTAACACAGTTGAGCTCAGATGAAACAGCCCATTTGCAATATACAGTACTGGGTGGCTATTGGTCATTCAGCAGTGTGATGCAAATACCTGCAGTTACCACAAAGCGCTGACCTGAGCACACTTGCTCATTTGCTATTCTAGTTTTCTCCCTGGGATGCTCGTACTTAAATATTTAATATAAATGGACTTTAGTTGGTATATAGGGGGCTGGTGTCTATAGAGTTAACACAAACTGTTTTACAATTTCTGAAAATGAAATTAAGAAGTTGTGAGCAATGGGGATATAAATAGGCCCAATTAATCCCACACCTGCCGCACACCTTCTGTGAATGATGCAATTGTCAGCAAATGATTTACTGACCATCCCAATATAATTTAGGAGCAAAAGAAACATCTGTAATTGGCGTAATTACAGGGATTAATTATAGCATTGTTTCTTTACCGAATATCTCAATCGTCCTGCCTGGGGACAGACGTGAAGTTATGTATATATACATTTAGTGTGCCCAATTATTTTACCCCCGATTTTCTCCCCAATTTGGAATGTCCAATTATTTTTTCTCCTCATCGCAGCAATTCCTTACACAGCTCAGGAGATCCAAAGGTTCAGTGGGCGTCCTCCGATCCCACAACCAAACTATTATCCTCTTTTACACCCAGGAACTCGAGAGCGGATGTCAGCGAGCTACTGACCTCTGGAGGACAAAGGCCAGCCCTGCAGGTGTCCGCTTTTGAGCTCACAGGGCGCCTGGCCAGCAGGGTTCACTGTAGCGCAATGAGGAGAAACAGTCCCTTTTGTTTTTGCTTCCCTAACCCACGGGAGTGCCAGAGCCAATGTTACGCTCCCTTTGGAATTCACAGCGAAGACCGACAACTTTGCACAGCCAGGACGCGAACCTGTGCTGTATGACCACACAACCACGCTTTTACCAGGTGAGCCACTCGAGGACCCCCTGATAGTGTTTTTGAGGTTAAGATTCATTTAAAAGTTATAACTAGCTCTTTATTTTATATATATATATATATATATATATATATATATATATATATATATTGCACCAGGATGACTGAACAAAAGGAAAAGTGAAACGAAGAAACTGTAAAAAATGACGACTGGACACCAACCACTAAAAGCTGGTAATTTTAAACTTTAAAGAGATAGTTTATACCCTCTAAGCGGGCAATTTCTAATCTCTTTATTCATGCCACTGTCTGGTGCTCCAAGGGAGACTACAGTTGGATTTTTATACCAGCTCTGTTATCCCCAGCTGGGGATGAAATCCATTGCGAAGGGGATGAAGTGGAGGTGGCTGTACACACACACACACACAATTTGTTACAAACTGTTTATCCAATTGACAGGAAACTTAGCATCAACATTATAGAGTATACATTAATGATAATATACAAGATTGTGAATGTCACACAGTTTTACATACATCTGGATAATCCCTCATCAGACTGTGATTAAACATTTCATTGCTAATTCTTATTCTATCCTGTACATACTGTTGATATGTCATGTTCATCGTTTAGAGTTTACGTGGCAGGAGATGTATATGTATACATAAGCATAGGCAAATTGTAAGCATGGCAAATTCTTTGTTGAGATTTAGTAATGTCTTTCTCAAAGAGACCCAAGTGTAAATGTTTGTCGTAATCACCATGGATAATAGCATTTACATAATGTCCCGTGACAAGAAATTACATCTAAAATACAAATGTATTTTTTTCAGATTTGTAAAAAAAGACCTGCTTCTCCTGGTGTTGTATCCTTGCTGGACGGAGATGGTGACGGAGATGGTGAAGATGCTGGAGGCGGCCAAGCCAGCACAGTATGGGGTAGATTTGACAAGGGACAAGAAAAGGTAATTAGAATTACAACGTGATGTTTAGGAACCCGCATTAGAGAGACAGATAGATTCAAATTATTATTTTTCTCTGTCCCCTTACATTTGTATGCTGTTTGAAATCATATTTTTGTAATAATCTGTTTTCAGGATATGCCATAGACCTAGGTTAGATGAGCCAAAATGTCTTTATATCAGTAGTAACTGTGTATAGCCAGGTATACAATCGGAAACTTAATTCACTTTTGAGTTATTGTCTATGTTTGGTACACAGCTTATCTTCCTGATTTTATTTTTATTTTTTTTAACTTAGGTTCCATTACCAGTGCTGTCCCATAAAAATGAACCATTTTCCTGCCACATTGTTTCACCCTCTGGACATATCAATGATTCAGATCTTTTACACATATCCATCTTATATGGATGTTTTGTGTTTTGTTTATAAAAAATGTGTAAATGTGTAAAGGACTAGGGGTTGTGGTGTTTGTCTGAAGTAAGAGAGTGGTGGTGTAACATCAAATCATTTGCAGCACGAATAAGTCACAGTCACTGGCCATGTCATGCACACTTATTTCTAACTCATTGGTTGATCGAAAATAAGTTTAACATGCAATGGAGTAGTTCATTGGTTTTATACGCTCCCTTTAAAGATGTAATAAACAATCTCATCCAGTGGGATCTCTTTTCAGAGTGTGCAGTAGCAGAAGGGGATTGTGGGAATGTGTGGAGCTAAGGAAGGTAGAAGGAGATGCGCAGTAGAAACCCTGGGATATGTTTACACAATGAACTAATTTGTGGATGAATATCGTTGGTGTTAATTAAAGTTAATAAGACAAAATATTTTAGTGTAAAATTATACTTGATGGTGGGGTACTGCCTTTTTTAATTTTTACAGAGATGTCATTTTTTAAATCTTATTGCTATCTTACCTCGAAGGCCACCTCCCCTCCAGACATTCCGATCAGAGAAAAGAGACAATTCGAAGCCAACCCAAAGAGACGTCCAAGACCTTGTCTGGGCTGCCTATCTGTAATATCAGCTAAAAAGGAGGCTCCTGTAACAGTAAGTTATCTTTCCTGTAGCCATTCCCTAGACTGCAGTGTTATGTGGCACTTCATTACCAAATCAATCAGAAAACATGTCACCTTCAGTTAGTCCATTTTTTTAATTTGTTTTTTAAAAATCAATTAAAAGATATTTAAACTTGTCAGTTTTTGTTTACATTGCATTATTTTGGAACTCTTAATACAATTATTGATAATAGAAACAACTTTGCAAATGCCATTACTATTTTTCAGATTCCTAGGATGAAACCGTTGGCCATAGCAACAGGAAAAACTGATTTAGCACACTTTGAAAAACAATATTGAAAATATTAAAACAATCAGCTCTATCACAATGACCTCAGTGAAACCCAGCGTGGTTGCGGGATGATACAAAATCCATTGTAATGAACAATAAGTGAAATGCCGGGGGTCCCGAGTGGCGCATCCAGTAAAGGCACTCCACGTGCAGTGCAGGATGTGCCCTATAGTCTGGACATCGCGAGTTCGAGTCCAGGCTATTCCTTTGCCGACCGAGGATGGGAGCTCCCAGGGGGCGGCGCTCAATTGGCCCACGCTTCGGAGGACAGCGTGTGTTTGTCTTCGCCCTCCAGAGTCAGCCCTGGGGTGGTAGCGGTGAGCTGAGCATAATAAAATAATTGGCCATTCCAAATTGGGGAGAAAATAATAAAAAATAATTGGCAACGACTAAATTTATAAAAAAAAAAAAAAAAAGTGAAATGCTTCAGTTTTTACAAGCTTGATTAATATGCCCCTATTTACCAGATAGAGGGGTCTACTATTCAATGGTTCTATAGAATGTTGACACACGCTGATGAAAAAATAGCACCATCTAGATTTCTTCCTTATCAAGCAACTAAATCAGACACCATATATCTTGTGATCGTAGCAGATTTTGCCCATTTTGAGGATAAGTGATACCAAACATTAAACAAACTACATGGGAAGTTTTATTAAAAGGATTCTCACCTTTCCCCAGCATACAGCTGATCCTGTCCTAATGTGAAGGTGGATCCAACAAGTGACGTCGTGATCCTGCCAGTCGAAGTGCAGAAAAATCACAGTCAAATGCATGTTGGCCTGATAACCAAATATTGTTCTTTTTTTTTTTTTTTTTTTTTAATCCTGCGCTAGTAAATCATGTATCTGTGTCAGGATAGCATATACAGCATGCTCATGCCTAAGTAAACAAACATTTTAAGAACATAAGAAAGTTTACAAACGAGAGGAGGCCATTCGGCCCATCTTGCTCTTTTGGTTGTTAGTAGCTTATTGATCCCAGAATCTCATCAAGCAGCTTCTTGAAGGATCCCAGGGTGTCGGCTTCAACAACATTACTGGGGAGCGGGTTCCAGACCCTCACAATTCTCTGTGTAGAAAAGTGCCTCCTATTTTCTGTTCTGAATGCCCCTTTATCTAATCTCCATTTGTGACTCCTGGTCCTTGTCGAAAAAGTCCCCTGGGTCGACATTGTCAATACCTTTTAGCATTTTGAATGCTTGAATCAGATCACCGCGTAGTCTTCTTTGTTCGAGACTGAATAGATTCAATTCTTTTAGCCTGTCTGCATACGACATGCCTTTTAAACCCGGGATAATTCTGGTCGCTCTTCTTTGCACTCTTTCTTGAGCAGCAATATCCTTTTTGTAACGAGGTGACCAGAACTGAACACAATATTCTAGATGAGGTCTTACTAATGCATTGTAAAGTTTTAACATTACTTCCCTTGATTTAAATTCAACACTTATCACAATATATCCGAGCATCTTGTTGGCCTTTTTTTATAGCTTCCCCACATTGTCTAGATGAAGACATTTTAATAAAGAACAAAAATAAAAATCACTTTGTTCTTGAGTTTATTTTGGTATCTTTTGAAATTGGTATTCTTCTTGTGTGTGTTTGTGTATATGCATGTGTGTGAAGGATGTGGGTTGGTGGGAGGGTGTTCATTTTAATGGATTTATGTCTTTTTAAGACAGAATGCTTTTGACAGCTGTTTTGTTGTGTTCACAAAGCTTTAACACTTGAATAAGTCCTTGAGAATTTCATGCAATCTTTTAAAGGTTTTCTGACCTGTAAATTAGTCCTACAACCACACAATGTCAGTGGAGTACACCTAATATGTGTAATTAACAATAATTAAACATTACCAATTTTGACATGATGAATTAACACACAGAAAGGGCTAATGACTAATCAAGCTTTAAATCCAATTTCTTAAAGGCTTAAAAAAATTAGAGTGGTTGTCTTCTTTCTTGGATTTGGGATTTCTATTATAATATTTTTATTTAAGTATTTCTTCAAGATATAGGCAGTGCCATTTACAGTGTGGCCCTGAATCTTGGATTACTAGCCTCCTTGAGGATCTTTAAAATACATATTCCTGCTCGAGCAATATTTTAAAAAAATATATCTCTGGTTGCAATTTGGTTTTTAACATCAGGGAAATGATTCATCTATATGCTAAGGGTTGCAACTTTAAGATCTCTTTTTTCAGTAATTTCAAATGTCTGTCTACTAAAGCCTTTCTATAATGTTCTAAAGATAAATGGCAGATTATGAAAAATATATTGTCGTCACAGTGCATGACTGCAAATGGGTACTGATGTACATTTTGTAATCTGGCACAGTCATGTTTTTTTTCTTTTTCTAAAACCAAAAGCCTTGATTGCCTCAATTTCTATAGCTATAATTACTCATTAGCCAATAGTTAATGTGTTAATAACTTATTTATTCTTTAGATCAGTTTATGGGGAATTTGTATTTGGTCATGTGGACATCTGGAGGTTATAGGACGGACTGACTTATCATTATATATATATATATATATATATACACACACAGTGACACTCAAAAGTATTCACCCCCCTTGGACTTTTCCACATTTTATTGTGTTACAAATGGAATCAAAATGGATTTAATTAGGAGTTTTTGCTACTGATCAACACAAAAAGTGAAAAGTGAAAAATAAAATCTACAAATTGTTCTAAATTAATTACAAATATAAAACTGAAAATAATTGATTGCATAAGTATTCACTCCCTTTGCTATGACACACCTAAATAAGCTCTGGTGCAACCAATTGTCTTTAGAAGTCACATAATTAGTTGAATGGTGTCCACCTGTGTGCAATTAAGGTGTTTCACATGATTTCAGGTTAAATACACCTGTCTCTGGGAGGTCCCACAGTTGGTTAGTACATTTCCTAACAAAAACTACATCATGAAGATGAAGGAACATTCAAAGCAAATCCGGAATAAGGTTCTTCAAAAGCACCAATCGGGTAGGATATAAGAACATTTCCAAGGCATTGAATATCCCCCGGAGCACAGTAAAGTCCATTATTAAGAAATGGAGAGAATATGGCACAACTGTGAATCTGTCTAGAAAAGGCTGTCCTCAAAAACTGAGTATCCGGGCGAGAAGGGCACTAGCCAGGGAGGCCACCAAGAGGCCTATGGCAACTCTAAAGGAGTTACAGTCTTCCACGGCTGAGCTGGGAGACACTGTGCATACGGCAACAATAGCCCGGGTGCTTTACAAAACTGGCCTTTATGGGAGAGTGGCAAAAAGAAAGCCATTGTTGAAAAAAACTTGCATCAAATCTCGGCTAGAGTTTGCCAGAAGGCATGTGGGAGACTCTGAGACCAAGTGGAAGAAGATTCTATGGTGTGATGAGACCAAAATAGAGCTTTTTGGCCACAACGCTAAGCGCTATGTTTGGCGCAAGCCTAACACCGCACATCATCCTGAGAACACCATCCCTACCGTGAAGCATGGTGGTGGCAGCATCATGCTATGGGGATGCTTCTCTGCGTCAGGGCCTGGAAAGCTCGTGAAGATGCAAAAATTGCAGTGTCCAGATGTGCAAAGCTGGTAGAGACTTATACAAATAGACTCGTGGCTGTAATTGCTGCCAAAGGTGCCTCTACCAAATATTGACTCAAGGGGGTGAATACTTATGCAATCAATTATTTTCTGTTTTGTATTTGTAATTAATTTAGAACAATTTGTAGATTTTATTTTTCACTTTGACATTATGGACTTTTTTGTGTTGTTCAGTGGCAAAAACTCATAATTAAATCCATTATGCAGCTGATGCATAGTTCACTCACCCTAGTCTCTGTAAGTCCAGAAGTTACATAAATATTAAGTATTATTTAATCCATCAATACTTCAACATTCGTAAAAGATCTTCACTCCAAATCTCACTTTATAGGCTTTACAGTACACCAAACTGCTATATCATTCTCTTGCTGTTTTGTGAGGTTTTTGAAATTGAGAGGAGCCCTAAGCTAAACTGCTATATAACATCCTGCAACATGCTTGTGGTTTAGTGTTGAGCTCTGAAGATGAGGTCACTGCTGCTTGTCTGCCTGCTTGTGGTCACACTGACTGTGGCTATTCCTGCCCCTATGTAGAGGGGTCTGAAACAGACAAAACAATGAAGGTTGGTAGAAATAGATAAAATTGTATTCTTAAAACTATGTATTTATTTGCATTACTTATTATTTAAACTGAACAAAATTAACTCTAATGAAACTCGTATTTCTAACTTGAGACATAGTATCCATTGAAAGTTAATTTCTGCAAATATATGGTAGTTCCATTCAAGGTGAAACAACTTCTAACGTAAGAAAGAAAAACATTTTACTCACTTGCAGGCAATATTCCCATATTCTAGATATTTATCTTCTAGGGTAAAACCACAAGAAACTAATCCAGGTAGACCAGAATTTTAACTGAAGTCCTTATCAACCTTGCCTATATGTTGCTGCAGGTCTTCAAAGGATGTTGGGTAATGATTACTGTGAAAAACGTTTTCTCATTTCACAGGAAGAAAGGGATAGGGACAGTGTAGGGACATGTGTTAATGCCATTCATGCAATCTTATTAGGTGTGGCTGAAACACTGAAATAATAAGGAACTTGCAGCACTCTCCTCTCCCAGATCACCAAAGATGTTTTACTTTCTTTTTTTTTGTGTGTGCTGAAAGTCAATTTCAATTTCTTATGTATATTATACTGTATCTGGATAATCATTTAAACAAATCTTGTTATATCATGATATTTTAATATATTATATATAAATGTTGTATTAGGCTGTGTGGTCCAGTGGTTAAAGAACAGGGCTTGTAACCAGGTTCCCGGTTCAAATCCCACCTCAGCCACTGACTCATTGTGTGATCCTGAGCAAGTCACTTAACCTCCTTGTGCTCTGTCTTTTGGGTGAGACGTAATTGTAAGTGACTCTGCAGCTGATGCATAGTTCACACACCCTAGTCTCTGTAAGTCGCCTTGGATAAAGGCGTCTGCTAAAATAAACAAATAATAATACTATTCTTTTCTTACCCAAGTGTGAACTATTTAAATAATATCCCTGATACCGATATAGTAAATGGAAGTGCACAACAAGTAAGGTTTATGAAATGATGTGGTTAGCCCCACCCACTTTAAATTATTTGGTTAACCCCGCCCATTGGCGACTCATGGCTTGAAAAACTGGTGGGGCACAGCACCCCCATCATCACCACCCCCCCCCCCCCCCGAAAAAAAAAAATGCTCAAACCCGATGCCCGAATTTAACCATTTTTATGTAAACATTAAGCTAGCTTTCTAAGATTACCAGATATTTCATCACAAACAGTTCTACGCCAGATTGTCACAATCAAGAGAGCTGCAAACAACACTTTACAGGCAAGAGTCTCTTATCGACAGACATCTACACCTGCACTAACCTGAGCGTTTGAAATGGAAGGATCGTCACACTCTTGTGCTGTTCGTAACATTCTGAACTACAGAAGAGTCAGGTTCGGTTTCTGTTGATGTCTCTGGCGTTGGATGTTTAGCTTTTTTGTTGTAGAAAAACTCCAAACGTAGCTTTCTTTTTGCCATTTTAACAGGGCTCAAATTCACTCCGTTTTAGCACATATTTTCGCTGACTGAAAAAGTGAAAGTCTCACACGAGAACAAATATAACGGTGAAGGGTCTTAGACACTCTTTGTTATGTTATTATGTTTTGAAAGTTTGAAATAAACTGCGCATTTTTAAATAATAAACCCTGGCAACAGTGGCGTAGCCAGGATTTTTTTTCGGGAGAGGGTGGCAATGGTAACTTTTTTAAGGTGAATAGTCACAGTGGTGAAATTGGCAACCTGATTTCTTATTAGTGCATTGACGTTTTATTTTCGAAAAATAAAGAACTTTTTTTTTTTTGAACAGAAGATCCAATAACCAAATACACTGTTGTGCAAAATAGTTAAAAAGAGAGATTCAGTTCAGAACACTTCCGTTTAAAAACTAAAAAGGAAATACGAAGCAAAGGACTTGAACTTTTAACATGCGCATCAGATTTCAATTTCACATTATGATAATAAGTAACTATATATAATTTCATTCGTACTTATGGTTGTTCATTTCACATTTGGTGTTCTACTACGGTGTCAGTAGTGCTCAACAGAAAAGAATGCATACAGAAAAATATTGTATACTGGCCATAGGCTTTGGTTATGCCCAGCGCCGTAACTAAGCATTTAGCTACCGGGGCATGCAATTATATATATATATATATATATATATATATATATATATATATATATCCCGGGCATGCAAGACTCCATATCGTAGCTACCGGGGCATGCAATTATATATATAGCATTAAGCAGCTAACAGCAAGTCAGCGCCCTCTATGAACACACACACACAGCCCTTCCCCACACCAGAGCACTACTCTGCCTCTCAGGGTGACATTCACATATATATCAAACAACACCGGAAGGGTAATAACAATTACAGGGAAATGCATAGAACAGTACGCAAACTTTTACAGTAACAACAAATAAACACAACAACAATAATTCCGTTTCTCCCCTACCATAGTTCGTACTCCCAGCATCCACGGCTGCACATTAACCAAATGTAGGGGACTGGCTCCGGGCACAGCGCCCTATTCGACGACAGGTGGCAACGGCGAGTCAGTCCAGCCGTGCCCGTTACACAGCCCCCATCTTAGGGCCGAACGTCCCGCTGGCCCAACACTTAATGTCTCACAAAGTCAGAGAGTCCCGGGGGTGGTCGACGGATACGCTGGCCTCGCTGGAGCACAGGTGCAGCGGGCTGGGAGTCAGCTGGAGCCGGAATGCTCCTACCTGGGCCACCAGCTGGTGAACTATTCGGTGGTTGCAAGGGGGAAGCGCTTTCCCTGTCCTGGGTGCTGGCCTCCGGGCTGGCTGCAGGGACAACCGAGTTGGGGGAGCGCGGTGGGCTTCAAGCCAGGGATGAACGCCTCCATCGCCAGGTCTTCTTGTACAGCCGGAGGTAAACCAGGATACCCCCTCCGTGCCAAGTATTTAGTGTCTGCGGCCAGTATCCCGAGTTTCTCGACACTGACTCTCTTGCGCGTGGCAAGGCGATAGCGCCGGCTGACGGTTGACTCCACTTAGCCAACGCGGCGCTGGAGAGCCGTGGATAGGGTATGGAAGTCACAAGGCTCCTCTGGGTCTAAATCGAGCAATGCTTGCATCGCCTTCCCTTCCAGTGCTCAACAGTCAGTAGTGCTCAACAGAAAATAATGCATACAGAAAAATATTGTATACTGGCCATGGGCTTTGGTTTTGCCCAGCGCCGTAACTAAGCATTTAGCTACAGGGGCATGCATATATATATATATATATATATATATATATATATATATATATATATATATATTATTGTTATTTTTTTTTTTTTTTTGGATGTTAGGAGTTAGGATGGTATTTACTCGCGCATAGTTTTGTATGTTATTTCCGAATTTCTCCTTTAACATGTCTGAAGGGGACACTGTATTACTTAAAACGTGAATTAACGTATTAAAACGTGTTAACTGTGAGCAGTTACCTTGGGATTACACACCAGGTTCAGACGCATTGATTGGACTAATGTATCCGCAGGCGACCTAAGACTCACCGTTTCAACGGTGTCAGTAGTGCTCAACAAAAAATAATTCATACAGAAAAATATTGTATACTGGCCATGGGCTTTGGTTTTACCCAGCGCCGTAACTAAGCATTTAGCTACCGGGGTATGCAAATATATCTATATATATATATATATATATATATATATATATATATATATATATATATATATATATATATATATATATAAATTGCATGGATATCCGGAATGAAGCAACCGGAGGTGGATGGAAAGACTCAATATTGCAGCTACAGCATACAAACATTCTAAAAGTTATAAACAAAATAGGTGTATTTTTTCTTCCAATACCTCTCAGTTAATTATTATTATTTGTTTTGTTAATTCAATACAATCTAGGTAGCTATATATATAATTGTTATTTTTTTTTATTTTTTATTTTTTTTTTGGATGTTAGGAGTTAGGATGGTATTTACTCGCGCATAGTTTTGTATGTTATTTCCGAATTTCTCCTTTAACATGTTTGAAGGGGACACTGTATTACTTAAAACGTGAATTAACGTATTAAAACGTGTTAACTGTGAGCAGTTACCTTGGGATTACACACCAGGTTCAGACGCATTGATTGGACTAATGTATCTGCAGGCGACCTAAGATTCACCGTTTCAAAGGTGTCAGTAGTGCTCAACAGAAAATAATGCATACAGAAAAATATTGTATACTGGCCATGGGCTTTGGTTTTGCCCAGCGCCGTAACTAAGCATTTAGCTACCGGGGCATGCAAATATATATATATATATATATATATATATATATATATATATATATATATATATATATATATATATATATATATATATGATGGAGAGGCATATTCCCATTCCCTTAATAGTTAGGATGGTATTTACTCGCGCATACACTCTAAATCTGGGGTTGATACTGTGGAGGAAGCTTTTAAGGTGCTTCGAAGAACCTTTTTACTAGGGTTCCATGAGGAACCTTACAAATAAGGATCTTTTAAGAACCTCAAGGTTCTACTTGGAACCTTTTATGTTTATTTACAAACTTACATGCATAATATTATATATATATATATATATATATATATATATATATATATATATATATATATATATATATATATATAATATGCGTGTCTGCATAATTTGTCTGGTTAAATAACATGCTAGGAATTACTGGTTTGCAATATCAATAAAAACAAAGAAATACTTTTTATAGAAACCCTTTATTACGGGTAGAGCAATAAAATAAATAAATACAGTATAGGAGTTATACTTTTAATTATAACACATAAATGCATACAAATAAAACAGTCTGTATATGTTTCATTACCCTTAGAATAACAAATACACAAATAAGTGAAAGGCTGACAACATTTCTTGACAGGTAGATATATAAATATATTAATTATAACTAATCATAATATATTATCCATAATGTAATTAATTTAATTACAAACAAAACAAGCAAAAACCTAACTTTAGTCACAAGTATTTTATAAAACAAGTATTATAAAAAATATTAACACATTTATTTATTTTTATTTATTTATTTATTGCATTTATATAGCGCTTTTTATACAAAAGTATCGCAAAGCACTGTATAGTACATAGCAGGAAAAAAATCACAATCCGTTTGTATAGCAGGTCACACATATAACTGCTACACTCAGCCCATTTAAATACAGATTTAAACAGTATACACAATACAAAAGCACCAATTTTAAAGTTACATTAAAACCCACTAAGATAAGCGAGCCATTTTATAAAAGTGTGTTTTTAGTCTTGACTTGAAAACTGTAATGGACCCAGATTTCCTGATAAACGAAGGCTGAGCATTCCAGAAAAAAGCCCTGCCTCCCGTGTTGTTTTGTTGACCCTAGGAATAACCAGCAGCCCCACATCCTGTGATTTCAGAGTGTGGTTTGGAAGATACGGTGTCAGTAACTCCTGTAAATAATGAGGCGCTAATCCATTCAGGGCCTTATAAGTTAACAGCAAAATCACCATTTAAAAAAGTACATTACAATAATCAATTCTAGATGAAACAAAGACATGTATTATTCTCTCGGCATCAGATACAGAAATAATTAGAACATAAGAAGGTTGTTTCTTTTATTATTTATTTCTTATTTCTGTTTGTTGTTAGTAGCTTATTGATCCCAGAATCTCATCAAGCAGCTTCTTGAAGAATCCCAGGATGTCAGCTTCAACAACATTATTGGGGAGTTGGTCTAAGTTTGGCTATATTTCTCAAATGGTAAAAATATACTTTAGTAACTTCCCTAGTATGAGTCTAAAATGATAGATCAGACTCAAAGATTACCCTCAAACTCTTAATTTCGACTTTAAATTTTGATGAGAGACTGCAAGGGTCGTGCTCATGTAATCCTACATTTCCTTTTAGTTGGTTCTGTGAGCCCACTAGCATAACCTCTATTTTATCTCAATTCAACATTAGGAGATTCTGTGACATCCAATGCTTGATGTCTGTAAGGCAAGTAGCTAATAACACCCAGGCAGAAGAATGTCCTTGCTTTAGGGACAGATAACAGGTGGTTATCATCAGCATAGCTGTATACAACTGTAAGTTGCCCTGGGTAAGGGTGTCTGCTCAAAAGAAAAAAAAAAAAATAGTAATCCCTGAGCCTGTGGTTATTATAGCAGAACCAACACCCTTATTGCTTTCCCGACCTGGCGCCTGACAAAAGAAAGTTTACTATTCCCACTATACTAGGTGAGTTTTCTGATCTTTTTGGAGTACCCAAAATACATTTCTCAATATAATATTAGGCTGTTTTTTCTCTGTGGGTATTTGATATTGTACACAAAATACAAGGAAAAAAGAAGCCCAAATCTCTGGGTGAGGGCCTCAGGTTATTATTATTTGTTTATTTAGCAGACACCTTTATCCAAGGCTTACAGAGACTAGGGAGTGTGAACTATGCATCAGCTGCAGAGTCACTTACAATTATGTCTCACCCGAAAGACGGAGCACAAGGAGGTTAAGTGGCTTGCTCAAGGTCACACAATGAGTCAGTTTGCCGAGGTGGGATTTGAACCGTGGACTTCCTGGTTACGAACCCTTTTCTTTAACCACTGGACCACACAGCCTCCTCAGCAAGTAAATGTTGTCCATTCATTCTCAGACCAATTTTTGTATCAAGATGGAAGGGGTTTCCCCAGATAATGACAGGTGTGGGAGTTGTAGGGTCCTTAAAAAATAAAAAATAAAAAAATAAAAAACAGAAAAATAAATCACTTACACTGTATTTTAAAAATAAAATGCTGACGCAGCATCTTACGTTATATTGTGATCATCTTTATTTGCATATTCCCATTCCCTTAATTCTTCAATTTCAACACCATCCCTCTCCCCTGATGTAATAATTTATAGCTGTTAGTTTTTAATACTTTTCATGTATTGTATTTGATGCCATGGGCTAGAAGAATTGGAGGTAATTCTATTTATAAATTCACTGTTTGGCAACGGCAGTTCAAAAAATATATATATATATATATATATATATATATATTTTCCGAATGTTTTCTTTGGAGACAAAAATCCAAAGTTTTTAATACAGGTGATTTATTTATTTACTTATTTATTTATTTATTAATCATTTTCAGCATCTTTAAACAGCTTGTTCAGTGGTAACCACGCACTGGATACTGAAGTAAACTGCAGCTACGTTCCAGCATGAATGAGACACGGACAGTGCGTCACGTTCAACCTTGACCTCTGTACACCAGAAGCAGTTTAAAGTAGATTTATGTACATTTAAAGCAACATTGTCTTTGTTCATGATGATATATGATAAGTGTATTAGTTTGGTTCTCAAACAAACAAACAAAAAAATCCTTGCATGTTTTTTGCCCCGCCCCAAGTGTAAAAACAAATATTCTCTGACAGCATATAGACAGTACGTGTTTTCCGCAGCAAACAGATTCTTACGGTCTCTGTTCATGATGACAAAGAGTTTAACTGAGTGCATTGTTTCGATATGTTTGATTGGTCTCGCAGCAGTATGGGTAAAAATAGACTGAATGGCCTTGCCCTGCTAATATGTGCGGACATGTCCCAGGAGGAAGTGTTACAGCGTTTCGATAGATCAGGCCATAGGAGGATTAGCAAACCCTGATTTAAAGTAAAGTCTTCTAAATCAGTTTTTAATTGTGGCATCATACAGTCTCAGCAGTCCGATCAGTCTTAGCATTAGTATCAGCAATCTTACCAGTCCCAGCAGTGTCAGCACCGGTCTTACCAGTTTCAGCACCAGTCTTACCAGTCCCAGCAGTAGCAGCACCAGTCCCAGCAGTGGCAGCACCAGTCTTACCAGTCCCAGCAGTGGCAGCACCAGTCTTACCAGTTCCAGCAGTAGAAGCACCACTCTTACCAGTCCCAGCAGTAGCAGCACTAGTCTTACCAGTCCCAGCAGCACCAGTCTTACCAGTTCCAGCAGTAGCAGCACCAGTCTTACCAGTTCCAGCAGTAGCAGCACCAGTCTTACCAGTTCCAGCAGTAGGAGCACCAGTCTTACCAGTTCCAGCAGTAGCAGCACCAGTCATGCCAATCCCAGCAGTGTCAGCATCAGTTCCAGAAGTAGCAGCACCAGTCTTACCAGCTCCAGTTGTAGCATCAGTGTCATCAGTGTCAGCATTAACTTCAATAGCAGTGAACCAAACGCATGTCTCTCAATGAAGGTATAAACCCATCTACGTGTTCATATCTATAACTTCTATTCTTCTTGTCCTTTTAATATCACATATTTCTAACAGTGTGAATAGGGTAATTTTAGGAATTTGTTGTATCGCTTTGCAGTTTGCATTAATAGTCTCCAGGCTTTAAAATATGATAAATTTCACCTTCGTAACATGAACAGGATATGCACAGGGTTTTGTTTTTTTTTTTAGACAAAAATTTGATTTTTGCCTCAGTAAAAATCTATTCCTAGCTAAGCCCCTGGTAACATTAAACTGGTAAGATGGACCATGTCTAGGCAAAATGATCACATGCTTGACATGATAAAACAAGCCCCACCTTGCTCAGACTTAGAGCCAAAGGATTGTATGAACATGTGCCCATACTCACCTTGCCCAGTCAAGCAAAAGGATCAGCTGTTTAATATCATACAGCATAATGCATCTTGACCAAACAACATGGTCAATAAAGTCTGCTATGTGAGCCAATTAATATATATATATATATATATATATATATATATATATATATATATATATATATATATATATATATATATATATGTTTCTCTACAGCAGTTGAATTGACAGTAGAAAGTTATGTAAAATAGTTTTTTAAAGAAAACCTTTTTTTCATGAAAGAATATTTGTCTGTTAGTTAAAAGGACAGCTTGAAATTGTGTTTAGTTTTTCCTGAAGCTTACAGTACTCCCGAAAACATTTGTGGATCACTCACTTTTTTCCTTTGCACTTTAAGATATATGCTGTTTGTTGGCAACTGAAACTGCCCCTCCTCTAAAGTGATCAGATTGATTAGAGGTACAGTACTTGTGTCTCCCAATACCAATGCATCAAATTAACTTCATATGCAGAATTACATTGATTTTTTTCTATCATGTAATTGAAAAACCCTGTTAGAAATAATATGTAGTGCCTCTTTTTCTTATTAAATCTGTTTGTGTGTTTACGTCTTTGTCTACATGCCTGGTGACATACGAACAGAAAAATAGCTAAGCTTTTCTCGGCAGCCAAATGTTTATGTTTATAATGTTGTGTGCGAGCAGGAAGGCGTGGCCACTGGACTGCGTGTGTGCGTGCGCTTTGTGATTTGGGATTTGGTGTTTAATGTTATGTTAATGTTCTGTTATTAGGCACACTGGACCTGCAAGGCGGTGTAGCCTACATCCTAGCCCGCGAAAGAACGCTTACTCAACTGTTCAAGTGATGCGCACCATTTCAGACGCTGTCATATATTGACACCGTAAACTACAATACTTAATGCTTTGTCACACAATTACCAGGAATTATTATTCAGTACTGTATTTTAAAGTTGTTTTTTTTATTTTTTACAGTAGTACTAAAATAAAATTGTTTTCAGTTTGCATGAGTGACAAATTATATTAAACACCATGGTTTTAAAAGAACGTCGATAAAAAAGTCTCATTTAATCAAGAGAAAAAGATAGTAATTTGTGTTTTATTATTTTCGTACCAGAACCGCCCGAGAAATCGTAGCAGTGAAGCAAATCTTATGTTTACCTCATACTTAATACTCATGTATCCTAGAAATCGTCATTAAACAATAGACTTAATGAAACATTTTACGTCAGAAAGTTCCCAGAAGTATCATAAGTATTACCCTTTTCCTCTCTCAGTTCAGCCCAATTGATTATCGTCATCAAGTTTAGTAAAAAAAAAAAATTAAAAAAAATTACCTCAGAAATTCTATCATTGACCCGCATCATTAACAAAAGCAAAATAACCTTTTTTTTATTTTACTCGTGGATGTTGTAGAGCTGTCTGTACGTCTTTAGTTTATATTTTTTCATTCATTCACACAAATAAAGATAATTAGCGTTATTAAAAGGTTTTACTCACCTGTCAGTGAAGAAAGCTCTACCGCCTGTGAAGAAACGTTGAACACCTGCCTCGCGCTGTGGGTTGCGATGGCAGCTGATTGGTTGAGAGGGCAACCGCTGTTGCTGGGGCATTTCTTCGTCGACCGCGCTTTTTCTACTTTTAGTAGTTAAAAAATTTCAAACAGCCTTTTGCCAGCGATAGCATAATGTATTTATTTATGTATTTATTTATTTATTTATTTATTTATGTTGTATTGTGTTGTGCAGGGGCATCTTGCCCTGAGGTTTTATTATTGTGTTGAACGTCGTATGGGTTTCTCCTACATATTTATCCAATTAAAGGTTCTGTTCAAGATGGATACAAATGGAAATAAACTACAATACACATGTTATACATACATATACTATTATAAATTCTAGTTAAATATTTGGAAGTAGCAGCACCAGTCTTACCAGCTCCAGTTGTAGCATCAGTGTCATCAGTGTCAGCATTAACTTCAATAGCAGTGAACCAAACGCATGTCTCTCAATGAAGGTATAAACCCATCTACGTGTTCATATCTATAACTTCTATTCTTCTTGTCCTTTTAATATCACATATTTCTAACAGTGTGAATAGGGTAATTTTAGGAATTTGTTGTATCGCTTTGCAGTTTGCATTAATAGTCTCCAGGCTTTAAAATATGATAAATTTCACCTTCGTAACATGAACAGGATATGCACAGGGTTTTGGGGTTTTTTTAGACAAAAATTTGATTTTTGCCTCAGTAAAAATCTATTCCTAGCTAAGCCCCTGGTAACATTAAACTGGTAAGATGGACCATGTCTAGGCAAAATGATCACATGCTTGACATGATTAAACATGCCCCACCTTGCCCAGACTTAGAGCCAAAGGATTGTATGAACATGTGCCCATACTCACCTTGCCCAGTCAAGCAAAAGGATCAGCTGTTTAATATCATACAGCATAATGCATCTTGACCAAACAACATGGTCAATAAAGTCTGCTATGTGAGCCAATTAATATATATATATATATATATATATATATATATATATATATATATATATATATATATATGTTTCTCTACAGCAGTTGAATTGACAGTAGAAAGTTATGTAAAATAGTTTTTGAAAGAAAACCTTTTTTTTCATGAAAGAATATTTGTCTGTTAGTTAAAAGGACGGCTTGAAATTGTGTTTAGTTTTTCCTGAAGCTCACAGTACTCCCGAAAACATTTGTGGATCACTCACTTTTTTCCTTTGCACTTTAAGATATATGCTGTTTGTTGGCAACTGAAACTGCCCCTCCTCTAAAGTGATCAGATTGATTAGAGGTACAGTACTTGTGTCTCCCAATACCAATGCATCAAATTAACTTCATATGCAGAATTACATTGATTTTTTCTATCATGTAATTGAAAACCCCTGTTAGAAATAATATGTAGTGACTCTTTTTCTTATTAAATCTGTTTGTGTGTTTACGTCTTTGTCTACATGCCTGGAACGCTTACTCAACTGTTCAAGTGATGCGCACCATTTCAGACGCTGTCATATATTGACACCGTAAACTACAATACTTAATGCTTTGTCACACAATTACCAGGAATTATTATTCAGTACTGTATTTTAACGTTTTTTTTTTTTTTACAGTAGTACTAAAATAAAATTGTTTTCAGTTTGCATGAGTGACAAATTATATTAAACACCATGGTTTTAAAAGAACGTCGTTAAAAAAAGTCTCATTTAGTCAAGAGAAAAAGATACAGTAATTTGTGTTTTATTATTTTCGTACCAGAACCGCCCGAGAAATCGTAGCAGAGAAGCAAATCATATATTTACCTCATACTTAATACTCATGTATCCTAGAAATCGTCATTAAACAATAGACTTAATGAAACATTTTACGTCAGAAAGTTCCCAGAAGTATCATAAGTATTACCTTTTTCCTCTCTCAGTTCAGGCCAATTGATTATCGTCATCAGGTTTAGTAAAAAAAAAAAAAAAAAAATTACCTCAGAAATTCTATCATTGACCCGCATCATTAACAAAAGCAAAATAACCTTTTTTATTTTAATCGTGGATGTTGTACAGCTGTCTGTACGTCTTTAGTTTATATTTTTTTCATTCATTCACACAAATAAAGATAATTAGCGTTATTAAAAGGTTTTACTCACCTCTCAGTGAAGAAAGCTCTACCGCCTGTGAAGAAACGTTGAACACCTGCCTCGCGCTGTGGGTTGCGATGGCAGCTGATTGGTTGAGAGGGCAACCGCTGTTGCTGGGGCATTTCTTCGTCGACCGCGCTTTTTCTACTTTTAGTAGTTAAAAATTTCAAACAGCCTTTTGCCAGCGATAGCATAATGTATTTATTTATTTATTTATTTATGTTGTATTGTGTTGTGCAGGGGAGTTTTCCCTTCTCGTCGGGTCAGGCAGCATCCTCTGGCTGCTGGGCGACGTAGAGAGGGAGACATGAGAAGAGCAAAGGATTAGATATAAACACTTTCCGCCGGGTCAGACAGCATCCTCCGACTGCTGGGTGACGTAAAAGTGAGAGAGAGAGCAAAGTTTAGACATATAACATACAACAAACTGACTCTCGCTCCCGACGGGTCAGGCAGCATCCTCTGGCTGCTGGGCGTTTAGTGGAGCAAGAGACAGGAAGGGGACGAACAGGACAAAAGGACAGATCCTTCGCAACTCAGTGCAGCATCCTCAGGCAGCTAAGCTGGCAGCTGGGCGGCGTGTAGAGCTTAGGAAAAAGTGTCTCGTGTCCGTTTAGGAGAGACGAAAACAGAGAACCCCCCCCCCCCCCCCCTCGGTCGGGGCCCGCTCGGCAGGTGGAGGCACGGCCTACTGCATGAGGGGGCTGAAATGGTCCTGGACCTGAAATAGAAGAGAGGAGATGGGACAGCAAGGTTGAGGCCTGGAAGGCTTAGCGCATAAGCAGCAGAAGAATAGGATGTGGCCGGGGGTCCCCTCAGGCCGGCGAGGAACAGCCGGGCGGCAGTGGTTGAGACGAGAGGCCGACCCGGACAGCCGGGGGAGTGAGACTCACTTCCCCCCCTGAGGGAGCCCTGTGCGGACAGTGCGATATGGAAAGGAGCAGAGGTGGGGAGGAGGAGGAACAAAAAAGAGGTATGACACAGGCCCGGTTTTTGGGATGGAACCGCTTAACAGTCTCGCGTTTTGATTGGTCCATGTCTGTCACATGAATATGTCGTCACACGAGTGGAAAAGCGTGCAGGCATTTTTAACATTGTGATCAGATAGAGTGATCTGCTTTCCACAACCTTACCATTAAAATATAATGTGGTATTACACTGTACTGATATTACAAACTATGAGGAATTACTTTATATAAATTATCATGTTATGCACGAATGTAAGAATTGGCTTTCTGTGGTGGTGTACTTTTTTCTTTCAAGTAGCATATATCGATAATCGTTTTTGCGATATATTTTAATATAAAACATATACGCTATTGCAGTTTTGTTACAGAATACATTAGTTTATCTCTAATGTAATCACAGTTTTACATATAGACTGCCCCTGTTTTCATTTACGTCGCAAATTCTGGGCTGCTTTGCTTTTCAGATAATGTCCCAAATTCTGGGCCGATTTGGTTTGCAGATAACATCCCAAATTCTGGGCCGCTTTGGTTTTTAGATAACGTCCCAAATTCTGGGCCGCTTTGGTTTTTAGATAACGTCCCAAATTCTGGGCCGCTTTGATAACATCCCAATTTCTGGGCTGCTCTGGTTTTCAGATAACGTTCCGAATTCTGCATTTTCGAATTCAGGCCAGTTTTTGAGCTATTCTGCTTAGCTGACAGCCGAGTTTCTAAGTCATGCATGCACAGTTTACCATAAACTGGACCGTTAACTCATTTAAGAGTACATGAATCAAAGTTAATGTATTTTTTACTCTCCTCAGAAAACATTTAGGAACATGGTATACCAAAAAAAAAAAAAAAGGTCATCTCATTTGCTTATGTAATGTCCATCAATATATAGTGAGGCATAGGGGTTTATCAGAACTTCTGGGTTTAAGAGACCAGTGACCTTCAACAACTTCAAATAAATCCTATTGTATTGTATTAGTCAGCATTTCCCTTATCTATTCCTGATCATTTATACTGTAGGTCAGGGGTTTTCAACCTTTTTTTGAAACTGTAGCCCTTCTATCTGGAGGTTTCAGCTCGAGTACCCCTTTACAATTTTCGCTCAACTGAACGGTACCTCAGTTACAATAAAATGGAGAATAATCTGATGACCCCCCCCCCCCCTGTTTATTTAATAAGTCTGGGTGACAAACTGCTGGTTTAGGACAGAACAACAAACAGTAAGCTTAATTCTTAAAACTTTTAACTACAAGTATTTGGATGCACAGAATTAAAAAGACAAGTATTAGGTTAGGAGCACACCTATTTTTTGTAACTTTGACGGCCTTTTGTAAAAGTTTGAAGACCTTTTGATACCCAGCATACACTGCAATACCCAGCAAAGTTATACACTGATATTCTGATAGCACAGCAATTCAAATGAAGTTTGTAATTGGTTGTGTTCCTCAAATACACAATAAAAAGTTATATTTATAGGGTATACAGTTATACAGCGATACAGTGGTTTCGGACATCTAAGAACAGGTACTGCGAGCATCTGGATTCATACTCAGAGGTACTCTGTAGCCTCCTGGGACATTCACAGCTTGTTTGACACCCTCTTGTAGTTGCCCGTTTCTGCATATAAAGCAAAATGCTGTTTGTCAATCTCTCTTTTTTCTTATAAATCAGTCTTTGCAAGAATCATTCCAAAAACACTTGAATCAGTTAGGCACTACAGGCCTTTAAATTGCAGTACCAATTTGCAAGTTGCTAAGTGGTTGCGTTCCTCAAATTTGCAGTGCAAAGTGATATCTTAAAGAATAGGGTATGTAGTGCTTTTTTTCGCCTCCCCTTGCTTTTGGTGCAAAACTGTGCTCTGATACACTTAGGCTGATACTGTGATCACAAAACACTTGGAATGGACTTAAATTGGTGCTTCTGTACTCTTTTTAGATGCACAACAATCTTAGCTAAAGAAAATGGGTTCCTTCGAGTTCGTAAGACCCACGACTGCCATTAGCTGAGCCTTACCCCGATGGTGTTTTTATAATGGGATTTGCCATAGGGAAGGGGGTGGTCTCTTATCGTACCCGTATCTCCACGACCCCTGGGCCAACAAACTCAGAAGGACATTCTTTGCATACACAAGAGTCTTAGCTAAAGAAAGACATCAGCCACGGGTTCAAACGCCACCCCACCGCCAGATGGTGGCCGTTGCCCCAAAGGGGTTTTATAATGGGATTTCCCATAGACATTTTTCAGGGTGCTGTATCTTGGGTTCCGGGGGTCCCCAAGACTTGAAAATCGGTATGGAGGTCCACCTCGGGGCCCCTGTCGATCCCTCCAAGCAACGTGTCCCCAGCTAGAAAGGACACCAGTTTAGACTTTTGCTAACCTGGAGCTCAAAAGCTATTGGAAATGCAACCTTGACATTCCATCATGCTGAAAATGTGAAAATTTGTTGAAAATGTAGCATTTGAAAACGGGTGGCTCCCTGTGAAAGAGGGCCCCCAGACATGACCCTAGGAAGTTCAACCCGGTTTCTAGGCCCCGGGGTCATGGAGATATGACCCCGAAAAGGGTAGTTTTTGGACATTTTTGACAGGGCGTATCTCGGGTTCTGTGGGGGTTAGGAACTTGATTTTTTTTTTGCGTTGGGGCCCCATGGGGCCCCGCACAAGGAGTCACTATTTTTATGGTTCAAATGCCAGGACGGCTTGGCAAAGTGAATTTTTTCGTCATGACATGAGTTTTTGGGTGAACCACCACACCTTTTTAGGGGGTGGTTTGGGGTGCTCCCCTGAGTCTATATCACTTTGAATGGTGGTTCTACGTGCTCGGGTTCGAGAGATATGCCTGAAAATGTGTTTTATAACACTGCCATAGACATGAATGGGGCTGAATACCCGAAAATATATTTTGCAAAGAATTGCTAAGGTGGGTGTATGCGTGCAGGGGTTGTATGGTGGGTGTATGCGTGCAGGGGTTGCATAGTGGTGTGTGCGTGCAGGGGTTGCATGGTGGGTGTATGCATGCGGGGGTTGCATGGTGGGTGTATGCGTGCAGGGGTTGCATGGTGGTGTGTGCGTGCAGGGGTTGCATGGTGGGTGTATGCGTGCAGGGGTTGTATGGTGGGTGTATGCGTGCAGGGGTTGCATAGTGGTGTGTGCGTGCAGGGGTTGCATGGTGGGTGTATGATTGCAGGGGTTGCATGGTGGGTGCATGCGTGCAGGGGTTGCATGGTGGTGTGTGCGTGCAGGGGTTGCATGGTGGGTGTATGCGTGCAGGGGTTGTATGGTGGGTGTATGCGTGCAGGGGTTGCATGGTGGTGTGTGCGTGCAGGGGTTGCATGGTGGGTGTATGCATGCAGGGGTTGCATGGTGGGTGTATGCGTGCAGGGGTTGCATGGTGGTGTGTGCGTGCAGGGGTTGCATGGTGGGTGTATGCGTGCAGGGGTTGCATGGTTGGTGTATGCATGCAGGGGTTGCATGGTGGTACACGTGTGTGGAGGGGAATTGGAGTTCAGGTTTTGCGCACAAGAGGGGCGGGGAAAAGACTGGGAAGGGTAGGGTAAAAGAAAAATTACTACAAGCATTTATTTTCACTTTCGACTCCCAGTCTCCTTACCATCACTTTATGATTTTATTTTGTGATTATTTAATTATTGTCAAAATAAACGGCCTTCATCTACTCACAGTTGCAGTCTCATTTCTGTCCAAAAAGAACCTGAAACACTACAATATATTGATGGACGTTACATAAGAAAATGAGATGTCCTTTTTTCGGAATACCATGTTCCTTCCCAAAAATGTGTTTTAATATTAGCCTTTAATAAAGGAAAACGGCTGCTTTAATTAATTTTCATGTATCTATTTCAGTGCAATGTAGTTTCTTCATGTAATAAGAAATACGTTTAACATTTACATTTTTGTTTTTTTCATTAAAAAAAAAAAAAAAAAAAAAAGATTTCTGGGGAGAGTAAAAAATACATGAACTTTGATTAATGTACTAAGGGTTACTCTCAAATAAATTCACGATCCAGTTTATGGTAAACTGTGCATGCATGACTTAGAAACTCGGCTGTCAGCTGATTCCCCAAAACTGGGCTGAATTCGGAAATGCAAAGCGGCCCAGAATTTGGGACGTTATCTAAAAACCAAGGCTGCCCAGAATTTGGGACGTTATCTAAAAACCAAAGCGGCCCAGAATTTGGGACGTTATCTAAAAACCAAGGCGGCCCAGAATTTGGGACGTTATCTAAAAACCAAGGCGGCCCAGAATTTGGGACATTATCTGAAAAGCAAAGCGGCCCAGAATTTGGGACGTAAATGAAAACAGGGGCAGTCTATATGTAAAACTGTGATTACATTAGAGATAAACTAATGTATCCTGTAACAAAACTGCAATAGCGTATATGTTTTATATTAAAATATATCGCAAAAACGATTATCGATATATGCTACTTGAAAGAAAAAAGTACATCACCACAGAAAGCCAATTCCTACATTCGTGCACAACATGATAATTTATATAAAGTAATTCCTCATAGTTTGTAATATCAGTACAGTGTAATACCACATTATATTTTAATGGTAAGGTTGTGGAAAGCAGATCACTCTATCTGATCACAATGTTAAAATGCCTGCAAGCTTTTCCACTCGTGTGACGACATATTCATGTGACAGACATGGACCAATCAAAACGCGAGACTGTTATGCAGTTCCATCCCAAAAACCAGGCCTGTGTCATACCTCGCTTGTCCTGCTGCTCCAACACAAGCTACCTTAAGAGCCGGTACGATGCGGTCAATGGGTGAAGTTCGTCAGGAGTACTGCATAAAAAAAAAAAAACGAGTGTGTTGTCGTGGCAGTTGGTGATCAAAGAAATAAAACAAAATAAAATCAATAAATAATAATGTCATAGACTTAAAGTCATACCTTTGAAGTCATAATGCATTGCAAGTGTTATTAGGGAATGTTGTGCTGTGTTTTCAAGCGCTTCAATGTGACAGCGGGTGCGTTCACGGAGATCAAGAGCAGCCGGAGATCAAGAGCAGCCGCCGCAGGGGAGGGATACCATGGTAAATAGGTTACCTATTTAGCATGGTATCTCTCCCCTGGGTGCGTTGTGTTTTGGTGAGCAGTAATGCAGGAAAGCAGCGGGCGGGATGGCGAGCTTGTCCTGCTGCTCCAACACAAGCTACCTTAAGAGCCGGTATACCGCTAGCTACCATATACCGCTAGATACGAATGCATAGTAGTATACTGGCCAAGGGCGTTGGTTTTGCCCAGAGCCGTAACTAAGCTTTTAGCTACCGGGGCATGCAAATACATATAAATGTTTTACTTAAAACGTGAATTAACGTCTTAAATCGTGTTAAAAGTGAGCAGTTACCTTGGAATTACACACCAGGTTCAGACGCAATGATTGGACTTATGTATCCGCAGGCGACCTGAGACTCACCGTTTCAACGGTGTCAGGAGTGCTCAACAGAAAAGAATGCTAGAGAAAAATATTGTATACTGGCCAAGGGCGTTGGTTTTGCCCAAAGCCGTAACTAAGCTTTTAGCTACCGGGGCATGCAAATACATATAAACGTTTTACTTAAAACGTGAATTAACGTCTTAAATCGTGTTAAAAGTGAGCAGTTACCTTGGAATTACACACCAGGTTCAGACGCAATGATTGGACTTATGTATCCGCAGGCGACCTGAGACTCACCGTTTCAACGGTGTCAGGAGTGCTCAACAGAAAAGAATGCTAGAGAAAAATATTGTATACTGGCCAAGGGCGTTGGTTTTGCCCAGAGCCGTAACTAAGCTTTTAGCTACCGGGGCATGCAAATATATATAAACGTTTTACTTAAAACGTGAATTAACGTCTTAAATCGTGTTAAAAGTGAGCAGTTACCTTGGAATTACACACCAGGTTCAGACGCAATGATTGGACTTATGTATCCGCAGGCGACCTGAGACTCACCCTTTCAACGGTGTCAGGAGTGCTCAACAGAAAAGAATGCATAGAGAAAAATATTGTATACTGGCCAAGGGTGTTGGTTTTGCCCAGAGCCGTAACTAAGCTTTTAGCTACCGGGGCATGCAAATATATATATATATATATATATATATATATATATATATATATATATATATATATATATATATATATATATATATATATCTTGCATGCACCTCCGGGATGAAGCAACCGGAGGTGGATGGAAAGACTCCATATCGTAGCTAGCGGGGCATGCAAGACTCCATATCGGAGCTACCGGGGCATGCAATTATATATATATATATATATATATATATATATATATATATATATATATATATATATATATATATATATATATATATATATATATAAATTATTGTTATTTTTTTTCTTTTTTCTTTTTTTTTTTTGGATGTTAGGAGTTAGGATGGTATTTACTCGCGCATAGTTTTGAATGTTATTTCCGAATCTCTCCTTTAACATGTCTGAAGGGGACACTGTATTACTTAAAACGTGAATTAACGTCTTAAATCGTGTTAAAAGTGAGCAGTTACCTTGGGATTACACACCAGGTTCAGACGCAATGATTGGACTTATGTATCCGCAGGCGACCTGAGACTCACCGTTTCAACGGTGTCAGGAGTGCTCAACAGAAAAGAATAATAGAGAAAAATATTGTATACACTCTTAGAAAAAATTTAAAACAATATGTTAGTGTGTCATTGTACTCATTCACACTTATTCTTTCGTTAAGGTTTAACGGTTCTTAAATTTCTTCCATTTCTAATTGGCCATTTTGTCCCAACAGAAGATGAACACTGGCAGCACTACCTTCTGTTTCGTGAAATAGTAGACTTTGTAATGTCTCCTGTTGTGAAAAAGTCGTCACTTTCACATTTGCAGATTTTAATTGGAGAATTTCTCAGCGAATTTAATAGACTGTATCCTGGTAATTTTATACCAAAATTGCATTACTTGGTACACTACCCCAGATTGCTAGCTGAATTTGGACCACTTTGATCACTTTGGTGCTTACGTTTTGAAGGAAAGCACCAGTACTTTAAGCGGCTTGCAAGAAATGTGTGGAACTTCCGGAACATCTGCTTTACTTTAGCAAAAAGACATCAACAAAGACAGTGTTGGGATTTTTGTTGTGCAGATGCTTTGCATCAGTCATATGAGCAAGAAGGGTCTTGTGTTGTTCAGCTATCATCTACATCTTTGAAAGACATTATTCTTGAAAAATGCAATATTCAAGCCAGTGAACTTGAAGCTGATGAAACCATACTGAAAGTAAAGAAACTAACTGTGGATCACGTGAAATACGAAGTCAAGGATTACTTCATTGTCGATGTAGTCCATGAGGATTTACCCATTTTTTTCAAAATCTTGCATATCATTCAGTTTAGGTGTACATGGATTTTGTGTGGGAAACTGTATTTTGCTCTGGAATTTAATTCTCACCTTCATGCCTTCAAAATAGAGGCTTTGCATGAGTGGTGTACATTAACACCTGGCAATGAAGTTGACTACCATGCACTAGATGCTTATGAAGACAGTGATGGATGTTTATATATTGCACCTCATCATACTGTGTATAAGGTACTGCTTGCATTTAAAACTGTGATATTAATTACAATGGCAGGTTAACATTGGTGCTTATTTTTCTGATTAATTTTATGTTTTTTTGTTCATTAGGTGAAGAAATAGATGGTGAGACTCTTTTAGGTCTGACAGAACATATGATTGGAAAGATCTTCCGAACTATGAAGGACCAAGTCAAATTTTTAAAGGCTCTCGAGAACCTTAAAAGGTATGTAATGACAAATATATTATACATTATGTTAGTCTATTGTTGTGTTTTAGTATTTACATTTAAATACCACATACTATACAGGAATCACTTTGAAAAGTATAAATTACTACTACCAGTACGCTTTTTGTATTGTAATGTTGTATTGTAAGAAAGATGTATATTATGGGAGTACATGTCTTTATGGAAACACACAGAGAGAGAGAGAGAGAGAGAGAGAGAGAGAGAGAGAGAGAGAGAGAGAGAGAGAGGTATTTTCACTAGTTTAATTCCTGAAAATGAGGACTGGGAATGTATGGTTTTAAACTTCTGTGTAGAAAATTAATATGGCTGTTATATTATAAGGCTCTGTTTAAATATCAAGTCTTTAGATATTTTCAGGTGATTAAAATTATGAAATATTGTTTTTTTTGTTGTTTTTTGTATTTTCATAGAACAAAAGCAAATGAGCATATTGTTTCAGAGAAGGTGCTACCAGTAGAATGCAGAGAAGTGCCACAAACCTCAACAAGTGTTCATGTTTGGACCGCATGTTATACATTGCCTATATTTCCTCCAGTTGTACAGATGGCCCTTGATAGAAAGGACATTGGTTTCAAATCAAAAGACAAATCTGCCCTTCGTGCAGCTCTAATACAGACTCTGTTTGATGACCTCAGCAAATATACGCTGTAAGAACTGAGATTTCGGTGTTTGTTTTAGATACATAGGCAACCAATTTTAGAATAATTACATAACATAAAATAGCATATTCATTTTTAAAATGATTACTATTTTTTTTTTAAATCTATCATAACAGCAATATTTTATTCAAGAGAAAAAGTTTTATTAAATTCATTTTCATAATGCTTTTCAGCATGTTTTTTTTGTAAATTAAAGCAATTGTAAAATGCAACTGTATTTCATGACATTATTTCTCAAATATATATTTTTCTTACAATTCACTTACAATTCATATGCCTATATTATTTTCTAATCTGTATATTTAGGTATCCAGACCACATAATGTACAGTACTGTGCTAAGTACTTTGTGCTGTAAGTACAGATTTCTAAGGGATGACAGCCAAACTGGATATGTGAGTATACATTTGGTAGTTATATTCATAAAAGAAATAGTCGAATAAACATTAATTTGTCAAAATTATGCAGCGTTAAATATATTTTTACTAGTTGATATGTATTTTTTATAGCCAGATAATGGACATAGGTTTAACTTTCTATCATTGTTTCAGGCTACTCTACTTGAAATACTGAGAAATAAATTCAAAAAAGAGAGAAAGACACTTATTTCAGTGGAGACTGTAGAAGACATGAAAAAAAAGTTTGGTGCTGTGGGTCGAGGAAGGAAGCGTGCACCAGAGCAACAGCAACCGCTCATGAAAAAGAGAAGAGAATCTGTAAGCCTAACTCTTGGATCTGCATTGACAGAAATAGATTGAAATAGAATTACATACTTTATATATGTACATACATGCGATTGTGTAGTTTATTAGCTAATTGGCTTTCATGGAGAGTACTTGATCTTTAGCATTTTTCCAGAGTAAAGAAAAGCACAGAGAATACATGCAGTAAATGCCTGATCATAAGTATTGAATTACTTAACGTTATGATACATATTGCAGATGCAAAGTGAGGAGTTCCCAGGAGAAGACGAGCATAGTATTGCCAAACACTTGGACTCCATAAGAAAAGAAATAACGAAATTGAGGCCGAACATTGAAGCCATATGTGACAGCATGAATAGAACTGTACACACTCGGGAAAGAATGATGGAGAAGAAGTCCACTGAAGAAGTCCTTGGTCTGTTTCCATTCCTAAAGCATCCTAAACTGGTAGGTACTAGTTTTTATTCTACTATGGTGATTGATGAGAAATTAATATTTTTAGTTATAAGCATGTATAATCACTTTAATTAGTCCTCCTAGGTGACCTTTCTGCATCAGCAATCCACCTGCTCCAGCTTTTACAAAACTCCACTGCTCCTGGTTTTTCCCATGCAACTTCTTTCTGCTCGCATTCAGTTTAGTTTGATTTTGTTTTATTTATTGATTTTTTTAACTACTACATTATTTGTAAGTATTCAACTCTTTTTTACAGCTGTGTATATCGCCTTGGATAAAGGCATATGATAAATAAATAAATATAATAATAACTTTAGCATCTGTATTTTAGCTGTTGCACGAAGTAGAACTACGTTTTGGAGTAAACTTGGAACGGAACCTAATGAGTGGCCTATCCAGAATGGTAGATGCTATTTTCAGACTTTCTAGTGGGCATCTTCTAACTACTGTGATGTCCTACATTGAAGATGCTTCAGATAAGACACAGGGAAATGGTAATGTATAAGAAATATTTATTGTACATCAAATTGTTTTGACCTATCTCAGAATAGGATCTATAAATAACTATTAAACAGAAAATGATGCAACTTCATTTCATACACTTGGAGCATAATATTTCATGGGGAAGATAGCTGGTATTTAACTCTCACAGGGGCATAAAAACCAATGCGAAAAACCTGCATGAACAGATTTTTAGAAACTTTGTTGATACTGTTCTTAACATTTTTTTGCTCCAATCCACAATAACGTTTGTATCAGTGGTGGTCAGTCCTGGTCCTGGAGAGCTACAGTCGTGTGTGTGTTTTTTTTTAGGTACCTTTAAATCATTTAAACTATTCTTTATCTGTGCAGTTTAGCAAATAATGAATTCATGAATGTAACTGAGAGCACTGGTGGAATGCAAAGCCAAAGATCCTGTACCTCTCAGACCAGGGTTGCTCAACATTCTTCCGTTTGCTTTGTACTTTGTATATGATCTGATACCCTATTTGTAGGACTGAGAATGAATGCTGCATTGTTGCTGTTGCCAGCTTTGTTTCGAGAGAGGGAAAATCTGTTTGTTGTTGACCAAGTAAGTTAATTGAGCTCTACTTTTTAAATGTAGCTTAACTGAATTGATGTTTTCAATGTTAAATACAAAGTCAAATTATCATTTAGAGATATCTCAAAATGAGTTTGAAATATCTCCAAATTAATTCCTGATATCTGTAAACCATTTTGAGATATCTTAAAATATGTTAAGATATCTCTAATTATTTCAAAATATTTTAAGATATATTCAACTGATTTAAGGATATTTTGAAATATTTAAAGATATCTGTTAAATATTTAAAGGTATCTCTTAATTTGGCTTGCCATAAATGTGTACTTAATGAATTATGAGGGAGACTTGTAGGCAATTAACAGGAGTTTAAGACGTTCCTCGCTGTTTTAAGTGAGATCCGACAGTTAAAATGTTTTTAAAGGGAGGAATATTACGAAATCCCTTTAAAGTAGCCGCAGCCCCACCACACGAGCCGCCACTGCTTGTAGGTATGGTGAGATGCTGCTGAAGTACAATTTCACATAATTTATTGTTGAATAAAGTTATTAATTATTATTTTAAAATCTATACAGGTACCACCATCACCTACGCCAACTATCGTTTTCAAGGGAACAACAAGCCCATTGGCAGCAGATGACATCTCTGTTTGTGTTGATGGAATTGAGATACTCAGTGATTATCCAGGAATGGATATCACCCTTGCTGTTGAATGTATTTTTTCTCTTTATTTTTCCTTGGGCATTGAGTATCCTAAAGCTCTAAAAAATTGTCTGACTTTCATGGAAAGGTACTTCATGAAGCTGAGTATCTCTGACAAAGTACCTTTGCCAGTGTTAAAGATGTACAGTCAAATAACTGCACTTTTACTTGGGGAATAATTATATTGATCTGATGGAATGCCATTTTAACATTTAATCTGAAATTAAATGAATTTATTGTGTCAACTATTTAATTTGATTACAAAAACAGAATATTTGATATAAAAATGTAATTGTACATATAAAAAAAGTATTTATTTTAAATGTAAATGGCTGATTAGAAAATTAATTGTTTATAACAAATGTAAATTGTTTTTAATAGAAGTTTTGATCTCAAAAAACTAATAAACATTCAGTCTTAATTTATAGATATCATAAACTCATAATAAGCTCTGATCTAAATACTGTACTGTAGCTCTTCTAATTTGTGCCACCAAAAAATGAATAAGAAAAAAGAAACCCACGTTCATCAGTTTCAATATACATTTTATCTCAGCTTTTTCAAGGTCTATTACATGTTCTTGAAAATGTATTTTGTGTAAGTTTCAGGAAAATCTGTGGGATGCATAGATTTATTTTCCAGTTTGCTGCGAGACCCTTTTTTTCACTGTGTAAATAATATGGTTTAATTATTAAAAACACACAGGTTGAATAAAACGGTGTAAAACTGTATATAACTAAACCTGAAACTACTCTAATGGTTTAACCTGTAAAAACAATAAATTGTTATATAAATGTTTAATAAATAAATTGTTGGCATCCTGAATTGAGTGATTTATCAAAGCACTTACACTTCTGAGGTTGGGGGATTCTAAAGGATGTGAAGAGCTCTTAACGGTATACATTTGTTTTTTCTCAGTTGAACCAAACAACCCTCCATAGAATGTTAATTGTAAGGTTCAATAGTGTAACTCTTATGGTTCTATATTAAACCTCAATAGAAGGTTCTTCAGAGGAACCAATATGGTTCTGTATTATACCATTAATATAAGAACCATGGTGGTTCTTTATTAAACCTCTAATGCAGGGTTCTTCCAAAGAACCATTTTAAAAGGTTCCATATAGCACTTCAAAATGGTTCCAAATCTATACCAGCAGATAGAACCTTTTAGGGTTCTATATTGTACCCTTTTTTTTAAGAGTGTACTGCATAAAAACACGAGTGTGTTGTCGTGGCAGTTGGTGATCAAAGAAATAAAACAAAATAAAATCAATAAATAATAATGTCATAGACTTAAAGTCATACCTTTGAAGTCATAATGCATTGAAAGTGTTATTAGGGAATGTTGTGCTGTGTTTTCAAGCGCTTCAATGTGACAGCGGGTGCGTTCACGGAGATCAAGAGCAGCCGGAGATGAAGAGCAGCCGCCGCAGGGGAGGGATACCATGGTAAATAGGTTACCTATTTACCATGGTATCTCTCCCCTGGGTGCGTTGTGTTTTGGTGAGCAGGAAAGCAGCGGGCGGGATGGCGAGCTTGTCCTGCTGCTCCAACACAAGCTACCTTAAGAGCCGGTACGATGCGGTCAATGGGTGAAGTTCGTCAGGAGTACTGCATAAAAAAAAAAAACGAGTGTGTTGTCGTGGCAGTTGGTGATCAAAGAAATAAAACAAAATAAAATCAATAAATAATAATGTCATAGACTTAAAGTCATACCTTTGAAGTCATAATGCATTGCAAGTGTTATTAGGGAATGTTGTGCTGTGTTTTCAAGCGCTTCAATGTGACAGCGGGTGCGTTCACGGAGATCAAGAGCAGCCGCCGCAGGGGAGGGATACCATGGTAAATAGGTTACCTATTTACCATGGTATCTCTCCCCTGGGTGCGTTGTGTTTTGGTGAGCAGGAAAGCAGCGAGCGGGATGGCGAGCTTGTCCTGCTGCTCCAACACAAGCTACCTTAAGAGCCGGTACGATGCGGGCAATGGGTGAAGTTCGTCAGGAGTACTGCATAAAAAAAAAAAACGAGTGTGTTGTCGTGGCAGTTGGTGATCAAAGAAATAAAACAAAATAAAATCAATAAATAATAATGTCATAGACTTAAAGTCATACCTTTGAAGTCATAATGCATTGCAAGTGTTATTAGGGAATGTTGTGCTGTGTTCTCAAGCGCTTCAATGTGACAGCGGGTGCGTTCACGGAGATCAAGAGCAGCCGGAGATCAAGAGCAGCCGCCGCAGGGGAGGGATACCATGGTAAATAGGTTACCTATTTACCATGGTATCTCTCCCCTGGGTGCGTTGTGTTTTGGTGAGCAGGAAAGCAGCGGGCGGGATGGCGAGCTTGTCCTGCTGCTCCAACACAAGCTACCTTAAGAGCCGGTAGGATGCGGTCAATGGGTGAAGTTCGTCAGGAGTACTGCATAAAAAAAAAAACGAGTGTGTTGTCGTGGCAGTTGGTGATCAAAGAAATAAAATCAATAAATAATAATGTCATAGACTTAAAGTCATACCTTTGAAGTCATAATGCATTGCAAGTGTTATTAGGGAATGTTGTGCTGTGTTTTCAAGCGCTTCAATGTGACAGCGGGTGCGTTCACGGAGATCAAGAGCAGCCGCCGCAGGGGAGGGATACCATGGTAAATAGGTTACCTATTTACCATGGTATCTCTCCCCTGGGTGCGTTGTGTTTTGGTGAGCAGGAAAGCAGCGGGCGGGATGGCGAGCTTGTCCTGCTGCTCCAACACAAGCTACCTTAAGAGCCGGTACGATGCGGGCAATGGGTGAAGTTCGTCAGGAGTACTGCATAAAAAAAAAACGAGTGTGTTGTCGTGGCAGTTGGTGATCAAAGAAATAAAATCAATAAATAATAATGTCATAGACTTAAAGTCATACCTTTGAAGTCATAATGCATTGCAAGTGTTATTAGGGAATGTTGTGCTGTGTTTTCAAGCGCTTCAATGTGACAGCGGGTGCGTTCACGGAGATCAAGAGCAGCCGGAGATCAAGAGCAGCCGCCGCAGGGGAGGGATACCATGGTAAATAGGTTACCTATTTACCATGGTATCTCTCCCCTGGGTGCGTTGTGTTTTGGTGAGCAGGAAAGCAGCGGGCGGGATGGAGAGCTTGTCCTGCTGCTCCAACACAAGCTAACTTATGAGCCGGTACGATGCGGTCAATGGGTGAAGTTCGTCAGGAGTACTGCATAAAAAAAAAAACGAGTGTGTTGTCGTGGCAGTTGGTGATCAAAGAAATAAAACAAAATAAAATCAATAAATAATAATGTCATAGACTTAAAGTCATACCTTTGAAGTCATAATGCATTGCAAGTGTTATTAGGGAATGTTGTGCTGTGTTTTCAAGCGCTTCAATGTGACAGCGGGTGCGTTCACGGAGATCAAGAGCAGCCGGAGATCAAGAGCAGCCGCCGCAGGGGAGGGATACCATGGTAAATAGGTTACCTATTTACCATGGTATCTCTCCCCTGGGTGCGTTGTGATTTGGTGAGCAGGAAAGCAGCGGGCGGGATGGCGAGCTTGTCCTGCTGCTCCAACACAAGCTACCTTAAGAGCCGGTACGAATCGGTCAATGGGTGAAGTTCGTCAGGAGTACTGCATAAAAAAAAAAAACGAGTGTGTTGTCGTGGCAGTTGGTGATCAAAGAAATAAAACAAAATAAAATCAATAAATAATAATGTCATAGACTTAAAGTCATACCTTTGAAGTCATAATGCATTGCAAGTGTTATTAGGGAATGTTGTGCTGTGTTTTCAAGCGCTTCAATGTGACAGCGGGTGCGTTCACGGAGATCAAGAGCAGCCGCCGCAGGGGAGGGATACCATGGTAAATAGGTTACCTATTTACCATGGTATCTCTCCCCTGGGTGCGTTGTGTTTTGGTGAGCAGGAAAGCAGCGGGCGGGATGGCGAGCTTGTCCTGCTGCTCCAACACAAGCTACCTTAAGAGCCGGTACGATGCGGGCAATGGGTGAAGTTCGTCAGGAGTACTGCATAAAAAAAAAAAACGAGTGTGTTGTCGTGGCAGTTGGTGATCAAAGAAATAAAACAAAATAAAATCAATAAATAATAATGTCATAGACTTAAAGTCATACCTTTGAAGTCATAATGCATTGCAAGTGTTATTAGGGAATGTTGTGCTGTGTTCTCAAGCGCTTCAATGTGACAGCGGGTGCGTTCACGGAGATCAAGAGCAGCCGGAGATCAAGAGCAGCCGCCGCAGGGGAGGGATACCATGGTAAATAGGTTACCTATTTACCATGGTATCTCTCCCCTGGGTGCGTTGTGTTTTGGTGAGCAGGAAAGCAGCGGGCGGGATGGCGAGCTTGTCCTGCTGCTCCAACACAAGCTACCTTAAGAGCCGGTACGATGCGGTCAATGGGTGAAGTTCGTCAGGAGTACTGCATAAAAAAAAAAACGAGTGTGTTGTCGTGGCAGTTGGTGATCAAAGAAATAAAACAAAATAAAATCAATAAATAATAATGTCATAGACTTAAAGTCATACCTTTGAAGTCATAATGCATTGCAAGTGTTATTAGGGAATGTTGTGCTGTGTTTTCAAGCGCTTCAATGTGACAGCGGGTGCGTTCACGGAGATCAAGAGCAGCCGGAGATCAAGAGCAGCCGTCGCATGGGAGGGATACCATGGTAAATAGGTTACCTATTTACCATGGTATCTCTCCCCTGGGTGCGTTGTGTTTTGGTGAGCAGGAAAGCAGCGGGCGGGATGGCGAGCTTGTCCTGCTGCTCCAACACAAGCTACCTTAAGAGCCGGTACGATGCGGGCAATGGGTGAAGTTCGTCAGGAGTACTGCATAAAAAAAAAACGAGTGTGTTGTCGTGGCAGTTGGTGATCAAAGAAATAAAATCAATAAATAATAATGTCATAGACTTAAAGTCATACCTTTGAAGTCATAATGCATTGCAAGTGTTATTAGGGAATGTTGTGCTGTGTTTTCAAGCGCTTCAATGTGACAGCGGGTGCGTTCACGGAGATCAAGAGCAGCCGGAGATCAAGAGCAGCCGCCGCAGGGGAGGGATACCATGGTAAATAGGTTACCTATTTACCATGGTATCTCTCCCCTGGGTGCGTTGTGATTTGGTGAGCAGGAAAGCAGCGGGCGGGATGGCGAGCTTGTCCTGCTGCTCCAACACAAGCTACCTTAAGAGCCGGTACGAATCGGTCAATGGGTGAAGTTCGTCAGGAGTACTGCATAAAAAAAAAAAACGAGTGTGTTGTCGTGGCAGTTGGTGATCAAAGAAATAAAACAAAATAAAATCAATAAATAATAATGTCATAGACTTAAAGTCATACCTTTGAAGTCATAATGCATTGCAAGTGTTATTAGGGAATGTTGTGCTGTGTTTTCAAGCGCTTCAATGTGACAGCGGGTGCGTTCACGGAGATCAAGAGCAGCCGGAGATCAAGAGCAGCCGCCGCAGGGGAGGGATACCATGGTAAATAGGTTACCTATTTACCATGGTATCTCTCCCCTGGGTGCGTTGTGTTTTGGTGAGCAGGAAAGCAGCGGGCGGGATGGCGAGCTTGTCCTGCTGCTCCAACACAAGCTACCTTAAGAGCCGGTATACCGCTAGCTACCATATACACCTAGATACGAATGCATAGTAGTATACTGGCCAAGGGCGTTGGTTTTGCCCAGAGCCGTAACTAAGCTTTTAGCTACCGGGGCATGCAAATATATATATATATATATATATATATATATATATATATATATATATATATATATTAATTATTGTTATTTTTTTTCTTCTTTCTTTTTTTTTTGGATGTTAGGAGTTAGGATGGTATTTACTCGCGCATAGGTTTGAATGTTATTTCCGAATCTCTCCTTTAACATGTCTGAAGGGGACACTGTATTACTTAAAACGTGAATTAACGTCTTAAATCGTGTTAAAAGTGAGCAGTTACCTGGGATTACACACCAGGTTCAGACGCAATGATTGGACTTATGTATCCGCAGGCGACCTGAGACTCACCGTTTCAACGGTGTCAGGAGTGCTCAACAGAAAAGAATGCATAGAGAAAAATATTGTATACTGGCCAAGGGCGTTGGTTTTGCCCAGAGCCGTAACTAAGCTTTTAGCTACCGGGGTATGCAAATATATATATATATATATATATATATATATATATATATATATATATATATATATATATATATATATATATAAATTGCATGCACCTCCGGAATGAAGCAACCGGAGGTGGATGGAAAGACTCCATATCGTAGCTAGCGGGGCATGCAAGACTCCATATCGGAGCTACCGGGGCATGCAATTATTTATATATATATATATATATATATATATATATATATATATATATATATATATATATATATATATATATATATATATATATAAATTGCATGGATCTCCGGAATGAAGCAACCGGAGGTGGATGGAAAGACTCAATATTGCAGCTACAGCATACAAACATTCTAAAAGTTATAAACAAAATAGGTGTATTTATTCTTCCAATACCTCTCAGTTAATTATTATTATTTGTTTTGTTAATTCAATACAATCTAGGTAGCGATATATATAATTGTTATTTTTTTTTCTTTTTTTTTTTTTTTGGATGTTAAGAGTTAGGATGGTATTTACTCGCGCATAGTTTTGTATGTTATTTCCGAATTTCTCCTTAGACATGTCTGAAGGGGACACTGTATTACTTAAAACGTGAATTAACGTATTAAAACGTGTTAACTGTGAGCAGTTACCTTGGGATTACACACCAGGTTCAGACGCATTGAATGGACTAATGTATCCGCAGGCGACCTAAGACTCACCGTTTCAACGGTGTCAGTAGTGCTCAACAGAAAATAATGCATACAGAAAAATATTGTATACTGGCCATGGGCTTTGGTTTTGCCCAGCGCCGTAACTAAGCATTTAGCTACCGGGGCATGCAAATATATATATATATATATATATATATATATATATATATATATATATATATATATATATATATATATATATATATAAATTGCATGGATCTCCGGAATGAAGCAACCGGAGGTGGATGGAAAGACTCAATATTGCAGCTACAGCATACAAACATTCTAAAAGTTATAAACAAAATAGGTGTATTTTTTCGTCCAATATCTCTCAGTTAATTATTATTATTTGTTTTGTTAATTCAATACAATCTAGGTAGCTATATATATAATTTTTTTTTTTTTTTTTTTTTTTTGGATGTTAGGAGTTAGGATGGTATTTACTCGCGCATAGTTTTGTATGTTATTTCCGAATTTCTCCTTTAACATGTCTGAAGGGGACACTGTATTACTTAAAACGTGAATTAACGTATTAAAACGTGTTAACTGTGAGCAGTTACCTTGGGATTACACACCAGGTTCAGACGCATTGATTGGACTAATGTATCCGCAGGCGACCTAAGACTCACCGTTTCAACGGTGTCAGTAGTGCTCAACAGAAAATAATGCATACAGAAAAATATTGTATACTGGCCATGGGCTTTGGTTTTGCCCAGCGCCGTAACTAGGCATTTAGCTACCGGGGCATGCAAATACACACACACACACACATATATATATATATATATATATATATATATATATATATATATATATATATATATATATATATATATATATATAAATAAAAAAATTGCATGGACCTCCGGAATGAAGCAACCGGAGGTGGACGGAAAGACTCAATATTGCAGGTACAGGGGCATGCAAGACTTCATATCGTAGATACCGGGCATGCAATTATATATATATATATATATATATATATATATATATATATATATATATATATTGTTATTTTTTTTCTCTTTTTTTTTTGGGATGTTAGGAGTTAGGATGGTATTTACTCGCGCATAGTTTTGTATGTTATTTCCGAATTTCTCATTTAACATGTCTGAAGGGGACACTGTATTACTTAAAACGTGAATTAACATATTAAAACGTGTTAACTGTGAGCAGTTACCTTGTGATTAAACACCAGGTTCAGACGCATTGATTGGACTAATGTATCCGCAGGCGACCTAAGACTCACCGTTTCAACGGTGTCAGTAGTGCTCAACAGAAAATAATGCATACAGAAAAAATATTGTATACTGGCCATGGGCTTTGGTTTTGCCCACCGCCGTAACTAAGCATTTAGCTACCGGGGCATGCAAATATATATATATATTTGTGGCACACTCTACAACCCGGTTTCTCAGAGACGTCGGATTCAGCGGCGAAGAGTTGCGTCGCACAGTGAAGAACTTATCTGAAGCAGCAGAGAGGAGCAGCAACTGGCTGTGGTTGAGACGGAAAGATTCTGGCTGGGGATCCCAAGCACAATAGAAAGAAAGAAACGCTGATGTACAGGTAAGTAAGCTGGGCTGAGTTGAGTGGGGGACGGAGGGGGGTCATGCTGGGACGCCAGAATCACCGTCGAGCCCTCTTGAAGTGTCGTGGGCTAGTCGACGAAACACTGAGGATGGAAGGTGCCCACTTGAAAACCCCAGAGATGTACCCTACTTAGCTCAATCCAGACGGTTGTCATGCTGATGCGCTGGGGAGGCCGCACTTTGGTTGATCCCCAGAGCCAGCATCGCAGCCGTCGTGTGTGCTGATGCGCCAGGGAGGCAAAATAAGCTGATCCCTGGAGCCAGCATTACACTTCAGCCATTAACACCAGACAGAAGGATATCTACATCATCATATGGAAGGAAACGTAAATGGATGGAGACACATATGGATCACATTAGTTTACTGTAAAGCTACGTCTTAGTTGGTGCTTATCTTGGCGAGAGCCGAGTTCAAATCAGCATGAAGTTTTAACATCTACTCTTGTGTAATGGAAATCATATATATATATATATATATATAAATTGCATGGACCTCCGGAATGAAGCAACCGGAGGTGGATGGAAAGACTCAATATTGCAGCTACCGTGGCATGCAAGTCTCCATATCGTAGATACCGGGGCATGCAATTATATATATATATATATGATGGAGAGGCATATTCCCATTCCCTTAATAGTTAGGATGGTATTTACTCGAGCATACACTCTAAATCTGGGGTTGATACTGTGGAGGAAGCTTTTAAGGTGCTTCGAAGAACCTTTTTACTAGGGTTCCATGAGGAACCTTACAAATAAGGATCTTTTAAGAACCTCAAGGTTCTACTTGGAACCTTTTATGTTTATTTACAAACTTACATGCATAATATTACATATATATATATAAATATGCGTGTCTGCATAATTTGTCTGGTTAAATAACATGCTAGGAATTACTGGTTTGCAATATCAATAAAAACAAAGAAATACTTTTTATAGAAACCCTTTATTACGGGTAGAGCAATAAAATAAATAAATACAGTATAGGAGTTATACTTTTAATTATAACACATAAATGCATACAAATAAAACAGTCTGTATATGTTTCATTACTCTTAGAATAACAAATACACAAATAAGTGAAAGGCTGACAACATTTCTTGACAGGTAGATATATAAATATATTAATTATAACTAATCATAATATATTATCCATAATGTAATTAATTTAATTACAAACAAAACAAGCAAAAACCTAACTTTAGTCACAAGTATTTTATAAAACAAGTATTATAAAAAATATTAACACATTTATTTATTTTTATTTATTTATTTATTGCATTTATATAGCGCTTTTTATACAAAAGTATCGCAAAGCACTGTATAGTACATAGCAGGAAAAAAAATCACAATCCGTTTGTATAGCAGGTCACACATATAACTGCTACACTCAGCCCATTTAAATACAGATTTAAACAGTATACACAATACAAAAGCACCAATTTTAAAGTTACATTAAAACCCACTAAGATAAGCGAGCCATTTTATAAAAGTGTGTTTTTAGTCTTGACTTGAAAACTGTAATGGACCCAGATTTCCTGATAAACGAAGGCTGAGCATTCCAGAAAAAAGCCCTGCCTCCCGTGTTGTTTTGTTGACCCTAGGAATAACCAGCAGCCCCACATCCTGTGATTTCAGAGTGTGGTTTGGAAGATACGGTGTCAGTAACTCCTGTAAATAATGAGGCGCTAATCCATTCAGGGCCTTATAAGTTAACAGCAAAATCACCATTTAAAAAAGTACATTACAATAATCAATTCTAGATGAAACAAAGACATGTATTATTCTCTCGGCATCAGATACAGAAATAATTAGAACATAAGAAGGTTGTTTCTTTTATTATTTATTTCTTATTTCTGTTTGTTGTTAGTAGCTTATTGATCCCAGAATCTCATCAAGCAGCTTCTTGAAGGATCCCAGGATGTCAGCTTCAACAACATTATTGGGGAGTTGGTCTAAGTTTGGCTATATTTCTCAAATGGTAAAAATATACTTTAGTAACTTCCCTAGTATGAGTCTAAAATGATAGATCAGACTCAAAGATTACCCTCAAACTCTTAATTTCGACTTTAAATTTTGATGAGAGACTGCAAGGGTCGTGCTCATGTAATCCTACATTTCCTTTTAGTTGGTTCTGTGAGCCCACTAGCATAACCTCTGTTTTATCTCAATTCAACATTAGGAGATTCTGTGACATCCAATGCTTGATGTCTGTAAGGCAAGTAGCTAATAACACCCAGGCAGAAGAATGTCCTTGCTTTAGGGACAGATAACAGGTGGTTATCATCAGCATAGCTGTATACAACTGTAAGTTGCCCTGGGTAAGGGTGTCTCCTCAAAAGAAAAAAAAAAAAAATAGTAATCCCTGAGCCTGTGGTTATTATAGCAGAACCAACACCCTTATTGCTTTCCCGACCTGGCGCCTGACAAAAGAAAGTTTACTATTCCCACTATACTAGGTGGAGTTTTCTGATCTTTTTGGAGTACACAAAATACATTTCTCAATATAATATTAGGCTGTTTTTTCTCTGTGGGTATTTGATATTGTACACAAAATACAAGGAAAAAAGAAGCCCAAATCTCTGGGTGAGGGCCTCAGGTTATTATTATTTGTTTATTTAGCAGACACCTTTATCCAAGGCTTACAGAGACTAGGGAGTGTGAACTATGCATCAGCTGCAGAGTCACTTACAATTATGTCTCACCCGAAAGACGGAGCACAAGGAGGTTAAGTGGCTTGCTCAAGGTCACACAATGAGTCAGTTTGCCGAGGTGGGATTTGAACCGTGGACTTCCTGGTTACGAACCCTTTTCTTTAACCACTGGACAACACAGCCTCCTCAGCAAGTAAATGTTGTCCATTCATTCTCAGACCAATTTTTGTATCAAGATGGAAGGGGTTTCCCCAGATAATGACAGGTGTGGGAGTTGTAGGGTCCTTAAAAAATAAAAAATTAAAAAAAAACAGAAAAATAAATCACTTACACTGTATTTTAAAAATAAAATTCTGACGCAGCATCTTACGTTATATTGTGATCATCTTTATTTGCATATTCCCATTCCCTTAATTCTTCAATTTCAACACCATCCCTCTCCCCTGATGTAATAATTTATAGCTGTTAGTTTTTAATACTTTTCATGTATTGTATTTGATGCCATGGGCTAGAAGAATTGGAGGTAATTCTATTTATAAATTCACTGTTTGGCAACAGCAGTTCAAAATATATATATATATATATATATATATATATATATATATATATATATATATATATATATATATATTTTCCGAATGTTTTCGTTAGAGACAAAAATCCAAAGTTTTTAATACAGGTGATTTATTTATTTACTTATTTATTTATTTATTAATCATTTTCAGCATCTTTAAACAGCTTGTTCAGTGGTAACCACGCACTGGATACTGAAGTAAACTGCAGCTACGTTCCAGCATGAATGAGACACGGACAGTGCGCCACGTTCAACCTTGACCTCTGTACACCAGAAGCAGTTTAAAGTAGATTTATGTACATTTAAAGCAACATTGTCTTTGTTCATGATGATATATGATAAGTGTATTAGTTTGGTTCTCAAACAAACAAACAAAAAAATCATTGCATGTTTTTTGCCCCGCCCCAAGTGTAAAAACAAATATTCTCTGACAGCATATAGACAGTACGTGTTTTCCGCAGCAAACAGATTCTTACGGTCTCTGTTCATGATGACAAAGAGTTTAACTGAGTGCATTGTTTCGATATGTTTGATTGGTCTCGCAGCAGTATGGGTAAAAATAGACTGAATGGCCTTGCCCTGCTAATATGTGCGGACATGTCCCAGGAGGAAGTGTTACAGCGTTTCGATAGATCAGGCCATAGGAGGATTAGCAAACCCTGATTTAAAGTAAAGTCTTCTAAATCAGTTTTTAATTGTGGCATCATACAGTCTCAGCAGTCCGATCAGTCTTAGCATTAGTATCAGCAATCTTACCAGTCCCAGCAGTGTCAGCACCGGTCTTACCAGTTTCAGCACCAGTCTTACCAGTCCCAGCAGTAGCAGCACCAGTCGCAGCAGTGGCAGCACCAGTCTTACCAGTCCCAGCAGTGGCAGCACCAGTCTTACCAGTTCCAGCAGTAGAAGCACCACTCTTACCAGTCCCAGCAGTAGCAGCACCAGTCTTACCAGTCCCAGCAGCACCAGTCTTACCAGTTTCAGCAGTAGCAGCACCAGTCTTACCAGTCCCAGCAGTAGCAGAACCACTTACCAGTCCCAGCAGCACCAGTCTTACCAGTTCCAGCAGTAGCAGCACCAGTCTTACCAGTTCCAGCAGTAGGAGCACCAGTCTTACCAGTTCCAGCAGTAGCAGCACCAGTCCTGCCAGTCCCAGCAGTGTCAGCATCAGTTCCAGAAGTAGCAGCACCAGTCTTACCAGCTCCAGTTGTAGCATCAGTGTCATCAGTGTCAGCATTAACTTCAATAGCAGTGAACCAAACGCATGTCTCTCAATGAAGGTATAAACCCATCTACGTGTTCATATCTATAACTTCTATTCTTCTTGTCCTTTTAATATCACATATTTCTAACAGTGTGAATAGGGTAATTTTATGAATTTGTTGTATCGCTTTGCAGTTTGCATTAATAGTCTCCAGGCTTTAAAATATGATATATTTCACCTTCGTAACATGAACAGGATATGCACAGGGTGTTTTTTTTTTTTAGACAAAAATTTGATTTTTGCCTCAGTAAAAATCTATTCCTAGCTAAACCCCTGGTAACATTAAACTGGTAAGATGGACCATGTCTAGGCAAAATGATCACATGCTTGACATGATAAAACAAGCCCCACCTTGCCCAGACTTAGAGCCAAAGGATTGTATGAACATGTGCCCATACTCACCTTGCCCAGTCAAGCAAAAGGATCAGCTGTTTAATATCATACAGCATAATGCATCTTGACCAAACAACATGGTTAATAAAGTCTGCTATGTGAGCCAATTATATATATATATATATATATATATATATATATATATATATATATATATATATATATATATATATATATATGTTTCTCTACAGCAGTTGAATTGACAGTAGAAAGTTATGTAAAATAGTTTTTGAAAAGAAAACCTTTTTTTCATGAAAGAATATTTGTCTGTTAGTTAAAAGGACAGCTTGAAATTGTGTTTAGTTTTTCCTGAAGCTTACAGTACTCCCGAAAACATTTGTGGATCACTCACTTTTTTCCTTTGCACTTTAAGATATATGCTGTTTGTTGGCAACTGAAACTGCCCCTCCTCTAAAGTGATCAGATTGATTAGAGGTACAGTACTTGTGTCTCCCAATACCAATGCATCAAATTAACTTCATATGCAGAATTACATTGATTTTTTCTATCATGTAATTGAAAAACCCTGTTAGAAATAATATGTAGTGACTCTTTTTCTTATTAAATCTGTTTGTGTGTTTACGTCTTTGTCTACATGCCTGGTGACATACGAACAGAAAAATAGCTAAGCTTTTCTCGGCAGCCAAATGTTTATTTTTATAATGTTGTGTGCGAGCAGGAAGGCGTGGTCACTGGACTGTGTGTGTGTGTGTGCGCTTTGTGATTTGGGATTTGGTGTTTAATGTTATGTTAATGTTCTGTTGTTAGGCACACTGGACCTGCAAGGCGGTGTAGCCTACATCCTAGCCCGCGAAAGAACGCTTACTCAACTGTTCAAGTGATGCGCACCATTTCAGACGCTGTCATATATTGACACCGTAAACTGCAATACTTAATGCTTTGTCACACAATTACCAGGAATTATTATTCAGTACTGTATTTTAACGTTGTTTTTTATTTTTTTTATTTACAGTAGTACTAAAATAAAATTGTTTTCAGTTTGCATGAGTGACAAATTATATTAAACACCATGGTTTTAAAAGAACGTCGTTAAAAAAAGTCTCATTTAGTCAAGAGAAAAAGATACAGTAATTTGTGTTTTATTATTTTCGTACCAGAACCGCCCGAGAAATCGTAGCAGTGAAGCAAATCATATATTTACCTCATACTTAATACTCATGTATCCTAGAAATCGTCATAAACAATAGACTTAATTAAACATTTTACGTCAGAAAGTTCCTAGAAGTATCATAAGTATTACCTTTTTCCTCTCTCAGTTCAGGCCAATTGATTATCGTCATCAGGTTTAGTAAAAAAAAAAAAAAAAAAAAAAAAAATTACCTCAGAAATTCTATCATTGACCCGCATCATTAACAAAAGCAAAATAACCTTTTTTATTTTACTCGTGGATGTTGTACAGCTGTCTGTACGTCTTTAGTTTATATTTTTTTCATTCATTCACACAAATAAAGATAATTAGCGTTATTAAAAGGTTTTACTCACCTCTCAGTGAAGAAAGCTCTACCGCCTGTGAAGAAACGTTGAACACCTGCCTTGCGCTGTGGGTTGCGATGGCAGCTGATTGGTTGAGAGGGCAACCGCTGTTGCTGGAGCATTTCTTCGTCGACCGCGCTTTTTCTACTTTTAGTAGTTAAAAAATTTCAAACAGCCTTTTGCCAGCGATAGCATAATGTATTTATTTATTTATTTATTTATGTTGTATTGTGTTGTGCAGGGGAGTTTTCCCTTCTCGTCGGGTCAGGCAGCATCCTCTGGCTGCTGGGCGACGTAGAGAGGGAGACATGAGAAGAGCAAAGGATTAGATATAAACACTTTCCGCCGGGTCAGACAGCATCCTCCGACTGCTGGGTGACGTAAAAGTGAGAGAGAGAGCAAAGTTTAGACATATAACATACAACAAACTGACTCTCGCTCCCGACGGGTCAGGCAGCATCCTCTGGCTGCTGGGCGTTTAGTGGAGCAAGAGACAGGAAGGGGACGAACAGGACAAAAGGACAGATCCTTCGCAACTCAGTGCAGCATCCTCAGGCAGCTAAGCTGGCAGCTGGGCGGCGTGTAGAGCTTAGGAAAAAGTGTCTCGTGTCCGTTTAGGAGAGACGAAAACAGAGAACCCCCCCCCCCCCCCTCGGTCGGGTCCCGCTCGGCAGGTGGAGGCACGGCCTACTGCATGAGGGGGCTGAAATGGTCCTGGACCTGAAATAGAAGAGAGGAGATGGGACAGCAAGGTTGAGGCCTGGAAGGCTTAGCGCATAAGCAGCAGAAGAATAGGATGTGGCCGGGGGTCCCCTCAGGCCGGCGAGGAACAGCCGGGCGGCAGTGGTTGAGACGAGAGGCCGACCCGGACAGCCGGGGGAGTGAGACTCACTTCCCCCCCTGAGGGAGCCCTGTGCGGACAGTGCGATATGGAAAGGAGCAGAGGTGGGGAGGAGGAGGAACAAAAAACAAACACAGACAAGGAAGCGGAAATAGTGCTGGGTTAAAGTAGAAAAAGAGAGCGAGATAGACAGGAGGGGCAGCCAATAACACATACGTGGAGCAGTGCTGGCCATGCCCTAATAATTGACGAGGCGAGCGCTGCATTGTGGGATTGGCTGGAAATACTAAATGAGGCTGAACTGGGATCAGCTTCCACCCGGAAGAGATCGCGGACGCTACCGGGCAGGATGCCACGGAGGGAAGGTAAGATAGGCCAAAGAAAAGGAAATAGGATAAGAAGAAAAAAGGAGCGCAAAGCGGGAGAGAGCCCTCTACGACATCCCCCGAATTACGCCTAAAGGCTAACATTAAACTACAATACACATGTTAAACATACATATACTATTATAAATTCTAGTTAAATATTTGGCAAAATATTATCTGCCCTTTGATTTCCTCTCAATACCGTGTACAAAATTATAACCATTTATGGTGTTTACCTTTTTATGACAGACTTTTTCTCTCATCATGTATTGTGTATTAAAAATTGCGATTTGCACATCAATATTGTAGAGCACAATTTACAATGTATTGATATAAAGAGTTCTAAGATGAACCCTTTGCAATATTATATTAGACACAGCAACCAGAGGTTCCCAAACGAACCCTTACTGTGAAAAAAACTTGCAATAGAACCCTAAGGTTCCCTGAGGAACCCTCAAAGAACCCTTACTTTTTAGAGTGTAGTTTTGAATGTTATTTCCGAATCTCTCCATTAACATGTCTGAAGGGGACACTGTATTACTTAAACGTGAATTAACGTATTAAAACGTGTTAACTGTGAGCAGTTACCTTGGGATTACACACCAGGTTCAGACGCATTGATTGGACTAATGGTATCCGCAGGCGACCTAAGACTCACCGTTTCAACGGTGTCAGTAGTGCTCAACAGAAAAGAATGCATACAGAAAAATATTGTATACTGGCCATGGGCTTTGGTTTTACCCAGCGCCGTAACTAAGCATTTAGCTACCGGGGCATGAATATATATATATATATATATATATATATATATATATATATATATATATATATATATATAAATTGCATGCACCTCCGGTTGAAGCAACAGGAGGTGGATGGACAGACTCCATATCATAGCTACCGGGACATGCAAGACTCCATATCGTAGATACCGGGGCATGCAATTATATATATATATATATATATATATATATATATATATATATAATTATTATTATTATTGTTATTTTTTTTCTTTTTTTTTTTTTTTTTAAGGATGTTAGGAGTTAGGATGGTATTTTCTCGCGCATAGTTTTGAATGTTATTTCCGAATCTCTCCTTTAACATGTCTGAAGGGGACACTGTATTACTTAAAACGTGAATTAACGTCTTCATACGTGTTAACAGTGAGCAGTTACCCTGGGACTACACACCAGGTTCAGACGCATTGATTGGACTAATGTATCCACAGGCGACCTAAGACTCAGCGTTTCAACGGTGTCAGTAGTGCTCAACAGAAAAGAATGCATACAAAAAAATATTGTAAACTGGCCATGGGCTTTGGTTTTGCCCAGAGCCGTAACTAAGCATTTAGCTACCGGGGCATGCAAATATATATATATATATATATATATATATATATATATATATATATATATATATATATATATATATATATATATTTATATATATATATATATAAATTGCATGCACCATGAAGCAACCGGAGGTGGATGGAAAGACTCCAGCACGGCTGTTGTACTCTTGAGCAAGGTACTTTACCTAGATTGCTCCAGTACAAACCCAACTGTGTAAAATGGGTAATTGTATGTAAAATAATGTGATATCTGTATATTGTGAAATAATGTATAATGTGATATCTTGTAACTATTGCAAGTCGCCATGGATAAGGGCGTCTGCTAAGAAATAAATAATATATCTATATATATTATTGTTATTTTTTTCGTTTTTTTTTTTTTTTGGATGTTAGGAGTTAGGATGCTATTTACTCGCGCATAGTTTTGAATGTTATTTCCGAATCTCTCCTTTAAAATGTCTGAAGGGGACACTGTATTACTTAAAACGTGAATTAACGTCTTCATACGTGTTAACAGTGAGCAGTTACCCTGGGACTACACACCAGGTTCAGACGCATTGATTGGACTAATGTATCCACAGGCGACCTAAGACTCAGCGTTTCAACGGTGTCAGTAGTGCTCAACAGAAAAGAATGCATACAAAAAAATATTGTATACTGGCCATGGGCTTTGGTTTTGCCCAGAGCTATATATATATATATATATATATATATATATATATATATATATATATATATATATATATATATATAATTGAATGCACCTTGAAGCAACCGGAGGTGGATGGAAAGACTCCAACACGGCTGTTGTACTCTTGAGCAAGGTACTTTACCTAGATTGCTCCAGTACAAACCCAACTGTGTAAAATGGGTAATTGTATGTAAAATAATGTGATATCTGTATATTGTGAAATAATGTATAATGTGATATCTTGTAACAATTGCAAGTCGCCCTGGATAAGGGCGTCTGCTAAGAAATAAATAATATATCTATATATATATTATTGTTATTTTTTTCGTTTTTTTTTTTTTTTGGATGTTAGGAGTTAGGATGCTATTTACTCGCGCATAGTTTTGAATGTTATTTCCGAATCTCTCCTTTAAAATGTCTGAAGGGTACACTGTATTACTTAAAACGTGAATTAACGTCTTCATACGTGTTAACAGTGAGCAGTTACCCTGGGACTATACACCAGGTTCAGACGCATTGATTGGACTAATGTATCCACAGGCGACCTAAGACTCAGCGTTTCAACGGTGTCAGTAGTGCTCAACAGAAAAGAATGCATACAAAAAAATATTGTATACTGGCCATGGGCTTTGGTTTTGCCCAGAGCCGTAACTAAGCATTTAGCTACCGGGGCATGCAAATATATATATATATATATATATATATATATATATATATATATATATATATATATATATATATATATATATATATAAAAATTGCATGCACCTTGAAGCAACCGGAGGTGGATGGAAAGACTCCAGCACGGCTGTTGTACTCTTGAGCAATGTACTTTACCTAGATTGCTCCAGTACAAACCCAACTGTGTAAAATGGGTAATTGTATGTAAAATAATGTGATATCTGTATATTGTGAAATAATGTATAATGTGATATCTTGTAACAATTGCAAGTCGCCCTGGATAAGGGCGTCTGCTAAGAAATAAATAATATATCTATATATATTATTGTTATTTTTTTCGTTTTTTTTTTTTTTGGATGTTAGGAGTTAGGATGCTATTTACTCGCGCATAGTTTTGAATGTTATTTCCGAATCTCTCCTTTAAAATGTCTGAAGGGGACACTGTATTACTTAAAACGTGAATTAACGTCTTCATACGTGTTAACAGTGAGCAGTTACCCTGGGACTACACACCAGGTTCAGACGCATTGATTGGACTAATGTATCCACAGGCGACCTAAGACTCAGTGTTTCAACGGTGTCAGTAGTGCTCAACAGAAAAGAATGCATACAAAAAAATATTGTATACTGGCCATGGGCTTTGGTTTTGCCCAGAGCCGTAACTAAGCATTTAGCTACCGGGGCATGCAAATATATATATATATATATATATATATATATATATATATATATATATATATATATATATATATATATATATATATAAATTGCATGCACCTTGAAGCAACCGGAGGTGGATGGAAAGACTCCAACACGGCTGTTGTACTCTTGAGCAAGGTACTTTACCTAGATTGCTCCAGTACAAACCCAACTGTGTAAAATGGGTAATTGTATGTAAAATAATGTGATATCTGTATATTGTGAAATAATGTATAATGTGATATCTTGTAACAATTGCAAGTCGCCCTGGATAAGGGCGTCTGCTAAGAAATAAATAATATATCTATATATATTATTGTTATTTTTTTCGTTTTTTTTTTTTTTTGGATGTTAGGAGTTAGGATGCTATTTACTCGCGCATAGTTTTGAATGTTATTTCCGAATCTCTCCTTTAAAATGTCTGAAGGGTACACTGTATTACTTAAAACGTGAATTAACGTCTTCATACGTGTTAACAGTGAGCAGTTACCCTGGGACTACACACCAGGTTCAGACGCATTGATTGGACTAATGTATCCACAGGCGACCTAAGACTCAGCGTTTCAACGGTGTCAGTAGTGCTCAACAGAAAAGAATGCATACAAAAAAATATTGTAAACTGGCCATGGGCTTTGGTTTTGCCCAGAGCCGTAACTAAGCATTTAGCTACCGGGGCATGCAAATATATATATATATATATATATATATATATATATATATATATATATATATATATATATATATATATATAAATTGAATGCACCTTGAAGCAACCGGAGGTGGATGGAAAGACTCCAACACGGCTGTTGTACTCTTGAGCAATGTACTTTACCTAGATTGCTCCAGTACAAACCCAACTGTGTAAAATGGGTAATTGTATGTAAAATAATGTGATATCTGTATATTGTGAAATAATGTATAATGTGATATCTTGTAACAATTGCAAGTCGCCCTGGATAAGGGCGTCTGCTAAGAAATAAATAATATATCTATATATATTATTGTTATTTTTTTCGTTTTTTTTTTTTTTGGATGTTAGGAGTTAGGATGCTATTTACTCGCGCATAGTTTTGAATGTTATTTCCGAATCTCTCCTTTAAAATGTCTGAAGGGGACACTGTATTACTTAAAACGTGAATTAACGTCTTCATACGTGTTAACAGTGAGCAGTTACCCTGGGACTACACACCAGGTTCAGACGCATTGATTGGACTAATGTATCCACAGGCGACCTAAGACTCAGTGTTTCAACGGTGTCAGTAGTGCTCAACAGAAAAGAATGCATACAAAAAAATATTGTATACTGGCCATGGGCTTTGGTTTTGCCCAGAGCCGTAACTAAGCATTTAGCTACCGGGGCATGCAAATATATATATATATATATATATATATATATATATATATATATATATATATATATATATATATATATATATATATATATATATATATAAATTGCATGCACCTTGAAGCAACCGGAGGTGGATGGAAAGACTCCAACACGGCTGTTGTACTCTTGAGCAAGGTACTTTACCTAGATTGCTCCAGTACAAACCCAACTGTGTAAAATGGGTAATTGTATGTAAAATAATGTGATATCTGTATATTGTGAAATAATGTATAATGTGATATCTTGTAACAATTGCAAGTCGCCCTGGATAAGGGCGTCTGCTAAGAAATAAATAATATATCTATATATATTATTGTTATTTTTTTCGTTTTTTTTTTTTTTTGGATGTTAGGAGTTAGGATGCTATTTACTCGCGCATAGTTTTGAATGTTATTTCCGAATCTCTCCTTTAAAATGTCTGAAGGGTACACTGTATTACTTAAAACGTGAATTAACGTCTTCATACGTGTTAACAGTGAGCAGTTACCCTGGGACTACACACCAGGTTCAGACGCATTGATTGGACTAATGTATCCACAGGCGACCTAAGACTCAGCGTTTCAACGGTGTCAGTAGTGCTCAACAGAAAAGAATGCATACAAAAAAATATTGTAAACTGGCCATGGGCTTTGGTTTTGCCCAGAGCCGTAACTAAGCATTTAGCTACCGGGGCATGCATATATATATATATATATATATATATATATATATATATATATATATATATATATATATATATATAAATTGAATGCACCTTGAAGCAACCGGAGGTGGATGGAAAGACTCCAACACGGCTGTTGTACTCTTGAGCAAGGTACTTTACCTAGATTGCTCCAGTACAAACCCAACTGTGTAAAATGGGTAATTGTATGTAAAATAATGTGATATCTGTATATTGTGAAATAATGTATAATGTGATATCTTGTAACAATTGCAAGTCGCCCTGGATAAGGGCGTCTGCTAAGAAATAAATAATATATCTATATATATTATTGTTATTTTTTTCGTTTTTTTTTTTTTTTGGATGTTAGGAGTTAGGATGCTATTTACTCGCGCATAGTTTTGAATGTTATTTCCGAATCTCTCCTTTAAAATGTCTGAAGGGTACACTGTATTACTTAAAACGTGAATTAACGTCTTCATACGTGTTAACAGTGAGCAGTTACCCTGGGACTACACACCAGGTTCAGACGCATTGATTGGACTAATGTATCCACAGGCGACCTAAGACTCAGCGTTTCAACGGTGTCAGTAGTGCTCAACAGAAAAGAATGCATACAAAAAAATATTGTATACTGGCCATGGGCTTTGGTTTTGCCCAGAGCCGTAACTAAGCATTTAGCTACCGGGGCATGCAAATATATATATATATATATATATATATATATATATATATATATATATAAATTGCATGCACCTTGAAGCAACCGAGGTGGATGGAAAGACTCCAGCACGGCTGTTGTACTCTTGAGCAAGGTACTTTACCTAGATTGCTCCAGTACAAACCCAACTGTGTAAAATGGGTAATTGTATGTAAAATAATGTGATATCTGTATATTGTGAAATAATGTATAATGTGATATCTTGTAACAATTGCAAGTCGCCCTGGATAAGGGTGTCTGCTAATGAATAAATAATATATCTATATATATTATTGTTATTTTTTTCGTTTTTTTTTTTTTTTTGGATGTTAGGAGTTAGGATGCTATTTACTCGCGCATAGTTTTGAATGTTATTTCCGAATCTCTCCTTTAAAATGTCTGAAGGGGACACTGTATTACTTAAAACGTGAATTAACGTCTTCATACGTGTTAACAGTGAGCAGTTACCCTGGGACTACACACCAGGTTCAGACGCATTGATTGGACTAATGTATCCACAGGCGACCTAAGACTCAGCGTTTCAACGGTGTCAGTAGTGCTCAACAGAAAAGAATGCATACAAAAAAATATTGTATACTGGCCATGGGCTTTGGTTTTGCCCAGAGCTATATATATATATATATATATATATATATATATATATATATATATATATATATATATATATATATATATATATATATATATATATATATATATAATTGAATGCACCTTGAAGCAACCGGAGGTGGATGGAAAGACTCCAACACGGCTGTTGTACTCTTGAGCAAGGTACTTTACCTAGATTGCTCCAGTACAAACCCAACTGTGTAAAATGGGTAATTGTATGTAAAATAATGTGATATCTGTATATTGTGAAATAATGTATAATGTGATGTCTTGTAACAATTGCAAGTCGCCCTGGATAAGGGCGTCTGCTAAGAAATAAATAATATATCTATATATATTATTGTTATTTTTTTCGTTTTTTTTTTTTTTTTTTTGGATGTTAGGAGTTAGGATGCTATTTACTCGCGCATAGTTTTGAATGTTATTTCCGAATCTCTCCTTTAAAATGTCTGAAGGGGAAACTGTATTACTTAAAACGTGAATTAACGTCTTCATACGTGTTAACAGTGAGCAGTTACCCTGGGACTACACACCAGGTTCAGACGCATTGATTGGATTAATGTATCCACAGGCGACCTGAGACTCACCGTTTCAACGGTGTCAGTAGTGCTCAACAGAAAAGAATGCATACAGAAAAATATTGTATACTGGCCATGGGCTTTGGTTTTGCCCAGAGCCGTAACTAAGCATTTAGCTACCGGGGCATGCAAATATATATATATATATATATATATATATATATATATATATATATATATATATATATATATATATTGCATGCACCTCCGGTTGAAGCAACAGGAGGTGAATGGAAAGACTCCATATCATAGCTACCGGGGCATGCAAAACTCCATATCGTAGATACCGGGGCATGCAAATACATATATATATCCTGGGATTACACACCAGTTTCAGAGGCATTGATTGGACTAATGTATCCACAGGCGACCTAAGACTCACCGTTTCAACGGTGGCAGTAGTGCTCAACAGAAAAAAATGCATACAGAAAAATATTGTATACTGGCCATGGGCTTTGGTTTTGCCGAGAGCCGTAACTAAGCATTTAGCTACCGGGGCATGCAAATATACATGTATATATATATATATATACTCAGACGCATTGATTGTGCTAATGTATCCGCAGGCGACCTACACTCTAAAAAGCAAAGGTTCTAGTAAGAACCTTTTAGGGTTCCTGGGGTTGATACTGTGGAGGAACCTTTTAAGGTGCCTCGAAGAACCTTTTTACTAGGGTTCCATGAGGAACATTACAAATAAGGATCTTTTAAGAACCTCAAGGTTCTACTTGGAACCTTTTATGTTTATTTACAAACTTACATGCATAATATTATATATATATATATATATATATATATATATATATATATATATATATATATATATATATATATTATTATTATTATTTGTTTACTTAGCAGACGCCTTTATCCAAGGCGACTTACAGAGACTCGGGTGTGTGAACTATGCATCAGCTGCAGAGTCACTTACAATTACGTCTCACCCGAAAGACGGAGCACAAGGAGGTTAAGTGACTTGCGCAGGGTCACACAATGAGTCAGTGGCTGAGGTAGGATTTGAACCGGGGACCTTCTGGTTACAAGCCCTTTTCTTTAACCACTGGACCACACAGCCTCCTATATATATATATATATAATATGCGTGTCTGCATAATTTGTCTGGTTAAATAACATGCTAGGAATTACTGGTTTGCAATATCAATAAAAACAAAGAAATACTTTTTATAGAAACCCTTTATTACAGGTAGAGTAATAAAATAAATAAATACAGTATAGGAGTTATACTTTTAATTATAACACATAAATAAATGCATACAAATGACAGTCTGTATATGTTTCGTTACTCTTAGAATAACAAATACACAAATAAGTGAAAGGCTGACAACATTTCTTGACCGGTAGATATATAAATATATGAATTATAACTAATCATAATATATTATCCATAATGTAATAAATTTAATTACAAACAAAACAAGCAAAAACCTAACTTTAGTCACAAGTATTTTATAAAACAAGTATTATAAAAAAAATTAACACATTTATTTTTATTTATTTATTTATTGCATTTATATAGCGCTTTTTATAGAAAAGTATCGCAAAGCACTGTATAGTACATAGCAGGAAAAAAATCACAATCCGTTTGTATAGCAGGTCACACATATAACTGCTACACTCAGCCCATTTAAATACAGATTTAAACAGTATACACAATACAAAAGCACCAATTTTAAAGTTACATTAAAACCCACTAAGATAAGCGAGCCATTTTATAAAAGTGTGTTTTTAGTCTTGACTTGAAAACTGTAATGGACCCAGATTTCCTGATAAACGAAGGCTGAGCATTCCAGAAAAAAGCCCTGCTTCCCGTGTTGTTTTGTTGACCCTAGGAATAACCAGCAGCCCCACATCCTGTGATTTCAGAGTGTGATTTGGAAGATACGGTGTCAGTAACTCCTGTAAATAATGAGGTGCTAATCCATTCAGGGCCTTATAAGTTAACAGCAAAATCACCATTTAAAAAAGTACATTACAATAATCAATTCTAGATGAAACAAAGACATGTATTATTCTCTCGGCAACAGATACAGAAATAATTAGAACATAAGAAAGTTGTTTGTTTGGTTGTTAGTAGCTTATTGATCCCAGAATCTCATCAAGCAGCTTCTTGAAGGATCCCAGGGTGTCAGCTTCAACAACATTACTGGGGAGTTGGTCTAAGTTTGGCTATATTTCTCAAATGGTAAAAATATACTTTAGTAACTTCCCTAGTATGAGTCTAAAATGATAGATTAGACTCAAAGATTACCCTCAAACTCTTAATTTCGAGTTTAAATTTTGATGAGAGACTGCAAGGGTCGTGCTCATGTAATCCTACATTTCCTTTTAGTTGGTTCTGTGAGCCCACTAGCATAACCTCTGTTTTATCTCAATTCAACATTAGGAGATTCTGTGACATCCAATGCTTGATGTCTGTAAGGCAAGTAGCTAATAACACCCAGGCAGAAGAATGTCCTTGCTTTAGGGACAGATAATAGCTGGTTATCATCAGCATAGCTGTATACAACTGTAAGTTGCCCTGGGTAAGGGTGTCTGCTAAAAAAAATAATAATAATAATAATAATAAAAAATAGTAATCCCTGGGCCTGTGGTTATTATAGCACAACCAACACCCTTATTGCTTTCCCGACCTGGCGCCTGACAAAAGAAAGTTTACTTTTCCCACTATACTAGGTGGAGTTTTCTGATCTTTTTGAGTACCCAAAATACATTTCTCAATATAATATTAGGCTGTTTTTTCTCTGTGGGTATTTGATATTGTACACAAAATACAAGGAAAAAAGAAGCCCAAATCTCTGGGTGAGGGCCTCAGGTTATTATTATATGTTTATTTAGCAGACACCTTTATCCAAGGCTTACAGAGACTAGGGAGTGTGAACTATGCATCAGCTGCAGAGTCACTTACAATTATGTCTCACCCGAAAGACGGAGCACAAGGAGGTTAAGTGGCTTTCTCAAGGTCACACAATGAGTCAGTTTGCTGAGGTGGGATTTGAACTGTGGACTTCCTGGTTATGAACCCTTTTCTTTAACCACTGGACCACACAGCCTCCTCAGCAAGTAGATGTTGTCCATTCATTCTCAGACCAATTTTTGTATCAAGATGGAAGGGGTTTCCCCAGATAATGACAGGTGTGGGAGTTGTAGGGTCCTTAAAAAAAAAAAAAAAAAAACAGAAAAATAAATCACTTACACTGTATTTTAAAAATAAAAGCAATTGGCATGCTGACGCAGCGTCTTACGTTATATTGTGATCATCTTTATTTGCATATTCCCATTCCCTTAATTCTTCAATTTCAACACCATCCCTCTCCCCTGATGTAATAATTCATAGCTGTTAGTTTTTAATACTTTTCACGTATTGTATTTGATGCCATGGGCTAGAAGAATTGGAGGTAATTCCAGCATGAATGAGACACGGACAGTGCGCCACGTTCAACCTTGACCTCTGTACACCAGAAGCAGTTTAAAGTAGATTTATGTACATTTAAAGCAACATTGTCTTTGTTCATGATTATATATGATAAGTGTATTAGTTTGGTTCTCAAACAAACAAACAAAAAAATCCTTGCATGTTTTTTGCTCCGCCCCAAGTGTAAAACCAAATATTCTCTGACAGCATATAGACAGTACGTGTTTTCCGCAGCAAACAGATTCTTACGGTCTCTGTTCATGATGAGAAAGAGTTTAACTGAGTGCATTGTTTTCGATATGGGTAAAAATAGACTGAATGGCCTTGCCCTGCTAATATGTCCGGACATGTCCCAGGAGGAAGTGTTACAGCGTTTCGATAGATCAGGCCATAGGAGGATTAGCAAACCCTGATTTAAAGTAAAGTCTTCTAAATTAGTTTTTAATTGTGGCATCATACAGTCTCAGCAGTCCGATCAGTCTTAGCATTAGTATCAGCAATCTTACCAGTCCCAGCAGTGTCAGCACCGGTCTTACCAGTTTCAGCACCAGTCTTACCAGTCCCAGCAGTAGCAGCACCAGTCCCAGCAGTGGCAGCACCAGTCTTACCAGTCCCAGCAGTGGCAGCACCAGTCTTACCAGTTCCAGCAGTAGAAGCACCACTCTTACCAGTCCCAGCAGTAGCAGCACCAGTCTTACCAGTCCCAGCAGTACCAGTCTTACCAGTTTCAGCAGTGGCAGCACCAGTCTTACCAGTCCCAGCAGTGGCAGCACCAGTCTTACCAGTTCCAGCAGTAGAAGCACCACTCTTACCAGTCCCAGCAGTAGCAGCACCAGTCTTACCAGTCCCAGCAGTACCAGTCTTACCAGTTTCAGCAGTAGCAGCACCAGTCTTACCAGTCCCAGCAGTAGCAGAACCACTTACCAGTCCCAGCAGCACCAGTCTTACCAGTTCCAGCAGTAGCAGCACCAGTCTTACCAGTTCCAGCAGTAGCAGCACCAGTCCTGCCAGTCCCAGCAGTGTCAGCATCAGTTCCAGAAGTAGCAGCACCAGTCTTACCAGTTCCAGTTGGAGCATCAGTGTCATCAGTGTCAGCATTAACTTCAATAGCAGTGAACCAAACGCATGTCTCTCAATGAAGGTATAAACCCATCTACGTGTTCATATCTATAACTTCTATTCTTCTTGTCCTTTTAATATCACATATTTCTAACAGTGTGAATAGGGTAATTTTAGGAATTTGTTGTATCGCTTTGCAGTTTGCATTAATAGTCTCCAGGCTTTAAAATATGATAAATTTCACCTTCCTAACATGAACAGGATATGCACAGGGTTTTGGTTTTTTTTTTAGACAAAAATTAGAGGTACAGTACTTGTGTCTCCCAATACCAATGCATCAAAACAACTTCATATGCAGAATTACATAGATTTTTTCTATCATGTAATTGAAAAACCCTGTTAGAAATAATATGTAGTGCCTCTTTTTCTTATTAAATCTGTTTGTGTGTTTACGTCTTTGTCTACATGCCTGGTGACATACGAACAGAAAAACAGCTCAGCTTTTCTCGGCAGCCAAATGTTTATGTTTATAATGTTGTGTGCGAGCAGGAAGGCGTGGCCACTGGACTGCGTGTGTGCGTGCGCTTTGTGATTTGTGATTTAGTGTTTAATGTTATGTTAATGTTCTGTTGTTAGGCACACTGGACCTGCAAGGCGGTGCAGCCTACATCCTAGCCCGCGAAAGAACGCTTACACAACTGTTCAAGTGATGCGCACCATTTCAGACGCTGTCATATATTGACACCGTAAACTACAATACTTAATGCTTTGTCACACAATTACCAGGAATTATTATTCAGTACTGTATTTTAATTTTTTTTTTTTTTTTTTTACAGTAGTACTAAAATAAAATTCTTTTCAGTTTGCATGAGTGACAAATTATATTAAACATCATGGTTTTAAAAGAACGTCGTTAAAAAAAAGTCTCATTTAGTCAAGAGAAAGAATACAGTAATTTGTGTTTTATTATTTTCGTACCAGAACCGCCCGAGAAATCGTAGCAGTGAAGCAAATCTTATATTTACCTCATACTTAATACTTATGTATCCTAGAAATCGCCATTAAACAATAGACTTAATGAAACTTAAGAGTTCTAAGATGAACCCTTTGCAATATTATATTAGACAGAGCAGGTTCCCAAACGAACCCTTACTGAGAAAAAAAAAAAAACTTGCAATAGAACCCTAAGGTTCCCTGAGGAACCCTCAAAGAACCCTTACTTTTTAGAATGTACTGACACCGTTGAAACGGTGAGTCTTAGGTCGCCTGTGGATACATGAGTCCAATCATTGCGTCTGAACCTGGTGTGTAATCCCAAGGTAACTGCTCACTGTTAACACGTTTTAAGACGTTAATTCACGTTTTAAGTAATACAGTGTCCCCTTCAGACATGTTAAAGGAGAGATTCGGAAATAACATTCAAAACTATGCGCGAGTAAATACCATCCTAACTCCTAACATCCAAAAAAAAAATAAAAAAAATAAAAAATAACAATAATAATTATATATATATATATATATATATATATATATATATATATATATATATATATATATATATATATATATATATATATATATATATTGCATGCCCCGGTAGCTAAATGCTTAGTTACGGCTCTGGGCAAAACCAAAGCCCATGGCCAGTACACAATATTTTTCTGTATGCATTTTTTTCTGTTGAGCACTATGGAGTCTTCCATGCCCCGGTAGCTACGATATGGAGTCTGTCCATCCATAAATACTGTAAGATTATTTTTGTTATTGTTTAGGATTATTAAGTATTTTAAAATTAGGTTAACATTTATATTTACAAAATTAATAATTCATGTAAAACAGCATTAATACGATATTATTAATAATAAAGGAAAATACTTACTGTTAAAAGGCTAGTAAGTAAGTTGGTTAAACTCTCCTGGCAGCATTAAGCTAGTTGTGCAGTATTGCTTTAATAGTGTGTGAGTGTTTGCCTTCTAATTGTTTGTATAAAGTTATTTAAAGGTTTTGTATTGATAAGCTTTATTGACAACACCAGGAAGAGTGGGTAAGGGGTGGCAGTTGTTGTTGACATCGTGTGAGCTGTTTTAAAAAAAACTGTTGGATTGTAATCTGTCTGCATCTAATTGAGTTGTTGATATTAGAGTCATTTCTTCACTACATCCGAACCCAAATATTACACTGGTGGCAGCGGTGCGGCTATTTTTGGTGAAGATTGGGAAAAATCGACTTTTATTCACACAAAGGAGAATAAATAACCAAGTCAGGATCTGGATGAATGTGGGACTCTTTGAAGCAGCTGGTAAGAAAATAATTAATTTCTACCTGTTCTCAGACAAAGGATTACTACAGTTTTTGCAGTTTACCGATTTAAAGAGACATTGCATAATTTTCAGTACAAGATGTCAGTGAATAGAAATTCAGCAAGTTCTTCTGATGAGGACACATCAGTGCAGCATTACACTAGGCCTTTTAGGATTGACCTCCCTCCAGCTTTTAAAGGGGATGGCACAGAATCTTTTGCCAGTTGGGCTAGACGTTTTGAAGTTTCTGTGGAAGCTATTGCTAGTCAGTCAAATCAAGATTCACAAGTAATATTAGCTTCCTTTCTGCCCACACGTTTGGCAGATGCTGCTTTCTTGTACTGGGACAGCCTCACACCTGCGTTAAAGAAAGATTACTCTGCAGTGAAGGACAAAATGAAAGAGGTTTTTGCTCAGAAGCAATACATACCATTTTTTCAAACTTATGTCAATGCCCGTCCAAGAAAGCCTAATGAAAGCCTTGAAGTTTATGGTGCAGACATTACCAGGCTTGTTTTTGAGGCATTTCCTAATTATGACAACAGCCTTTTGTCATTGTCACCGACCACAAGCCACTGTTGGGTTTAAGAAAGATCCCTATAGATAGTGACCGGACAGGACGTCGCGCAAGATGGGCTCTTGAACTTGACCCGTACGACTGGGTGGTCGTCCACCGTGAGGGACACAACCATGCAAATGCAGACGCGCTCTCCCGCCGTCCACCTGCAGTCGCTCCAGCAGTCACGTCACAGAGCCCTGTTCCACCTACCTCCTGTGAAAGCACATCAGCTGTCCAAACACCACCTCTTAGCTACGGCTGCACTAGCGACCGACCTCCAGACCACCACAACAGTGATGAAGTGCTTACTCCAACTCTCAACACAGAGCCATTAAGAGAGGACCCTTCATCCAAACTCATCTTTGCACTCTCAAATGATGGTCAAGACATCTGTCTTCAGCAACAGCAGGACCCCATCTTAGCTAAAGTCATACATTGGAAGACAGAGGGAGGCCGCAGACCCCCTCATTGGCAAATGAAAAACAAAGATCCAGCTTTAAAGAAACTGTGGCAAGAATTTCACAGACTCACCTTTTATAATGGTTTACTGTGCCGGAAGGCGTACTGCACTGCATCCAGAGGTACTGTCTACCAGGTCATAGTGCCTCAGTGCTTAATAGAGGAAGTGCTTTGGTTCCTACATGGTAACCCGGTTGCTGGACACTTAGGTGCTGAAAAGACCTTGCAACGTGCATATCAGCTATGCTACTGGCCATTCATGTCACGCAGAATACAAGCATGGTGTGAGAAGTGTACGTCTTGTCAAGCTAGGAGAGCTCCCGTGCCAAGACAACGAGCACCTATGAAGAGTGTGGTCACCAATGAGCCATTTCAAAAAGTGGCTGCTGACATTCTAGAGCTTCCCATCACCAATCGTGGAAACCGATATGTCCTGGTAGTACAAGATTATTTCACAAAGTATGTAAATCTCTTTGCTCTCCCAGACCAACGAGCTACGACTGTAGCAAAGTGCTTGTTTGAGAACTACATTAGGGAACATGGTATTCCTGAAAGTCTGCACACAGACCAGGGTCGTCAGTTTGAGTCAGACCTCGTTCACCATCTATGTCAGTTGCTTGGTGTCAAGAAGACCAGAACAAGCCCATATCATCCACAAGGGGATGGTATGGTTGAACGTTTTAACAGAACTCTTATTGATCAGCTAGCAAAGACGTTGTTAGAACATTCTGGTGAATGGGATGACTATTTGAACCCAGTTGCTCTAGCTTATAACACCAGCACTCACTCAAGCACTGGATTTACCCCTTTTTTTCTGACACATGGGAGAGAAGCAAGGTTGCCGGCTGATGTGATGTTCCGCTCTGAGCCACAGGTAGCCAAGTCCACCCCTGGAACACCGTCAGAATATGCTGCCTTACTTATCAAGAAGTTTCAAGTTGCTTTTAATTCTGCTGCCAAAAATAACCACCATGCTAGGTTGCAGCAAAAGCATGCATATGACCAACATGTCAGGCATAACCCCTATCAGCAAGGTGATCTGGTGTGGTTACATGACCCTACTATGGCCCGCATGAAGCTTTCCCCTCACTGGAAGGGGCCTTATGAGATTCTGGACTGTCTTGGATCCACTGAAGATGACCCAGGTGTGAACTACAGGATTCGATATTTGCTGGAACCTACAGGAAAATCTCAGGTGGTACATTATAACCGCCTTCGGAAATATACCTCCCCTGTACCCCAGCATCTGAGGACGAGATTGGCAGAACACCCGTCTATCCCTAAAGAGACGCCACAGTTAACAGCTTTGTCGGGAGCCTTGCCTTTTAAATGTCCAGAACAGCTGTCTGGGAGCAGTGTCCCTGAACAACCTAGGAGTCAGTCAAACCCATCAGTGAGGGACCCCTGCCCATCTGTTTCAGCAGAGCAGACCACTCACTCGCCACCAGGGACTAACTCGCATCGTTTCCCAGTAACAGGCAGAGGGCCTACAGCTCCAACTGAAATTTCTCCAAGTCCTGTAGTCCATCATGAGAGACGTCAAATCAAACCCCCAAAACGCTTTCAAGATTTTGTAATGTCTTCAACTTAAAGTAAATAAATAAATAAATAAGTAATAATAATAATAATAATAATAATAATAATAATATTGTGTGGACTAACCCTCCAGTTCTTGATTACAATGTATTGTTAATTCATCCAGTTTGTTTACAGTTAAGGATATTAGGTTGTAACAGTTTCGGATAGAAACGAGGACGTTTCTAAAGGAGGAGGGGGAAGAAATGTAAGATTATTTTTGTTATTGTTTAGGATTATTAAGTATTTTAAAATTAGGTTAACATTTATATTTACAAAATTAATAATTCATGTAAAACAGCATTAATACGATATTATTAATAATAAAGGAAAATACTTACTGTTAAAAGGCTAGTAAGTAAGTTGGTTAAACTCTCCTGGCAGCATTAAGCTAGTTGTGCAGTATTGCTTTAATAGTGTGTGAGTGTTTGCCTTCTAATTGTTTGTATAAAGTTATTTAAAGGTTTTGTATTGATAAGCTTTATTGACAACACCAGGAAGAGTGGGTAAGGGGTGGCAGTTGTTGTTGACATCGTGTGAGCTGTTTTAAAAAAAACTGTTGGATTGTAATCTGTCTGCATCTAATTGAGTTGTTGATATTAGAGTCATTTCTTCACTACATCCGAACCCAAATATTACAATACCATCCTAACTCCTAACATCCAAATATGTATATATATATATATATATATATATATATATATATATATATATATATATATATATATATATATATATATATATATATATATATATTTGCATGCCCCGGTAGCTAAATGCTTAGTTACGGCTCTGGGCAAAACCAAAGCCCATGGCCAGTATACAATATTTTTCTGTATGCATTCTTTTCTGTTTAGCACTACTGACACCTTTGAAACGGTGAGTCTTAGGTCGCCTGCGGAGACATTAGTCCAATCAATGCGTCTGAACCTGGTGTGTAATCCCAAGGTAACTGCTCACTGTTGTAATTGTTTGCCACAAAGGTCAGTGGTGTCTGGGATTACGCAAGCACGGAAGACGTGACATTGCTAAAATTCCCAAAACACTATCAGCAAGGAACGAAGAAACAGGTTTGTAATAAGGAAGACCCTTTAAATAACCCACCCAAAGGAAATGCATATACAAAACCATCGTCAAAGAGGAGATAAAACAAGTCCATTGACCTAAACTGTCACCATAGCACGGGGAACAAGTTTAAACTGTCGTTGTGAAACATTGAGGAGCACAAAGTTCATACGAAGTTTCTAGTAGTACGACAACACAAAGCTTCTAGTATTACGACAATGAAGAAGTCGTTTCTGTAAGTGAATGAGGTAAGAACCAAGAGAAGTGTTATTCATTTATAAGTGCTCTCTCAAGTTACGGGATTCAGAGGTTGTTTACTGAAGAAAAAAACGAAAGTGGAATATATTGAAGCTGCAGTTGATAGTAAATGTGTACTTTGCAATGAAGAATGATCGTGGTTAAGACGTGAGCTGTTTTGTATTACTGTACATGAAGGGTGTGTGTTCTTGTTAGGAGTATGTATCGTAATTGCACAAGTGGAACTGTACTGTGTCTTGTAATTAGTGAAACTAAAACATTATTCCCAACACTCTGATACGTCTAACCACGGTCAGTTTACCAAATAAGTCTAGGAAATGCCAATTGTTTTCACAATATTTCAGTTTTAGATCCCAAATTCATTTTCTGAAGGAGTCTAATAATAGCTGGATGAAAGCCTACTCCAGTAAAGTATTAGGCAAGGGCGTTTATGCTGAAGTATCCAATGCGTACAGTTCACATTGTCAGGCAGCTTTAAACCCTTTTTTTGAAAACACGACAGTAGCCTGCTACACATTAATACGCTTTGTTCCTTGTCGTTGGGCTCTGGTGTTTTTTCCTTATGGAGGCCACCTTCAGTCTTAACTACATCAGAACACTCCAATTGTCTATTGCTGATTTAAGATTTGGTTTATTTATTTAATAAAATGAACTGTGCTACTGCAGCATTTTACTCCAGTATTTTGCTGTAAACACTGTACTTTAAAGTGGTAATTTGCTGTAAATGCATTTTTATTATACAGCAGTAAACTATAGTGGCCATACTTAGTACTGTAGTCTACTATAACCTCCTTGAATAATGCATACTTCAAAGTGGTTATAGAAATTTTCAGAATTTACTATAGCATACTTTCAAGGAGGTGTAATTGCCAGTAGTATTTACTACAGTGCCTGTATCTTATACAGTATTAAAAAAAGCATTTACAGCAAATGTGCTCATTAACAATAGAATCCTGTATTAAAATATGTGTTTTAAAAAAGTTGCAATAATTTAAAGTTGTGTGAAGTTTAGATTTTATTTTTCATAGAACATAATCCTGAATAAGGGACACTGCAATCACCACAGAGAGCATAGGGAAACTAGTACCTCTTCTTCAGACCTTCATAGCTGATAGCTTCTTTTTTTGTACTAATTGTTACTCACATGGGACTGTAAGGATGTAACATTTTATTTACAAATTCGTCCCTCGCTGAAGCTGGTGTTTGTGAAAGTTTAACTAACTGACAAGGGGCAGGGAAAAGCTAATAAAGGGAATGAAAATTGATTATACCATACTACACCTCTTTTCAATAGCCAAAGACAAACCAGTTAACATCTTTTCTTTGAAATCTGGTGAGGACACATGGTGAGGACTGTTAAGATGGAGCAGGACTGTCAAGTCGGAAAACCCATGCCTGCAGCTGATCCCAATCTGACAAGCCCAGACAATCATCATGACCTCACTGCCAGTGCAAGAGAGGAAGTGGAAAGCACCAAGGAGAACGAGGGTGATTCCACACACATGGACCAGAGCAATGCCCAAGAGAAGCCAGTCATGAAAACTAAGATGGAACCCTCCTCCACAAAACTGTGTGGGTACCTGAACAAACTGGGGGGGCCCTTGAAGGCCTGGAAAGCCCGCTGGTTTGTTTTCGAAGAGAAGTGCCAGCTGTACTACTACAGAACGTCACAGGATGTCAATCCCTTGGGAAGCATTGACCTGGCTAACGCTACCTTTGGCTATCCGGCTCAAGCTCAGGAAGGGACCTTTGAAATTCAAATCCCAGGACGGGTTGTTGTGCTGAAGGTATGTCTTTTTAAAATTAAAGCAATAGGAAATCCCCTAATCTGTGAAGGTACGTGAAGCAGTAACAAGCCAGCCAATAAAACTTAATCATATACATCTTGCACTTCCATTCGTTGAGTAGAACACACAAGTGCAGTTCTGAGTTGAAACAAACACAAGTTACAGCAAACATGTATTTTCATTAACAAAAAAAAAACACTGTTTGTGCCTATACTGATGTCTTAATTAAGTTATTTTGTTAGATACAACCGCTTTGGTTGAGGATACACTAATCAGTTTGGACTTCCACTTACTGTCATTTTTTTTCAAATAACCTTAAAAAACGATGTATCATTTTTAAGAAAGTGCCCTTGTGCAATACCAAGGGTTCCCTTATAAATTTAACCACAGTAAATTTAACGCAGGAATTTAGCATTTTTCCCATGGTTCTACAATGCATTTACTGTAGTTTACCATGGTTTATTAATGTTCTTTACCATACCTCTGTGTTCCAGGGATGGAAATAAGACTTCCATTGCATAGCAGTTTGATCCATTCCTGGTTTTACTTTGAGTTTAATATGACACATCGGAACTTGTTACTTATACACTGTGGCTAATCAGGCTAATTTTAAAACCTGCAATGGAGGGAACTGCAATGCAATAGGGGTTTGAATGTCTGTCATTTGGTGCAGGGTGTAAAATTAGCTTTTGAGCACTGGGAACCTGAAAGTTTTATATATATTTATATATATATATATATATATATACAGACGTGCTCAAATTTGTTGGTACCCTTACAGCTCTTTGAAATAATGCTTCATTCCTCCTGAAAAGTGATGAAATTAAAAGCTATTTTATCATGTATACTTGCATGCCTTTGGTATGTCATAGAATAAAGCAAAGAAGTTGTGAAAAGAGATGAATTATTGCTTATTCTACAAAGATATTCTAAAATGGCCTGGACACATTTGTTGGTACCCCTTAGAAAAGATAATAAATAATTGGATTATAGTGATATTTCAAACTAATTAGTTTCTTTAATTAGTATCACACATGTCTCCAATCTTGTAATCAGTCATTCAGCCTATTTAAATGGAGAAAAGTAGTCACTGTGCTGTTTGGTATCATTGTGTGCACCACACTGAACATGGACCAGAGAAAGCAAAGGAGAGAGTTGCCTGAGGAGATTCAGAAAGAAAATAATAGACAAGCATGGTAAAGGTAAAGGCTACAAGACCATATCCAAGCAGCTTGATGTTCCTGTGACAACAGTTGCAAATATTATTAAGAAGTTTAAGGTCCATGGAACTGTAGCCAACCTCCCTGGGCGCGGCCGCAAGAGGAAAATCGACCCCAGAGTGAACAGAAGGATAGTGCGAATGGTAGAAAAAGAACCAAGGATAACTGCCAAAGAGATACAAGCTGAACTCCGAGGTGAAGGTACGTCAGTTTGTGATCGCACCATCCGTCGCTTTTTGAGCGAAAGTGGGCTCCATGGAAGAAGACCCAAGAGGACTCCAGTTTTGAAAGAAAAACATAAAAAAGCCAGACTGGAATTTGCTAAAATGCATATTGACAAGCCACAATCCTTCTGGGAGAATGTCCTTTGGACAGATGAGTTAAAATTGGAGCTTTTTGGCAAGTCACATCAGCTCTATGTTCACAGACGAAAAAATGAAGCTTTCAAAGAAAAGAACACTGTACCTACAGTGAAACATGGAGGAGGCTTGGTTATGTTTTGGGGCTGCTTTGCTGCACCTGGCACAGGGCACAATGAAATCTCAAGACTATCAAGTCATTCTGGAGCGAAATGTACTGCCCAGTGTCAGAAAGCTCTGTCTCAGTTGCAGATCATGGGTCCTCCAACAGGATAATGACCCAAAACACACAACTAAAAGCACCCAAGAATGGATAAGAACAAAACATTGGACTATTCTGAAGTGGCCTTCTATGAGTCCTGATCTGAATCCTATCGAACATCAATGGAAAGAGCTGAAACTTGCAGTCTGGAGAAGGCACCCATCAAACCTGAGACAGCTGGAGCAGTTTGCTCAGGAAGAGTGGGCCAAACTACCTGTTAACAGGTACAGAAGTCTCATTGAGAGCTACAGAAAACATTTGATTGCAGTGATTGCCTCTAAAGGTTGTGCAACAAAATATTAGGTTAGCGGTCCCATCATTTTTGTCCATGCCATTTTCATTTGTTTTATTATTTACAATATTATGTTGAATAAAAAATCAAAAGCAGTGTCTGATTTCTATTAAATATGGAATAAACAATAGTGGATGCCAATTACTTTTGTCAGTTTCAAGTTATTTCAGAGAATTGTGCATTCTTCGTTTTTTGTGGAGGGGTACCAACAAATTTGAGCACGTCTGTATATAAATGTAATTTATACACGCATACAATTACATTAAATTAGCCATTGTATGGTCTCATGTTATGCTTTACCTAAAATAAATACATTCATCCTAAACTGGTATAGAAATGTATTCCCTGTATCTACTGGCATACATTTCATCAAATGCTCTTGTCAAATGCTCTTGGTTGTGAACACAAAAATAAGCATTACTGTTCTAGCTTTGTTGTTCTCAGTCTTTAAAATGTATATTAACAATCTAACAGCTTGCAGCTAACATGCTTAACACTGTGCGTAATAATGATCTACGGATAAGCTTGATCAATTATGAAAGAGATTGTTGAATTAATTTGAAGCAGTAGCAATTTTATATATAATGTATGTTCCATTCTAATATCCCAATATATAGTCACTTATAAGTTACGTTGCAGTACTCCACACCATTCTTCCCATGGCCTGAACTCAGAATAAACTGTCCAGCTAACAAGTTATAAATTGTTCATTGGCTATGAAAGAAGGGGTTCTTACTAACTTTTCACTTGTAATCTTACATGAGCATCATCCAGCCAGTTGTGCAAGAAAAGGCTCTGATTGTTGTATGATAATGTGGGGGAGGAATGTATCCAAAGAAAAGACAAAAACTTAGTGTATGGTGTATTGAGGGTTTAGTAAGTTGAAGGGAAAAAATTAAACTTCAAAGTATATTGAATTTGGTATTTGACTGCATTGTGACCACTTTAAAATCCACAGCCTTCCTTTATAGTTTGAGTTAAGCGAACAGAGCAAGGCTATCATTTTAATCTTTTTTTTTCTTATAAAGCTATAAAATAGCAGCTCTGTAAGTGTTTGCTGTAAAAAGGTTGCCAGTATAACAAAGGGAATCCTTTTCAGATGCTGCTTTGATAATACACAATAGCATCCCCCAAGCAGGTTTCCCTACATCTAAAATTTTTGCAATGATAAAAATGGATTACTGTGAAGGAATGGTTTGCAGTGTGCAGGTGTAGTGATGATGCAGTGCTCCAGAACAAACACACACAAGACAGTTCACAATTAACAGCTCTTTATTTTCAGCTGGGTTGCGTGCCAACAACACTTTAAATAATAAGCATGGGCTCTACACATCAATGTGTATTGCGCCATGCAAAAGGAGGGTTACAGTCCCGAAATAATAAAAACACTTTTTAAACACACAATACACAGACACAGACATGTCTCCTGACAGTGGGTGCTCTAGTGCAAGTGAATGGTGAAAGACAAACACAGAGGTAACAGTAGGTCAGTGTAGTCCGGGGTTTGGTGCTGGCGTGCAGCAACAGCTCCCGGTTCGTGTTAGCCGTCTAGCCAAACAAACAATGACAGTTAGCTGACAAACAAATAAAACACAAAACACTCACAGTACTTTTAATTCTCCTGTGCATACGGTCCTTATAGTTTAACCATCAAAACTAAGGAACAGATCACTGGGGCCACTTCCCCTTAAAACCCTCCGTCATGCCCTCTTTCGGTGGCGCGGCCAATCACGTCTCCTCCAATCCGTGACTGACACATCACCTACCGCATTAAGGCGCTGACTTCAGGTATCGTGGCCCCACCCCCTTCCTGAATGTCCGGCTTCCGACTGACCCTGGAATGAACTGCAAAAACATCCATTCTGGGGCACTCTGTTCTGGTTATACAGCGCCCTCAGAGATTGAGAGGGAGATTGTTGACGAGGATTCATTCATTCTCTGTCACAATTACCAACCATTTTTATTAGTGGGGCTTGCGAAGCAAGAGTCCCCACTTTAAATCTTCAACGTACTTCTTCTTCTTATTCTTTGGCACGCTACTCCTCTTACACCATTTAAGCTAGAAATGCCGTTCAAACTTTAAAACGTGTAGACCGGTCTGGAATAGTGTGCTTGTATACAACTTTTTGATATCTTTTATACTTTTTAAACTTAAGCTTTTTATCCTTTTTTTGTCCATCTTCATTCACTTTAATGGGACTTTTTTCAACATTCTAAAGCTCCCCATTGTTTAAAAACTCCCAGACTTCCAACATTCTATTTACTGTAAACGATGTAACTTTTGACACAAATCAGCTACTTTGACCACTTTCCCAACAAGTAAGACAAAAAGTTAGAGCATATGGAATCTTCCTCTACTTCTCTGCTATTCAAATCTGAAATCAAAACAGAAATAACTTTTACCAATCAAGAGATACAGCTGTTTTAGTAACCGCATCAACAAAAATTTTCTCTAACTTTTTATAAACAACTGAAATTTTGACCACTTTCCCAACAAGCTAGACAAAATGTTAGAGGGTATGACATCTTTCTCTACTTCTCTGCTATTCAAATTTGAAATCAAAACATAAATAACTTTTACCAATCAAGAGGTACACCTGTTTTAGTAACCGCACCAACTAAAATTTTCTCTAACTTTTTATAAACTGCCATTTTGACCACTTTCCCAACAAGTTAGACAACTACTTAGAGCAAATGAAATCTTACTCTACTTCTCAGCTATTCAAATATGAAATCAAAACAGGAATGGCGTCTACCAATCAAGAGGTACAGCTGTTTTAGTAACCGCATCAACTTCTTTCAGTAGGCTACTTCCCACTGTTGAATTAACTGTCATAGAACTTTGAGAAATATCAAATTCTAGCACATTCTAAGCATGAGACAATTAATAAACAATGTGACTTTTGACACAAATCAGCTACTTTGACCACTTTCCCAATAAAGCAAGCCCCACAACTTAACAAGTTACCATCTAGTTTGTTTTGTTTTTGTTTTACAGGCATTAAACAGCCAAGTCATGCTGTATTGGTTGCAGCCGCTGCAAATAAAACGGTGGCAGCACAATACCAGCCTGGTGAAAATACCTGCAGAGCCCTCCACTACCTCCACACAGCTCTGCCAGCTGCCTTCTGCACCTTGGGAAGGTAAGCTCACTGACAGCCCAGTTTTAATTCTAGCTCAAGTCGACCAAATTGTGTGTGGGGTGGGGTTCTTCAGTTTGTGATCTGATGGAGAAAAGGGTTCCAGGGTAGGTGTTGTGTGCATGCAAAACAAAAGAGCTGAACCGGAATAACCCAATTTAAATTATTTATTCTAAACGCTTACAAAGTGTTGCTATACTCTTGTAACCACCACATATTTTTTCATGTTTTGCCCTTTATTGTAATTATATCTAAGATATTTTCATGAGGTGTAATGTGAAGCAAGAAATGCAATGCTTTAATTAGGTGAGGTAACAAAAGTACCAGGACTTTGTTTATTGTGTCTGGTGTCAGATATCTTAATGAATTCAAACAATCAAAAATGATGATCATACAGGAGAATGTTGGTGCTGTGTGGTGGAAAGAACTCAAAATAACAAAAGGGTGATTTCAATTCTGCCCCATACCCATGCTGAGAATGTTCACAGTGAGACAGTCTCATTTCTGCCGATGACTCACCGGCTCTGTTGTGCTTGAAGCCTTGAAGCAGGCTTAGTTGCTGAGAACACAAACATGGTAACTAGACAGGGATTCACTTTGTGATGTTATCTTCTGCCTTGTTTCCATTTTTATAACAACAGCGCTGTGTGGAGGTGACTCTGGCTGTTCATCTGTCCATCTGTATGTCACACCTGTCTAATTTTGGTTAAACTAGGTGTACACATTCTGTGGTAATATTTATTGTGCGTCCATTCATGTCTTGGGACTTTTCAGGAAACTGCATTGCCATTTCATAATGCTTATGTCATGGTCATGAATTTACAGTATATGTATGTTAATGAAATACTTGGTTCATACTTGGATTCAGGTTAACCAAATTGGGTTAATATTGCTCCCTCCCAATGCTGTTTTATTTATTTTTTCTCAATTTACTGCTGTGATAATAAAATTGTCAATTTTTATATTTTACAGTCCTTTTGCCTGTCCAAACTACTCACAAGACAAGCTGTAAAAATGTCTTAACAACACCAGATTTAAATACCACTGAACTCTTTATTAACAACACCCAGTAGACTTACACTATTTTAGATCTGGTGCTGTTTTAGACTAGGTACTGTATACAGGTTTAAAGCTGGCAAGATGTATAATCACCTCCGTATGTATAATAAAATAGACCCAGTATTTACAGCTGACTCTTGTCTTCTGGTATAAGAATGACATATACTTTTAACCTGTACTTTCTTAAGACAGCAGCTTAAACAACACAGCCCGGGTATATGAAGGGTATATTGTCAGGTAGGTGGCTCCAGAATAAAATAAAGAACCAGCAAGTTTAAGAAAAAAAAAAATATATATATATATATATTAAATAAATATTCATGCATTTCAAATGCTTTCTTTGCTTGCTCTCTTTCCTAGCACCTCCAGCACCGCCTGTACCTCTGACACCCCCAGCACCTACAGTCCTTTCAGCTCCTTCAGTTTCTTCAGTTACAAACGAGTCTGCGCAGGAAGCAAAGACTGGAGGAAAGAGTTCTCCATCAAGCAGCATGAACAAGAGGGAGAAGAAAATGACCAGTTCTCTTCAGCCTTCTGGGGAGAAGGTGTCAGGAAAGGAGGGGAACCCCGTGGACAAACTATCCAGACTCCAGCACGAGGTGTTCACGCTCACTGAGGAGCTCAAGTCACAAAAGGTATATGTTTGGTTTGGGTGACTGAAGTATATTTAAGCACATAACAACTGATAACTGAGTTATTAAATAATATGTCTTGTGAGGCACTTGTACAATGAATAAATACTGCAACAGGCTGTTTTTTAGGGAAAATTGCATTGTACAGTAGACTATTGCATTGTACAGTAGACTATTTGAATTTACCTGTAGCCATAACTGTAATTAAATGCATGATGTTAACAGCTGTTCTTATATGATAAGTAAAACAGTATTTTTTTATTCAAAGGGATATTACAGATTTTTCAGGAAATGCAAGAATCAAAAACCTAAAACAAATACTATACCAGGCATTTTTAGTATGGTACAGTTTATTATCAGTACTCCAAACAAATCACTAATCTGAACAGGTCTGATCCCACCTGGTTCAGATTACAAAGAAAGTACAGGTGCATTATTCAGGGACCACCTACAGTATAATTTATTTACGGGACCTCCAACACAGCTCATGAAGCTTCACCTTTAAGAGTAAATGACCATAGTGTTTTTGTTTTGAAATCAGGAGCTGGTGCGACTCCTTCACAAGGCCCTGGAGGCAGCACAGCAGGAGAAGAGGACCAGCAAACAGTTCCTGGCAGCAGCAGGGGAGCAGGAGTGGCTGGAACTGGTGCGGCACAAAGAGAGGTGTATCACGGACCTGGACGGCCGCCTGGAGGCCCTGCTCAAAGACAAGGAGGAGCTGGAGCAGCGGCTGGCCATGCAGGACTGCCAAGTGAATGAGCTGCAGCAGCACGTGCAGCTCATGATGGAGAAGAACAATGCCAAGCAGGAAGTCATCCTCAAGCTCTCCGAGCAGGTGGCCGCCTGCATGGCTGACCCCCAGCGTACCGTAGCCAACTCCATGGGCACAGAGACCTTCTGCAGGCTGCACGAGAAGATTGAGCACCTCAAGGTTATTTTAAAAGTTACTTTTACATTACAGCCATGGGAAGTACGTCAACTCTTGTTTCAAGAAACACGGATAAAACCACACTCTTTTTTTTGGTTTTGTTTGACCACCATGTAATCCTGCATGATGTGAAAAAGCAGTAAAGTAACTGATCCATGTTTTCACTGCTGGGGTGTCACATACGGTATTCTGCACATTCTCTGCATCCAATAAGCATTACAAACATGACATCTTAACTAGATTTTATTAGCATTGGAGCAGACACACAATTACTGTTTGCCAATCCAGTCTAAGAATGATTCATTTATAGTAGAACCGGTCCAGGGGTCCAGCGAATATATACTAATATTGTATCTCAGAGGAAGTCGTTTTAGTATATTGTAGTTTCTTTATTAACGTCGGGGCATTATAAATGAACAACGTCAGGTACATCAGTGTGCCTAAAACACCAAAGTACGACACAGCATGTATTCTATACAAAAAAATCTGTGAAAATGACTGCACAAGCACTGAAGTACAGTATTTCTCAGTTTACAAAACAGCATTCCAAACAGTTCTTAACGTGCTTTCTCAGTGTATGCCAAAGTAATCTGACAGGTTTTTTTTACATTGTGTGTGTTAACCTGAGACATAAACAACAACAAGGATGCACGCTTTTTAACAGTACAGTAATTTTATGAATCCTTTACTTTTCTTTTATTTACTATGGTTAAACTGGGCAGTTATGTGAAGTGACAGCGTGTACAAATTCTGACCTGCTAAGAGCTGAATTTACTGTTTTAGACCCATAATAAAATGTGCATTGGTCAGTTTCCATCAGTACCATTCAGTTGGTAGCAGCATATGTAAGTCACACATGGCACAGGTCCATTGGGTAATGATGGTGTCATATCTTACAGGATCAGATACGACAGGTTCGACTGTACTTTGTATCACGTTACTGTGATTTTGTACTCTATAGGTCAGGCTTGCACAGTGTTGATGTGATGTTACAATGAATAGCAAAAATTATTATAATTACATAAACATACTGTATATAAAAAAAAAAGATCCCTGTGTAACCCCAGGCTACTAGGCATGAGGGGGTACACTGCTCTCTGATAAAAGTTAGGAGACCAGTTATCTGCTTATTAGCAAAACTTAAATCCACTAATATAAAGTCAAATAATAATTCCAGACACGTGATCAGTTGGCCAACTATCTTTTTCTTCTATTTCTTTGTTATTAGAACAAAACAAGTATATTGTTTTTGTACAGTGTATTAATTGACATTAGTTAGCCACACTTTTTTTTTACGTATCCCAGCGATTTTCAAACAGTGTTTTATAGGGTACAAATGAGTACAATTATGAAAGCAAAGAAAAGCAGTGATCAGTCAGGACTAGGTCAAACCTGTGCTCTTAATAAGTAGAGCTCACAGTAGAAATGTTTTAAGTACAACCACAGATTGTGTTCTGATTTCATTCGTTTACTGTGTTTACTAGGACGATATAGAGGCGCACAAGATCCAAAACAAGTTCCTCAACTCTGAAATCTACCAGCTTACTAAGCTGTGGAGGAACAGTTCAGAAGAGGAGAAGGGCCTCCTGATGAAGGTATGTGCTTTACAGCTTGCTGTGTGACAGATCTGTACCCATTTAACCATTGTGAAAAAACATATATGTTCAAAAAATATATTATCCTTACCTACAAGTCTTTAATGCAGTATCGTCACTGTGTAAGGCTAATATATAAGTGACTTTATTTAATACTAAACATCTTATTTTCAGCTTTTATAACCTAGGCCCCAGATTAATAGTAATAGTAATGAGTTTCGTTTATTTCTTTTTTCTTATAGCTTTAACCACAAAACCACAATGAGATCTGTGATTTCGCCTAGAGACATCTCTGTCTGCACTAAGAAGCCAAAGTAAATTAAAGAACAACTAGCATGCTGGTACATTATGATAAAGCAAACTGCTTAGTGACACATGGATTGCAAGTGGTTCTAATGTAGTGACGCAAGCTGGTGACCTACTGGGCACTATTCTTACACAGTCTAACGCAAAAAACAAAACAAAATAAAAAAAAAACAACTTTAGATTCACTTTGTATCATTTTCACATCCTGGTAACTTTTTAAAAGTTTAAAGCATTCCTTTGGCCTCCTGTTTAACCACAGTATTTCTGCAGTTTTACCCATGCTTTTCCCATGGTTATACAATGTATTTATAATAATTTACCTGGGTTTACCATGTTTATTAATATACTTTTATTATTATTATTATTTGTTTCTTAGCAGACACCCTTATCTAGGGCGACTTACAATTGTTACAAGATATCACATTATTTTTACATACAATTACCCATTTATACAGTTGGGTTTTTACTGGAGCAATCGAGGTAAAGTACCTTGCTCAAGGGTACAGCAGCAGTGTCCCCCAGCTGGGATTGAACCTATGACCCTCGGGTCAAGAGTCCAGAGCCCTAACCACTCCTCCACATACCTTCTTACCTTGTTTTTCTTTTTTCATTTTATACTGTACTTCCCTTATTTTTATAATTTTCTTTGTACTCCTGCTAGGTTTCACTCCTTGTTTCTTCTTCTTAGTTGACTGTCATAGTAGTTCTGACTGGCTGGCTGTTAGCCTGGTCAGCAACCTCGGGTGTGTTCATGCATTACTCTGTGGTTTTAATTAGAAGTTAGCAACTGAGCCAGCTCCAGTCTCCCAGAATGAACAGATCAGACTGACTGGGATGTTTCCCTTTCATCTCCAAATCTAGGTCTTCTCTAGATGCAGAAAGCAAATTGGAAAGATATGTAGTGAATTCTAAATACAAGTACAGTGCTGTGAATATAGGGCACTGTTCACAAAAACACAAATGTCTGGTTTGCAAATTAAATTAATGTTTAATCTTGTTGACCCCAATGTGTTCTTTGGGGTGGGTCAAGTTGTAGCTGTTTCTGTATCAGTGCTTGATCTGTCCTAGTGCCTGCGTCATGGCTCCATATAGTGATATCCCCTGAGTGCACTGTGCAATGAAACAGCTACTGGCTGGTATGATTGCAGCAAATTAGATGTTTTATCTATCTGGTCTGATTGGCAATGGTTTTAAATTATTTTAGATATATTTAGGATCAGACCATTTTTGTGACATGAAAAACTATTGTACTACAGTAGAGTTGTTTCAGGATTTCTGGGAGCACTTGAATTAATAGGTATCACATTTGATACCAGGGTGACTCTGGTTTAAAGAAGAACCAAATAGCAAAAATTGTAAAAATAAATAAATAAATATAATTTCAGTTGCAGGTTATGCTAAAACTGCTAAAATTGCCAAAAACATAAACGCTTTGATTTCCGAATCGTAATCGAAAAAAAAACATGTATTGTACACAACAGTTTAACTTTCAAAGAAATGACCCTTCACAGCCACAGTGTCCATAAGCACTCGGGTGACACACATATTGCACTGTAGAAAATAGCAGTCTTGTAATTAATATAAGCAGCACAAGGGAACAAGTGAACACTGCAGTGAAGAGGATTTTTAAATAAAATTAATTTAAGGAGCAGAAGCAAGATTATAATTGGAATGGCTCCATCAGAACTGTAAAATTAGCTATTTGGAAATGTATTAGGTTCATTTTTACATTTTAATAAACAAGTTCAACCCAGTTAAAAAGTAACAGGGTGTAGAAACCCTCTGCCTTTGGACTGCCCTGTCTTGGAAATGAGTGGGAGGTAGTGGGAGGGTTACTGCTTTCACCAGCTGCTGTGTTTTGTTTTAATCCTAACCCTAAACCTCTCTTTATCAGTTTATATTCAAATATTTAAAATGCAATTCTATTGCTAAACTGATGATGTGATTGCAAGCTACACCAGTTCCATTTTCATATAATACCCTCATATCCTGAACTGAAATACCAAAACAAGCAAAGGATCAAAATGTTAATGTTGGTTTGTTGCAATTGTGATCTAATAGGTGCGCAAATGAAAAGCCAAAAAAGAGCTGGAACTTACAGTAGTTTCTGGGCTTTGCTGTCTATGATTTTCTATGTCATGTGCCCTGCTCTTTTAATGTGATAATTTAATAATTGAAAAAAATATATATTTTGTTTATGTCACTTCTTTAAAACAAAACAAAACAAAAACTCTTTTTGTTTTGTTGCATGATCTGTTTAGAACAGAAGTGCAAATTATATGCATTTCCTATTTTTCATGATTATTTTCTCAGTTTGTTTTTGTCAATATTATAGAAATTCCTTTCGTAGAGTTTACTGTAGTCTTATCAGCTGCACAGGAACTCAGATTGAATAGTATTGATTGTAAATTGAACAGAAAATGTTTGTTCTGCTGTTTGAGCGATTGATGCAAGCAGCTGAAATGAGCTTGCTGTTAACTGTATAGTAATCCACATCACAATACCACTGCACACCTTAGCAGGCAAAAAGAAAGGTCAAAGATTGGATTGACATTGAACTGCTCCCTAACCAACCACATAAAGAGCAATGTGCGTCAATAAACACTGCAATTCCAGGACCATATATAAGGGTTGATGTTAGGCAGTGAAGGTGTATATATGCCCAAAAAGAAGTCAGAGGCTGCAGCAAGTCTACAGTTTATTTAGAAAACTCCAGGATCCTTTGTTCATACATAAGGCCCTGTGAAAATAGTGTGTGGTTTTTTTTTTGTTTTTTTTTGTTTTTTTTTTTAATTCAAGGCAGTATCACGGGTAGTCTTATTTTGCAGATTGTGCACAGAACTATTTTATAAATTATGTGTACAGATTATTATTATTTTTTTATACAGCAAATAGATTGATAAATGCACTGACATCTTCAAAATCAACGTCAAAGTTATTCAAGCACTTTACAATAGCTTGTGAAACGGTGTTGTCATTAACAGCCTGTAGGTAAAGTGTATCTGCAAGGACAGCTTTCAGTTCTATGTCAGATGCATGTTCACCATTTAGGCCCTGCAAAACAAATACAATGTGAAACATATATTGCTATTGGGCATCAGTCGACTCGTCAGTGACCATTGACAAGCAACCAGACTGTTTTACTAATTCCATAATCTCCTGCTTGTGATAGTCGGCAACTTTAGGTAAGTATTCACGTGTCAGCTGGGCTGATGAAGGAATCACTCCACCATTTGCTACACTCAGTATGAAGAAATTACGTAACTTTTGGTTGTCCAGTTTTTCAAGAGGGATATTTGCGCAAACAAACACCCCTGTCAGGTCAAAATGTAATGTGTTTCGTGCTTCACGGTTTTCAGTGGACTTTTGGAACATGGAAGTTCACGTTTTTGGTTTCTTGGATTTCCGCCTTTCTCTTTCAGTGAATACTTGAATCTAAATGCCTGTCAAGAGATGATTTGCAGTAACATTGCAGGACATACAGAATAGCTTACCTCTATCGTATGAAATACAAATAATAATTATAAGAATATTGAAAATATTGGGCTCAGTTTGCAATTTCTGCGCAGTTCGTGAAATCTCGATTTACACAGGGCCTTATACATAACCCTAGGCAGGTTAGTTTCAGGCACATATACCATTTACACATAACCCTTTCCTGGTTCTTGTACTGGCTTCCAAACACATTTACCTCCTCCTAACCGTCAAACTTCAGTCCACTCCCTTCTCTCCCTTTGTCTCTCTCCGCCAGCTGTTCCAACTCAACTAACTAACTCAATGCTCTCCTGCAGCGATGGGGAGGAATACGCTGGCAGAGGGGACTGATTAGAAATATAACAGTACAACTTAACATAGAGGTTCATTACACATAACTAAATCACAAAAACCTGGAGCCATGCACCTACTATACAATGTTGTATGATAATTTAGGGAATATGTGAATACTGCATGTTAACAACATCCTTGTTTAACTTTCTGTTCCTTCCCAGTGAGTACGACGACTATGGATTCAAGACCATTCCTGATTATGAAGTAGAGGACGTGAAGCTCCTGGCCAAAATCCAGGCCCTGGAGATCCGTTCCAACAACCTGCGCAACAATGAGATGGTGGACAAGCCTTTGCGGACCAGGTGGCTCCCTCCCGGAGCTGAAGGGCCTGATCCGGTGTGGGATCCCTGTGGAGTACCGGGAGCAGGTGTGGCGCTGGATCGTGAGGACACGGACGCAGGTCTCTAGGAAGCGGAATCCCAATCGCTACCAGGAGCTGAGGAAGCACTGCGAGGTGTCGGAGCACCTGGCCTCGCGGCAGATCAGGCTGGACCTGCACCGCACCCTCACCAGCAATAAGCACTTCTCCTCGCCCACCTCCGACGCAGTCCAAAAGCTGCAGCGCATTCTGCTAGCCTTCTCCTGGCAAAACCCCACCATCGGCTACTGCCAGGGCCTCAACCGATACTGTACCTTTTGTATTGAAAGTTCTTAATGCACTTCGTTGGAGGTAGCTATGCCAGGACACTATACTAGAGCAATGTGTTGTTGTATTATAAATAGCAATAAGAATACACATGCAAACAGTGTTTATTTATTGATTTGAGAAATTATGACACCTAGTGGTTGTTAACTGTGTTGTGTATTCTTAGCTACTCATCCCTCCCCTGTACAATATATCTTTTTCTGGAATCACAAATATACTGGCCCAGATATGTTCTTTAATATTCTACACAACTGTAAAGACAACTGTGGTGGAAAGCACGAGTGGCCATATTCAGGCAGATTAAAAATAATTCCGGCGCCTCCTCAAGACTCACCTCTTCAGACAGCACCTGTAGAAACTCCTCTTTTCCATCTGGACACTTATCACTCTTCCTTAAATGCACTTTACTTGCTCTTATCTGCTCCCTATTTTACTGCATTTAACCCTGTACTTTAGAGTACTGTAATCTGTCGAGTGTCATTTAATCTGTAGTATTTTGTATTTAATTATATCCTGATGTAACTATCACTGACACTGTTATCTGTTCCGTTATTGAATCGTAATCGTATTAACACTTATACTGATTCTTGAAATGTATTTTTGTCAATGACTGTAAGTCACCCCGGATAAGGGTGTCTGCTAAGAAATAAAATAATAATAAATACAAATAAGTGTATAATTTACATAATTTCTTGCTAGTTTCATACATCAAATTCCTCTGAAAATTTATTTCAAAATAGGGCCTAAAATGTGTAAAAATGTGGCTTGGCACACCTATGTGTCCCCCTTCTCTTCTGAATATTAGCAGCACACTTCCAGTGGAGTCATGTGGTGTGTGTGTTTCCTCTTGCAGGTTGGCAGCTATTGCACTTTTAGTTCTGAAGGATGAAGAGGGTGCCTTCTGGTGTCTGGTGGCTGTTGTTGAATCATAATGCCACAAGACTACTACAGCAAAACCCTCACTGCCTCTCAGGTACAGTACAACAACTGATTTCAAATCAGTGAACCCTCTTCTTCCCTCCAGGGACACAAGGACGCAACAAGCCCTTGCCACCTCTCGATCTTAGGCAACTTTCTCTGCCTCATTTTCTTTTCCCTTGCGGTATCCATTGTAGAGCTACCTTCTGGATATGGGTTTGTTCCATCCTGAGTACGTGGCCTATACACCTCAGTCTTCTTCTTTTTGTATCTGTGATGATTTGGTCTTCTCGTGGAGGTCTTTATTTGAGATTTTGTTTGACCAGTTTTTGCCTATTTTCCAAAGGCACCTGTTATGGAAATTGGCTAATTTGTCCATGTCTCTCCGTTATTACTAAGAAAATGTTAAAATATTTGTGACATTGCTCGTCAGCCTATAGCTGAGTTTTAATGCTATCCCCTCTGCTTCACCAGTAAGTACTGTGGATGTGCTAATTCAGGCAGTCATAGTCCCTATTTGTTCTAACAGCTGAGCAACTCCTGCTGCTCTAAGCAGAGCTCTTTGTTCCTTGCAGGCTGATCAGAGGGTGTTCCGTGACTTTCTTGCTGAGAAGATGCCTCGCCTGACGGCCCACTTCAAGGAGCACAGCATCGATCATTCCCTCATCACCTTCAACTGGTTCCTGGTGGTCTTCGTGGAAAGTCTGGTCAGCGACATCCTGCTCAGAGTGTGGGATGCTTTCCTCTATGAGGGCACAAAGGTACAGCGCCGGCTGTGTTTAATACCCACCACCCCACCACCAACACCACCCACACCACCCACACTTACCCAACTGTGTTGAAACGTGCTTAATACATTTTTCAGCACAAATTGTTGAGAAAAATTGTCTTAACTTGCAAACATGTGCACAGTATGTCACACTTACATTGTAACAGCTTATCCAATTATTTTAAATTATAGTAATGACATGACAGTTATAGAGAGTAAAAATGAAAAACATGGAAATAAGTAAAATATAATTAATTATAAAAGGGCTCAGTCCAGTGACGACTTGATGAGCGAAAGTATCCATCTTTTTTAACCTGAACAGTATTTCCTTCTTTCTGTTTCCAGGTGATATTTCGCTATGCACTGGCCCTCTTTAAGTACAATGAAGAGAACATTCTAAAAATTCACGACAATCTGGAAATCTACCAATACCTCCGTTTTTTCACCAAAACTATCTCTGATGGCAGGTGAGGCAGAATGAGGATGATGATAATGTACAGCAGACGCATCAGATCAGTTGCTGTCAATCACAGACTGTATAATCAGTTCACACTCATCTCACTCACTCCAGTGGCCATGCTTTTAACCACTAGTAAAGTTAGTGATTTCAGTAAACTGTCTTGTACCATTTTGATGATGGTAAATGTGAACAGTGATTTTGCAGTTTACTGAGCTTTACCATGCATCCACTATGAAACCGTAAGTCCTTCTTTACCATTCACTTCCTACAGGTAATGGAGCCCCCACCTCACAGACCCACATAATGTCCTCTTTGCAGCTTAGAAAACGGATGTACTGTATGTATAGCTGTTTAATGAACAGTTTGCAAGCAGATTATTAAAGTGTTGAACAATTTAACTGGTAGGTCAATTGGCTGGTTTCACAGGCCCTGATGCGCACTAATCCTGGACTACCTATTGTTATTTTAGGTAAGGTAGTCCAAAATTAGTGCTAATTGTAGTTTGTGAAACCAGCCGTTTAAGATCCTATTGAAAACAGAATTTTCTTGCCATTAGGTCTTAGTAGTAAAAATAAGTTATCCTAAGGATGAATAATTCCAAGGTTCTGTTGCCTTTTATTTACTGAAAACATTTATTTTCTGTTATACTGTAGCACGGAACTGGATCAATCAGTCTGCTTTCTCTTGATTTTCAGTGAAATAACTGGGATTATATGATAATAATTTGGCAGAGCTTTCTCACAATGACTGTAAAACAGCAGAAATATGTTTCCATTTAGTTCTCAAAGCCTTTTCATTGGAATTATTGATCCAATCACCATGTTTCTCCTCTGTCCAGCCACTAAACCTGAAATACAAACACATTCATTTAGATGCAGCCATTCATGCTTCAGTATTAGACAAGAATCCAAGCAGTGCCGGCTGTGCAGAGACAGGGGGCCATTGACTGATTTGGACCACCTGAAGATTGATACACTGTAGAAGTTAATGGGTTCAATATCTAAGCAATTATGTTATAAAATTAGCAAGTAACAACTTTGTATGTCAGACTTAAATTTTTTGTTCCTGTTAGAACTGTGTGGTGCTCCACGTGGAGTGCAGGATGTGCCCTATAGTCTGGACGTCGCAAGTTCGAGTCCAGGCTATTCCTTTGCCGACCGAGGACAGGAGCTTCCAGGTGGCGACGCTCAATTGGCCGAGCGCCGCCCGTGGGAGGGAGGGTTAGGTCGGCCAGGGCGTCATCGGCTCACCGCGCACCAGCGACCCCTGTAGTCTGGCTGGGTGCCTGCAGGCTTGCCTGTAAGCTGCCCAAGAGCTGCGTTGTCCTCCGACGCTGCAGCTCTTGGGTGGCTGCATGGCGAGTCCGCAGTGTGAAAAAAAGGGGTCGGCTGACGGCACACGCTTCGGCCATTCCAAATTGGGGAGAAAATAATAAAAAAATAATTGGCAATGACTAAATTAAAAAAAAAAAACTGCATTGTTTCTCAAGTGTGTATGTTTGTCTTTTTGTGTCTTTTTATGAATTTAATTTTGGCAGGCCCATACGTTATTGTTTATTTATTTATTTGTGTATTTTTTGAAAGGGGGAAAAATGCAGAGTTCCCAGGTCCTTTAACTTTGCAGTTGTTTCATCAGTGGCATTTTGTTTTCTCTGTATCTTCTGTCTTAAGGAAACTAATGACCATAGCGTTTAATGATATGAACCCCTTCCCTATGAAGCTGCTGAAGAACAGACGAGAGTTTCACATGGAGAGGCTGACAGCCGAGCTGCTGGAGCTGGAGAGGATACAGGAGGAGTTTGTGAAAGAACAACAAGTGGAGCGCAAAGACAAGGACCTGGACACTGCTGTCAGCGAAGACGAAGAAGTAATACAGACTGCAGTTAGCTTGCATCACACGTCCTGACGTTATTGAAAAATTACACATCACTGATACTATTTAAACTAATTTGTTTGCCTTATTATTCCCTGCTGTGGAATATAGTGGGGCTTACATATTGTGTATGTCACACATACATCTAACTGTTATCCTTTGTCTGTTGTTGAGTATATAGGTATGTCAGACTTACATTTTTACATGTACAGTTCGGCTCTTATTTTGTAATGGCGCGTGATGTACCGACATATTTGTTTTAGAGTCAACAAATTAAGTTTACCAAACCTGTCAAAATGCAGAATATTAATGGAAATAGGTGTGTTGGTAATACACACACACTACATCTCTGAATGCTTGACTTCAAATCCAGTTTAAGTCACACATGAAAGGAGTATGGTGGTCCTAAGCCCTCGGCTTCCACATCACAAAACCAACACACAGTGCAGCACAATTGGCACAAAGGATAAACCTGTTTCTTATCTCATAAAACAGCCTTTTACTATAATTATCATCTGTCAGTCTCTGAATTTCTTCAATCAGCAGTTCCATTCCACTCAGATCAGTTCAGTAAATTAATTATTTTGTAGTTTCCCAAGAAAACAAAAACTCATTGGAGATTTTGAAAATTAATGTCTTGAAATGTGATTAATTTAGGCCAGGCTAATCTGAACAAGTACAGAGATTCCAGTTACTTTTCAGACCGGCAACCAGGTTCCAGATTTTCTAAACGAGACTATCTCTGAAATAAACTTATTTTTTATGCATTGGTTGTTTGTTTATATTCCTGTAAATTGCATAGTTCAGTTATTGCTAAGTTAAGAGGAAGACGTTGCTTTGTTTAATTATGTTAAATTGTATGGCAATCCTTCATGATTTGCATGAATTCAATTAGGTTTAGAGGTACAGTTTTAATTCATGTACCTCTGATAAACCTAAACTAAGTGACAAAAGCAAAAACACAAACGTTTTTTACTTGAGCTTGAAAAGGAAAAAATAGGATGAATACAGTGCTATATATACTGTGTGTGTGTGTGTATATAAAATCTGTCCAGATTTATTTTCAACCAGGAAGCTATGAAACGCCCACTGTAGCACATCACCTTTAGATTTCTGAAAATATTAATGCACATTTGTATTGCCTAATGTGCATATACAATATAAAGTAAACGGAACAGTCTTGTTTTTAAAAAATCGTATTTACTCATAGAAACAAGTTTAACGTATACCGTAGTGTATCAACTAACACGCGTGTTTGTATTGTTTATGTTAAGTGCCCTAGCTCTAGTTTCATATACATTGGTATACTTAAAACTAGTTGTTTATCTAAAACATTTAAAAAAACTAATAAACGCAAAATCATTGTTGCTAGAAATTACAAATAAGTACCCACATAACAAAACTGGTGAGTAAAATAAATAAATAAATAATGTGCACTATAGTACGTTTGATATTATTGTATTTGTAGTTTGAAACGTAATGTTTTTAGTCGAGGGATGCACCTTTGAAACACGAGCCTTTGATAACTTTTTCTTCCGGAATTTTTCAATCAAGTTTGTGGTAGGGGGCATTTTCCGTTTTGTTTTTTTTTTTTTTTTTTTTTTTTTAATAACGAGTTGGGCAGCTTGCTAATACGTGCTTGAGAACAATAAAGTATTCAACCTTTGCTTTCATTCAACGGCTATCAGAAAAAAAAAAACGTTAACTGAAACGTCATCCTGTTTCGTTGCCTTTATCCTTGCGTAAGTTGGGTATTTGTGTTATAATGAGAAGAGTGTTTCGTGTATATTCTGCAATCAACATTTCTTTGCTACCGCCTTGACAGCATACACTACAACTCCCAGCATGTCTTGTGAATCCCTTTCAATTCAACCAACCCTTCACTAGGCGTCACGCGCCCCTCCCCCAGACGCGCCACCAGACTGTCCAATCAGCAGCGAAACCGCGTGCGCAGATTCAAACGCAGTTCTAGAAGGAGGATGGGCGCGAGAAACGGCGGGATGGACGAAAAACCTGAAATACGAAATCAAAACAGCGTAGATGAGAGTAGGGGGCATGAATAGTGATCGAGACAGGCTGCAGTAGCCGAAAATATGCGTATCGCGACTTGGGACCCACAGACACGGCGCGGAAACTGCACAACTTAATTTGATTGATCTAAGAGAAGATCACATTGTATAACATCATCGGATACTGTCACTGTGTCAGAGAGATAAAGACGTAATTGACATCTCCTGATCAGAGCGAAGAAGGACAAACTGCAATTATAGGTTTGACAGCGCCTGGGTGTTACAGGTTACGTGTGGATTGGAGCCAGTGTGTTCTGTATATGTATTCATAAAACTGGAACTAAGATAAGATAGCCGATCGTGCAATTTTCTATATTTGGTCCTTGCTGCTGATTTAGCCAGAAGAAAGCTCATCACTATGGCCAGCATGACGGCTCGCAGGTGAGTCTTCTGTTTACTGTACGTACGTGCTATTATTTGTACATTGTTATCATTACAAATATTCTTAAAATGTTTCATGTTTTCTGATTTTTTTTCTTCCTTATTTTATATATATATATATATATATATATATATATATATATATATATATATATATATATATATATATATGCATAACTATATAAAGTTACATAACATAGACATGCATTTTAGTAAAAACGATGGATATAATAATACAAGTGTATTTTAATTTATATACCAATGTTATTTAACCATACTTTTACTGTAACGTTCCAATTATAATACTATTGTCAAAGATTAAGGTAACAAACTATTTGTTTTTCCTACAGTATATGGTTTTCTTCATAAAAATCGTTTTGTGCTGCATATGTGGTGTATGTATTGCAATTACTATACATTAAGGCCATTATAATGCATTTTGTTTTTCTGTCAATATTATTAATATGGCATTTGGCGGGTGATGTAGTAGTCGTCGTAGTAACAACAACAATAATAACATATTCAGCACCTGCTAGTCTAAACAAGCGCAAGACAGCGATTCATGCTTATTTGACTTAAGAGATCCAATTGAGAACACTTTCATACTAATGTTCCATGTATACGCATCAGATATTTATTTTCCGGGACAGTAATACAGCTACTTGTAGGTAAAACTTGTTACAACATAAGCATTATGAAGTTTAGCATCAAAAGTCCCTCGAACCTGGATAAATACAATTTTAAAACCCGATCAGTTTTATGATGAGTATGTAGTACACTTATTCCTATTAGATTGTGCTGCAGTTGACTGGCAGCACTAAATAATAATAATAATAATAATAATAATAATAATAATAATAATAATAATAATACAAGCTTTCTAAAGATTACTGACAGTTGTGCTGCCTGTTTCTGGGGTCAAAAATCGAGAATCCCTACATTCCCGAGACGAGTAAGTTGTGCAAAAATATTTCAATCGGAGTATAGAAAATAGTGTAATAGTGCGTCTGAATCAGAAACACAGCAGTTTTAATAAGCACATTTTTCAAAACTGTTAATGGACTGTACAAAATATTGTTTTGGTGTTTTTTTTCTGGGAAATCACCAACATTTCCATTTGGTCAAGGCTAACTTTACTTTGCGGTAATCTTCATCATGGTTATATACATTTGACTCTTCTGGTAACTTTTGTTAGGCAGTTCTGTTCAGTATGTGAAAAAAAAAAAAAACACTTCCAGACTTAAAAGCTTGCTGTAGAATGGCTTTTGTAAACTTGCCAAATGAAAGTTATTTTACATAACATAACCTTACATTTTCAGTTATTCTAAAAGGAACATAAAATCTACTGTGTGTCCCTTTTAAGCAACTGTCACTTGCTAATGCACAAAAGCCCCAAGTTAAAATGTAGTCAAAAGTTTTGATGCTTTTATGCAAATCCGCAGAAATGTGGAGGTGGCTTCCATCTACTGTACATTCAGTTTGTGTTACACTAGTTCAGTGTGTAAAACAAACTGAAGTAACCGGTGAAATAATATTTGTCTAACAAAATATATGACCCTACCAAATGATTCCCCCTTATAATCTAGTTTCTCACTTCAGTGCAAGTTCATCATCTTGTCTGTTCCTTATTCAGAAACAACTATGGCTGCTCAGCAGCACTATCTGTAAACCTGTTAAGCCTTTACAAAATCTGGCATGTCATTATTACCAGTTTGCCATAGTGACCATCCTCAACATTTGTCAATTGTTCTACAAGCACAAAGGAGATGAACATTCTCATTGGTAACTAAAATATAATTGGATATAATATTCAAGGTATGGAACTTACTGTGAATTACTTTGTAGTTGCTATATTTTTCAGATTTTTGCTTTTGAGGATGCGTTCATCCTGTAGTGGTTAGGCACAGGGTGTCAAACATGATGTTAGAACCTCAAGAAATGAAAGTGTCCTGACAGAGAAGTCTTACTGTTGCGCATGACTTTTGATTCATGAGCCTGCCTGTAAGCGTAGATCTTTCTTTTGGCAGTTCCAGAGTTTGCTGCTGAGTGGGATGATGGCTATTTGAGAAATGCAGGCCAGCTCAATGGAAGACTATTTTATTGTGAGTCATGCAGTGCATGTGGTACTTTTCGTGGTTGTGGTGGTATGCTTTCTTTTGTAGGAAAATTGTGCTGTATGGTTTGGTTATTTGTAGTTTGTCAATTAGGTGTGGTGTTTTGCACCACATTAACCATGGTAAAAGCATACAGGAACAAAGTGTAATAAAGCATAAAGCATGGTCAGCATTGTAAAGCCCAGAGCGGTATGGTAAAGCATATTTAAAAAAAAAAACAGGGTAAACTATACAATATATACAGTATGGAGTGGGGAAAGCAAAGGAAAATTGCACAATCAACGTGAAATACCATGGTAAACTGTAATAAGGCTCATGTGAATGCTAGAGTCCTACAAATAGACACACATTTAATAATGTAATCTTGACTTATGTGGGTTTGGAATTTTGTATTTCGAGCCACTGGTTCTGGAAATGTTCTTTGCTACCATTGGCCTGGTTTTGAATAATTGGAAGGCGCTTTGGACAGGCTGGTTCTACTACATGCTGGGGATTGTTTAAAAAACAAAACAAAAAGAAATGCCTTGGTAACCAGTAAGAATACCGTCAATGTGTGTTCCACTCTTTGCTTGGCAAACCAGCATTTTCTGTAATTTCCAACTGTGAAATGTTTTAGGCTTCAGTGTTTCCTCATGATACTTCACTAATAAATACTGTACAATAACATGTGTTTTCAACTTCAAAAAATAAGCCCCAATGTGACTGAAATGATTTGTTCCTCTCTATGCCTGCAACCAGCTTGTCACAAAAAAGTAGAGAGGAAGTCATGATTCATGGAAGTTGAAACATGGTTCAATGATATTGTGATACCTTTTTTTTCAACATTATTGAATTGTTCATTTCATATTAGAACAGTTCAAAACCATCTACTAGTTTGTATCTTTCAGTTGTTTACATTGCGGCTTAAATCGTGCCATGAAAGTGGTCATTTATAATATCAATTCTAATGAACTATGCATTTCGTTGGTCTGTTCAGACAGTTAAACAGAAAATACTGCATTAGAAACTACTACTGTTCATTGGAATTCATTTGAGGGTAATTTGAGCCCCAAACCCCATTTACATTCTTATAAAAATGTAGGTTTGCTAGCTCCTTTTCCTGAAAGACATGCCTGTTTTTGTCTCACAGCTTAATTTATGGTTATAATTGTTTATTTTCTTTTTCTTTTTCTTTTTTTCTGGCAAACCTTATCCCAGCCACTCATTGCTAACCTAGTTGAAATAGCAAACCTCTTGTTTGATAGTTGTACAGTACAGTAACCATGCTCAATCTGTTCTGCTAAAACCAAGCTGTCACAACAAGTGCTTAATCAAGCACAAGTGTCATGGACAGTACCCACAGCGTGCATGCACTGTTTGAATACACGCAGGTTTTCTTTTAAATTTCTATTAAAAAGATATTCAAATTAGTGGCGAATGTTTTTGTTAATCGCCACCATTAAGAAACGGATAGAAATAAAATTCCCAGTGCACAGCAGTTTGATCCATTCCTGGTTTTACGAGGAGTTTAATGAGACACGTCTGAGCTTGTTACCTACACTGTGGCTAATCAAACGTGACTGTAAAATTGCTATGCAATAAAAGTTATTTCCATGCCTGAGAAACTGACCAATTTGTGATGCGCGTTTTAATACCAACCATATTATTGTGACGGTTGTTTTAGATCTCCCTTGTTAAGTCTAAAGTACTGGTATTTGTGTTTTAAAAGTAGGAAGCCATTGATACAACAAACTTTCTTAGGGAGACCATTGTTTTGCACCACTTTTCCCATTATTTCAGAATAATCCCAGCCCAATATCATATGGAATTCTAACCAGCTAACCACAGCTTGAAGCCTAGGAGCCATGCACATTTTGGTCAGGGCTTGAATTTCATTTTTGTGTGCTGGGAGGATTTCCCCCCAATGCTGCAGCCAATGGGGGGGGGATTCCAAAATTTTAGGGGGGAATGGCAAAAGAAAAGGCACTTTTGCATATAAAAAACAGTATATATTTTACTGCATCATCATTCACATGGTGTTGCTTTAAAATAAGCTGCTTTCAGGAGACCTACAGCTGTTCATCACTGTGAGACAGAGCACTCTCCATTGCTTTTGCCATTTGCCTGACGTGAAGTTTTTGCAAGCAGCAGAAGAAAAAGATGCTTTTCTTTTTAACCAGCGCTCCATTTCCTTTTTTAACTCTTTACACTCAGCCCTATATCCGCCTGTTTTTCACTGTTTTCATTTATGTATGTTTAACTACTGGATAGTTTGTACTGCATACATGTAACATATCAAATGAAAGGCCACAAAATTCCCTTTCCTATTATATAAGAGGAACAGGATCAGACATACTATATGTGGTAGAGATGAGAAAAAAAATATAGTGTATATATTATTATTATTTATTTCTTAGCAGACGCCCTTATCCAGGGCGACTTACAATTGTTACAAGATATCACATTATTTTTACATACAATTACATTATTTTTTACACATTATTTTTACATATAATTACGTCGTGAACACACGACCCTCCGGTCAAGAGAGTTTAAACATAAATATATATAATGGTTAACGAAAAGGGCTTGTAACCAAGAGGTCCCCGGTTCAAATCCCACCTCAGCCACTGACTCATTTGACCCTGAGCAAGTCACTTAAACTCCTTGTGCTCCGTCTTTCGGGTGAGATGTAGTTGTAAGTGATTCTGCAGCTGATGCATAGTTCACACACCCTAGTCTCCGTAAGTCACCTTGGATAAAGGCGTCTGCTAAATAAACAAATAATAACAATAATAATACTGTACTGTAGTGAGTGGTCCAAAAAAAGAATCTCAGTTTAGTAACTGCAGTTATCCTGAACAGCTGCAGTATAGGACAAATGATTGACCTGCAATATCAGAGGAACAAAAAAATAGCAAACAGAAAAATGCAAGGTAAAAACAATTATTTAAAAAAAGCGAATTCTTCAATGTAAAACCCTTCTGGTACAGTACAACATCTTTTTCCCCAAGTGCACCCTGTCGGTAACAGTGGCAGGTTCCTCTGTTCCTTCAAGTCTGCCTGTATTCAATACTCCATACTCCTTGTGATTATTTAAAAACAAACCGTTACCGCTTCTTAAATTCAGAACCTAAATTCAAACATTCATTTCAAACAGATTAGTCTGTAATTCTACTAGTCTGTTTCAGTTATGTTGCAATCCTTTAATCAGAGGCCAGCTTTGTTTTACAACAGAAGAGGCCTTTCTCAATGTTTTCCAACTACTTGGCATATTACATAAGTGGATAATTCCAACATTTGTTCAGTTAGGCACCTGTATAATCTGGCTAAAGATTGGCGAGATACTGCTTGAGGTGATTAATATTTTGACTGATTGTTCCACATAAACTGTATGTCCCCTCAAAGCTGTTTGGTGCACAGCACCCTTCAGAATCCTCAAATTAGCCTTATTGTTTCTCCTGTGTGTTTTTTAATATCTCTACAAACTGCTTTTTCAATGAAGTAAGACATTGAACAACGGATTCCCATTTTCATGACAGCTTGGCAGTGAGGTGATGAATGGGGCCTACGTTTATAGGATATCCAAACAAATGTGGATGTTTTTGAATGTTGTCATATATTTAAGCAATATCTACAGGGAGAGCGCTGAATGTACAATCTCCAAGTGGTCATACGAGAAAGGGAGACTGTTGTCTCCAAGGACACTATGTGCCTTGAAGTTCTATGATAAGACATTTGGTTTTTCCCTGTTTTGGTTTATTCATTAAAAAACAGTTTACTGCTGCTTCTACTGTGTTTGACTTCAATCAAATCAGTCATTCATCTTGAGTGCTGGTTGCTGTTGCTGTGCTGTCAGTTGAATTACTGTATTTGTTTGAACTGTAACTCAGTGTTTTATCACAAGATAACAGGATTTGGAATCCCAATGAAAGTGAATGGCAGAGAGATTCCACTTGCCAGAATAAATATTATTATTGGTTTTAAGGGTCTTCAGTAGTCAGTGGATGTATCCACACTGAACTCTGGTTTGGAGTCACATGTTAAGCAGTGTTTGTGCGTGTTGGTACAGCTAAAGTATTAGGCCTATAGCTGCTGTTTAATTGCAGTCCTGGAAATGTAGTTTGGTGTCATGTACTTGAGTGGTTGTGGTTGGATCTGGCCTGTAATGAGAGAACATATGTAAGGGTGTGGCTTGCAACCAGGCCACAAAACTTAGACACCAGCTGCCATAATGTAGAGTTCTGAGGGCAAATTAGCAATTACAGTCATTTTCAAAGGCAATTGTTTGGTGTACTTTTTACTCATTTAACTCTGAGCCAGTGGGTCATTCCGTGAACCTATCTCGCCACAAAACTTGCCCTTTCCCCCCTGGCTGAAAAACTGGAGGAAAACAGTTTCCCACTATGTTGAGGAAACCGTTTTTTAAACATACAATCAGTTACTGGTTGACTGCTATCACATGTGACAATACTGGATTTGTACATTTGGTAATTTAGCTTGAGGCTGGTGTTCTGTTTATCTAGTGAGGACAATGATTGGATTGGGCTTAAATGTAAATACCGGTATATATTTTACAATGGGTACAATATTAAAAAAGATATTAAATATAAAGAGACATTAAATATCTGCAGCAATTCTTGCTCAAGATGGTGAGTAATGACTGTTAGAATCTTGCTGTATGTGGTCACCTTTCTGGTATGCAGAGTCTGGAATAGAGGGCTTGATAGAAAGCTCTTTGTAATTCAATCACAGTGGAGCAAAACAAATGTCTATAAATGGTAAAAGATAGTTTTGCATTAGTACATTGGCATGACTGTGCGATCATGTTATGCTAGTGCTTTAATAGTACTGGTAGCACTGTGTTTTGTATTATGTTGTACTTTATAGACATAATTGATAGTACTGTATGTGTTGTTCTCATAAAGTGAGGCAGGCATTAGGACTAACACTCCCAGTCTGCTGTGGGTGCACAAAGAGTCCTTGATATATCCAGCTTGTAATCACAATTACACTTATTATCCACTAGTTATTTATATCCCTGCAGACGGTGTATACAGTATGTACAGTATGTAACACTTTACATATATCTAGGCATAGATAACGGCTTATCCAATTGTGATGGAATTTGGTTAGACCAGTCCTTTGCAGAGAAGTTATTGAGAGTATGTGGCAAAGTGGTGAGTGGATACAGGTGAGTGCAGTGCAGGTACAAATCACACGGACAATTACTAACAGGTGCAAGGGTGTTTATTGATTTAATTAACAATGTCCAGAGCCTTAATGCAAACGCCTGTAGATAATTATGATGGAGCGATACAGCGGCGTGTATCACTCGGTATTTATAAATCCCCGGGTTTGACCCGCAACCAAAAAGTTTTACACACCAACACTAAACACAAAACACAAACACAGTTCTTAGTGATAGTGAAATACGTGCAAGTGGTGTAATACAGTTCTCCGTGAAATGCAGGGGTGAAAGTAATGGCCAGGTTTATGCTGGCTTTTGCTACAGCTCCGGATCGTGTTATAGGAAGTCTAGTTTAAAACAAACAGACAGTTATAACAAACACTAACAGACAAATCAAACTCACGGTTTACACTACGGTAACACAGGCTCCTTGTAGGTTGTCTCTAACCATTTACCAAGGAACAGATCACGTCAGCTATGACCCCTATTTATATCCTCACTCATGACCCCTAGTTTAACGAGCGCATCCGCTCCTCCAACCCTCAGATGCCACACCGTTTAACGTCTGGGCCATTGAGTTTGGATACTGTAGCTGAGCCCCTTTCCTAAATGACCAACTTCCACCTACCCTACGGAATAAATTGTCGTGCCATTTAGTTAAGGGTACTCTGTTCCCGTTACACAGTGCCCTCACATGTTGAGAGGGAGATCTAACACCAAGCACCATTCGATCTCTGTCACAGAGTATCATAATCTGTGGATGTAATGAGATGTCTTTCCAACACTATCCAAACAAGTTACTAGTTAGTGTTACATATTTATTTTTATATCCCAAAAATGATAATACAGTACTGTAATACATGCAGATGTATGTGATTATGTGATGTGACTTGGCACTAGACCTGTAGGCTAGTATATAAGCTGGATGAGTGTTGGCAAGATGACTCTCTGACTTCACATTGGTCATGATAGTGGGTGCTTGTGGCTGCAAGCATATAGTAGAATGTGTTTTTATAAACATTTTATTTGATACTTTTGATCAACAAAACCTGGTCCTTTTTCAAATATTTATCTCGGCTTGAAAAATGCCTCTCCTGTTGACAGTGAGGATATAGAAGATGAAGGAGTCCTTCAGGATCAAGACTGTAAATCTGCTGAGCTGAAGAATTCTAAGAAATTGTTGAGCAAAGTGAAGTGGTCTCGAGAAGAGGTAAGTGTGTGCTCCCTGGTTTGTAATTTGCGGATAAAGGTCACATGATTTGAAAACCCTGAATTTTGGAGATGTGGCTGTGCTTTGATAGAAATAGAAAGATCTAAATTGTACAGATTAATAAAAATGGTGGGCTGAGCCATTTTGTTTCCGGCAGAAAGTAAAACCAAACATTTTCCCCTTTTTTATGTTGAAAGGATGAGAAGCTAAAGAGGTTGGTAGACCAACATGGACCAGAAGCTTGGGATTTAATTTCAAATTACCTTCCAGTAAGTAACTAGATATTATATCCTATGTATTATATTCGGTTGTCTTTAACTATTACAACTCAGATCTGAATTCCATTTTTCACTTCACCTGAAGAAGCGGGAGTGCAGAGCTGTCAACCCTCTTTTGGCTTGAAGCACCATGCTAACAACCACTGTGTTCTTAAAGAGACAGAAAACTCAAATTGAATAATATGTAAACAGTTCAGATGAGGGGTTCCCAAACTTTCTTGGCTCAGGGCCCCCATGACATTTGGCATCCTGACTACCTGAAATGTAGATTTTGATGCCTGTAGTGAGATGTTATTCGTTGTACCAGTAGAAGTACAACTGTTTTCATTCTACTGAAAAACCATACATTGGCAGAAGAAATAAATAAATTATGTTATATAATTATCAAGTGCATTCATATAATTGCCTATTTTCTGCTTACAATCACCCCCTTTTGTTGTATATTGGTAAATACTGTTGGCGCGGGCACAAGCTGATGTCAGTGTTAAATCTGAAATAACCCCAAGCACCTAACTGAAGCATTTGTGTAAATTAACTGATCCCTGGGTCTAGACTAGAAACCTGTTTTTTGCGTTTTTTTGATGATGTCAGACAGGGTCCGACAATGGACCGGATAGGAATAATTGCAATGTCGGACCAGGTCCGACATAGAACCGCAAAGGGTTAAATCATCCAGTGGCCCCCTAGGGGTCCCCGTCCCCAGTTTGGGCACCTCTGCTTTAGACTAAAGACCTTTTAAAACTAAAGTTGAATTAAAAGTACTGTAGTCAAGAAATTGAAAACACATGAACTGCCTTAAATGGGATCCTTCACATCTCAATCAGAAGTGTTCGATGAACCATGTACGGCTCAAGAACCATCAGTTGCACAGCTCCGAGCTGTGTATTTAAAAAAAGTTTACACATTTAATACTGAATGTTTTGGAATAGACCATACTGTGATTTCATATCTAGAAGAAAGAGAGACTATTTGGAATTTAATTTGTTTGAGTGCTTGAGATGCCTAAGTTTGAAATCTGTTTTAATTATATTACAAAAGAAACGGACCGATGCACAGTGTCAGCATCGTTGGCAGAAGGTACTCAACCCAGAGCTAGTTAAAGGACCCTGGACCAAAGAGGAGGATCAAAGGGTGAGTAAGCTGTCCTATATATCTAACCCATGCACACTGGGTTATTCCATTGTAGCACACATTTTCTTTTCAAATACAGTAATCCGTTGCGTATTCGCATGTCACATATCCACCCTGTTTATCCGCCATGATCAAGCTCTTCAGCAACATTAGTTTATTATTAAACAGAGAAGATTAGTTCCGAGATTGTAGATCAAAGTTTTCATACACTGTGTTGTATGTGCTCCGAACGCTGCCATTGCTGGTAGTGTCACGTGAGCTGTTCAGTGTGTTGATATATAAATAAATCCTGTTCACCTGCGGGGTGTATCGACTTTAATCTCCATCTCGATCTCCTGCCTGTCACTCAGCAGCAAATGCACGCACCCACATGGCAGATGGCTACTGTCACAAGCATTAATACCCTGTATCTTTCTAAAGAAGGGATTTAGGGGAGCTTCCTAATATAAGCTGAATCTCAAAACAATAATTGTGTGAATATAGTAATTGTTACAGCTGTGTATAATGGCATTTAAAACAGGATTCATTTTACCGCATTTTTACATATCCGCTCTTACTCTTGTCCCACCGCAGTGGGATATGCGACGGATTACTGTACTATTACAAAATCAGAATTTTATTATATATCAGGGGGGTTATTTAGATAAAACAGGAATCCACTTTTTTATTTCATGTGCCCATTGCATTATTCCTCAGAGATTAAGTGCATGTTGCCGTTACAAGATGTTGTTCTGAAATATAAACTGCCCTGTGATCAAGAGAATCTCTGTTGGCAGGGAGGACAATGCATTCTGGGTGTGACTGCATTAAATATGCTCATGGTAGTCCTAGAATTACATCACATACTTGGGTGACAGCAAAGTTTGGCCTAAACTATTTTCATATTTTTCTAGAATGGACAAAAGAACATTTGTTTTTATTTTAATTGGGTTGAATTCAAATGATGGTGTAGCTTGCCTTACAGTGGTAAATGTTATTTAGGGTTTAGTTGTACTTCAGTATTTCTACAGTAATTGCAGAAAAAAAGCATTAATTGCAAGTTGTCCATTTTTGCATTCAAATCTGATTTTGATTGAATGTCCGGGAAGTAATCATATCTTGCCTTCTGCATTTATAATATGAAATGTTTCCTAAACTAAAAAATGCAATCCAAATCTTCTTTAAATCAAAGTTTATTTTGCCAAACATGCATATTTTAAAATGAAAACGCTCTCAGAAACTACAAGAAGAATGCATGCAAAAATATAAATTCATATTTGGTGCAAGATACCAAGTTGATAAAAAAAAAACAAAAAAACATGCAACTATATAAACCAGCCGGTAAATCAAGAAGTGTCTGTGCTTTTCAATTGTATTGCATATTTTGATTTTGAAACTGATTTCAATACACATACTGTACTAAAACGAAACATACATTCAAATTTTTATTTGAATACTGCTAGGAATCAAAGCTATTAAATGGTCAGTATATTTAAAAACAGTAAATTAATTGTGCTGTTGTGACGAGCCACTTTAAATTGAATTTCTGCTGGTAATTGAATGTGGGAGGCCAGTGTAAGCTTAGTTAATCACACACTGTTTAAACCCAGGAACATATTTTCCGTTCAAACCAGTGCGTTGACTCGGCAGAATCTGAATAATAATAATAATAATAATAATAATAATAATAATAATAATAATAACTTAAACCATCAATGTTATTTAGGACTCAACCTAAAAAAAAGCCTCCGAATTTAATGTATCATCAAGTCGATTATCAGCACACTCCTAGATTGTAATATTGATCTTTATGTATAAATTAAAATTGAAATTGTATATCACAGTGTAGTTTAAAACCTTTGAATCTTTGGTTGTTTTTTTATTGGTGTCTTTCAGTGGTAGAAAAGATTTTGATTCTGAATAATACTTCAATTTATAGTTCTTCAGATAAATCTTTTTGCACTAAGCAGTAATCAGGGTTCAAAGTGTAGCCTATTTGGCTCCATCCCAAAAGTTTATCAGATCTGGCTGTGTTGCAATTAAATGTTTGTGTGAGAACCACTTTGTTTCACGTGTTCAGATCTCAACAGGTGTAGAACAGTTATTGAATAATGATAGTATTCTGTACCATAGTGCTCGAATCACAGCTGAGTGGGAGTGAATTAAGGTTGGTGGTTTTGGTTTTAAATAAGCTTAGAGAGATAATTACTATACACTGTGCTTGTTCAGAGGTCACTGAAAAAAAACAATTTATAGTTCTCCGGTGGAGTACATGCATGCATACATTATTATTTTTAATTATTGACAGGTCATTGAACTTGTGTACAAGTACGGTCCGAAGCGCTGGTCTGTGATCGCCAAGCACCTCCATGGAAGAATTGGCAAACAGTGCCGGGAAAGATGGCACAACCACCTGAACCCTGAGGTGAAGAAGTCATCGTGGACTGAGGAAGAGGACCGTGTCATTTATGAAGCCCACAAACGCCTAGGAAACAGATGGGCAGAAATTGCTAAATTGCTCCCTGGAAGGTATACCACATTTCCTTGTAGGTGTTATTGTCTGAAGTACAGTTGTTGAATTCTAAAATGCTTGAAATTATGGATATTCAATAAAATAGAACATCCACATTTTCTTAGCTCAATTTTTTTTGCTCAGAGGGAGGGATTGCTGGTAAAGTTTTTTTCATGAGAAATGATTTAAATATATATATATATATATATATATATATATATATATATATATATATATATATAATTTCTGTCTTAGATTGGCACATTTTCAAATCTTTATGCAATATGTCAATATAAACATTAACCGTTTTTATTTCAAATTTATAATTTTAGGACAGATAATTCAATCAAGAACCACTGGAACTCCACAATGCGGAGGAAGGTGGAAGATGAAGGGTACTTGAAAGACGAGTCGAACTCCCTCTGTAGATCCAAACATGCATCCAAACGATGCTCGAAAGCATACTCCCACCTGGATGCCTTACAAGCACAGAATCAGTTTGTCTTGGCATTTCCAGCTCAGGTAATTTATGAATCTTTTTTTTTTTTTTTTTTTTAACCTTTTCTTTTTTCTCTACCCAAGAACACTCCATCCATTGTTTCAAAATAACTAATACAAAAGGACTTGTACAATAAATATTAACTTGTTAAATTCAGGGGTTGTCAAACAGGGCTTCACTATTTTCTAATTTCACCTGCCTGTCATCATTGACTAATTTCACCTGTCTGTCATAAGAACATAAGAAAGTTTACAAACGAGAGGAGGCCATTCAGCCCATCTTACTCGTTTGATTGTTAGTAGCTTATTGATCCCAGAATCTCATCAAGCAGCTTCTTGAAGGACCCCAGGGAGTCAGCTTCAACAACATTACTCGGGAGTTGGTTCCAGACCCTCACAATTCTCTGTGTAAAAAAGTGCCTCCTATTTTCTGTTCTGAATGCCCCTTTATTCTAATCTCCATTTGTGAAAAAGTCCCCTGGATTGACATTGTCAATACCTTTTAGAATTTTGAATGCTTGAATCGGATCACCGCGTAGTCTTCTTTGTTCAAGACAGAATAGATTCAATTATTTTGGCCTGTCTGCATACGACATGCCTTTTAAACCTGGGATAATTCTGGTTGCTCTTCTTTGCACTCTTTCTAGAGCACCAATATCCTTTTTGTAATGAGGTGACCAGAACTGAACACAATATTCTAGATGAGGTCTTATTAATACATTGTAAAGTTTTAACATTACTTCCCTTGATTTAAATTCAACACTTTTCACAATATATCCGAGCATCTTGTTGGCCTTCTTTATAGCTTCCCCACATTGTCTAGATGAAGACATTTCTGAGTCAACATGAACTCCTAGGTCTTTTTCATAGATTCCTTCTTCAATTTCACTATCTCCCATATGATATTTATAATGCACATTTTTATTGCCTGAGTGCAATACTTTACACTTTTCTCTATTAAATGTCATTTGCCATGTGTCTGTCCAGTTCTGAATGCTGTCTAGATCATTTTGAATGACTTTTGCTGCTTTGACCTTTGATGCCAGTCAATCGCAGGGCACCACACACACACAGAGCAATTTAGAGTGACCAATCAACCTGGACAGCATGTCTTTGGACTGTGGGAGGAAACTGGAGAAAACCCACGCGAACACGGAGAGAACATGCAAACTCCACACAGACAGTACCTTAGGCCGGATTCGAACCCAGGACCCTGGCGCTGTGAGGCAGCAGCGCTAACCACTACACCACCGTGCCGCCCTTGAAGTTAATATGCCAATTATTTATCAAAGTTGAATAACTAGCCTTGTGTTTAATCATGCGCTGCCACTTTTTTTCTCTGCATCAGACGAGGGGCACGTTTATTTAACTTTATAAAATAAATATTTTATAAAGTTAAAAGTTCTTCTTTATTTATAATGCACATTTTTATTGCCTGCATGCAGTATCTTACACTTTTCTCTATTGAATGTCATTTGCCATGTGTCTGCCCAGTTCTGAATGCTGTCTAGATCATTTTGAATGACCTTTGCTGCTGCAACAGTGTTTGCCACTCCTAGTTTTGTGTCATCTGCAAATTTAACACGATTGCTTACTATACCAGAATCTAAATCATTAATGTAGATTAGGAATAGCAGAGGACCTAATACTGATCCCTATGGTACACCACTCTCCATTTTGAGGTTTCTCCTCTAATCAGTACTTTCTGTTTTCTACATGTTAACCACTCCCTAATCCATGTGCATGCATTTCCTTGAATCCCTACTGCGTTCAGTTTGAGAATTAATCTTTTATGCGGGACTTTGTCAAAAGCTTTCTGGAAATCTAATCATCATTGACTCCCTATTTAATCACAGTCACAGCTCAGCTCTTTCTATTGCGTTTTGCTTTCTCCCTCCTCCTCCTCCTCACTCTCACTTCCCCGACCTGGAGTTCCACACTATTCTTTCGCAGCTCATGCGCTATATATCTTGCCTCATGAAAGAAGGCTCTGTCTTACTTCCTCCTTAGTGCTCGAGTCCTGTAACTAACAATTATTTGTGTTCTTTCAGATTCTTTTCTTCCTTACATCAAGGCTTCGTATGAGCTTTTCTGTCCTCTGAGGGTCGACCCCGGTCGCTAACTGGGACCCAGTCGAGAGGCCGAGCCTGTAACAACTCTCTGAGAAGTCAGAGGATTCTGTCTTTTCAGGGGCCCGGAGGCCATTAGGGCTAGCCTCGACTCCATAGGGAAGGCGCTCTCAGTTGGAGTCCGGCTCGTCCTTTTCTCTCTCTCTCTCTCTCTCTCTCTCTCTCTCTCTCTCTCTCTCTCTCTCTCTCTCTCCTGCTCTAGAGGCCGAGCCTCAAATCCCAAGTTGCAAAACACTCCCTTCATCTCGCAGCCCTGGTTCCCGCCCTGTGAAATAAATATAATTAAAAAAAGTTCAGTTGCGTTGATCTTTTTGTTTCCAGTTTTTATTTTCACTTTGGTGCAAAGTCTGTTTATACTGCCACAGTGGTAGTAATCCTCATACCCTTTCTGTTTTAAAGTAAGGGTTGGTTCATACTTCTGTCGCAGATGAATGTGATTCAACAAGCGCAGACAGCTATAAAAGCTGTGTAGCTTCACTCCAACCAATCAGCAAATTGTTAACATTTTTCAACATTCTCTGACCGTATGCGATTTCAGGTTGCAGATGCATGAGAAAAGGCTGTACGACTTTCCAAAAAAGATGCACTATGCAAGAGTGTGGGTGACGTAATTCCGACCTGTCAAATGATGTTGAAAGTATGAACCAACCTTTACAGGACCCCACCTTTCACCACATAGTTTTATATGTTCAGCATAAACCTTAATGTATGGCTAAGGTGGGGTTCTTTACCAGTTACACATTAAATTAACTTTTGTAACGGAACATAAGTCAAAGTGAAAATAAAGTGTGGACATTTTCATAAGGTTTGCTAAACCTTTCTAATGTAGAATGAGGTAAACAGGTGCAGTTTCAAACTTCAGCCTGTTGACATGAGTTGTGTTTTTTTTTCTTTTTTTAAGATTACTGGGTACTCCTTTAGTTCAGCAGTTGAAAGCTGCATGGAAGGTGTTCAAGAAACTTCAGTGTGTGTTCCAGTAAGTGTACCACAGTATTTGATATTCCAAATAATGTTGCTTAAGGTTCTGTTGCTGAATTCAGTATGGGTGGCTATTAATGGCTTTTTGGAAGTGTAATCTCTACTTTCTACTGATTGTTTATTTTCAAAAACCTTTTTTACAATCTACAAAACCTCAATTAGTTTTTTCTTGTGTGTCATAACAATCTGTATTGTACTTTTTATCTTTTTAAGTTCTAGTTTGGCCTATATCTGAGTTATCATTGATGCACCATCATCTGTTCACTTGACAAGTTTGTTCTTTGTTTTGCCAAAGGAATATATAACCAAGCCATAATAGCAGATTGAGGTGAACACTGTGTTCTTTGTGATTTCTTTGAAGGCAAATTATTATGGTTTACAGCCGTTTCTGATTGGTAGTACTAACACAGACCTAGGAATATTTAAAAACACTAGTACTTCAAAATCTTTTAGAAACAAAAAGACATAACTAGCAGGGCGAACAAAGACATACCTCAGCGTTAACAGCATGTTAAGTCTGTATTGAGTTACGAAGATCATATTAAAGCTAAAGAGGATGTAACACAACTCCAAGCAAGATATATACAATATAGGATAGGCTCTTGTATCAAATGCTTATGAATAGTTTAATAAAACACTGACAAGTAGTTCCCAAGAGATTGTCATTAATTATTCGCTTTGACAATCAGGTGTCAGTAAAGTGAAAAAGCAAGTCACTCTGACCTGCAATAGCAGTATGTGGAATAACCCCTTGTAACAAATGTTCATACAATTTCAAAAGTGTTTTTAAGATATAGTCTTCGTTAACCCAACCATTCCAGAACTCAGGCAGAAGTGGATTCTGATACCCTCAGGAACTAAGGAATGTTCATACAACGTGTTGTCACAATTAGATAAGCATTTTTCACTATATATATATATATATATATATATATATATATAGGTTTACACCACCTGCAGTAGCGGTTGCTGCTTGGTAATCTCCACATCTTTGAAAACTCTGCTATAGCCAACTTGCTACATTATACACCAAATAACAAGCCAATAAACCAACTGTTTCCCTGTTTCTCCTTTCCCTGTTGTTTTTCCTTTTCTTTCTTCTCTTACGTATTTATTACAGCAGCCATTTGATGATGATCCTGATAAGGAACAAAGAATTAAGGAACTTGAGCTGCTGCTTATGTCAGCTGAGAACGAAGTTGGAAGAAAGCGAGTCTCATGTGTAAGGACATTGTGTGTGCGCACCCACAACTCCGTAGATTGCTTAGTCTACTCATTTCCATCTCACTTACTCATTCAGCTCTGTTTAGCTTTGCTTCTTGGTCATGCTAATGGCTTGCTTGTGCCTTGCAGTGAGCGGTCTATTAACCCCTAATATTGCACAGTATGCACGGTTTGTTTGTAGAGATGTTGAATTTGATGACAGAGCATTATTACAGATGGATCATTTTAATTCAAGATCCAAGATCATCTGGAAAGATACAAATATAAAAAAGAATACTGGCAGTATGTCTGTCTGTCTGTCTCTATCTATCTATCTATCTATCTATCTATCTATCTATCTATCTATCGATCGACCCTAGGGAAGACTATTGTTTCTGACTATTGTGGCTTTGGGCATTGCACCCCTGGAGGCCATTTTATTTTCCTCTATGGCTGAGCCTGCAGAACATATTATATAGCTGATACAGCATACGTAATTTAATATTGACTTATATATTTTTGTATAAATATAGCTGATACAGCATAAGTAAATAAATAAATAGCATAAATAAACAACAGAAGATGTTATTGAAGTTCATACCGTATAGTTAGCAAAGTTTTTCTCTGTCTGGTTTGCCGACTACTGCATAATCCAGTTTATATCCCGCTCTTCATATTTGTTTACATCGTCGAGTTGAATTTGTTTGAATTTCAGAGTCAGAAAACAGGCAGTGATGTTTTAATCACCATTTTAGTGTTTGGAGCATCTTTCTTTTGTAGTATGTTTTGTAATTCATTTTTTGTTAAGTCACAGAATCGGTGTTCAGCCATTTTCTCTTGTGAAGAGTGTAGAGGAGAAAGGCGTTCCTTTGAAAAGGGGCGGGACTGACAGTGATGTGAACCAATCACATGACAGACCGAGATTATTGGCTGGTGGTGTAAGGATGTTAGGGCAGTAGTTCAATCTATTTTTCCTCCTATGGTGAAGTTTTAACCAATCACAGGCCAGGATTTCCAATCACTGATTCATATCTATCTATCTATCTATCTATATATATATATATATATATATGCGCCAGTATAATGGGACAAGTTGGCATTTCCAGAAATGTTTCTAGCAACAAGTTGATCAAAAACAGAAACCTGCTCTAACTCCAGCAACTTGATACTCCCATCTGATAAAAAAAGATTTGTGCAACCTATGGTAAAGAAAATCCTTCCTTTGTAACCCAAGTGTAGAAAATACTTTAAAAGGAATCGTCAAAAACATTTTCGTGTTTCACTCATCCATTTTTCCACACAGACTCGATGATTCAGTATCGGTTAGACTTCTTTGGTTTATGAAAAGAGGCTGCAGCATCTTCTGCTGCTGCTTACTACATTTCACACTGAGGAAGTTGGCCATTTGCGTGGTTTTCTAAGCGAATATGAGGAAAATTTTCTGGAGAATTTGCAGCAGTGTGTGCCAGGCTTAAAAGGCTAATATTTCATCCAAAATGACACTTCCAATTGTCTGCCAACTTCACTGGGGGCTCTGGTCCAGCTAGCCAACAGGCCTGCTTCTAAGAGATGTGCACCACCTCCTACAGGACAAGCTGCTACTTTTAACCTATTCCCTACAGATTTACCAGAATTCTGAAGAGGAGTGCTGAGGATAACTGCGTGTGAAAGTTGAACATGTAATCTGTTACACAGGACTGGGTATTTTATATGCATCACAATGTGATGAGCTTTATGCGTTGGCAGCATAGTGGCATGAAATCCTGGTCTCCAGCCAGAATTGTATGCATATGTTACTGTCATGCCATTAAAGTAGGCTGCTGTAGTATGCAATGGCTGCAACTACTCATTCCCCAGTGGTCCCACTGCTTCCAGATTAAAAACTAGTCATATTTCTGACTCTACCATCTGTTTTTTCCTGTTTGCAGCAGAGTGAAAGATTTAGTAGCTGGTCCAGTAGTGGCTGCATGACAAATACTACAGTGAGCAGCCTGGAGGACCAAAGCATGGAATACTGCCGAGCTGAGCAGCCCCCGAACACAGCTGTCCCCCAGCAGCCGTCTCCCAGCAAGTTCCTCGCAGTGGAGGCGAGTGCCGTGCTGTCATCCTTGCAGACAATCCCAGAGTTTGCAGAAACACTGGAGCTTATAGATTCTGTGAGTATTCACGTAGTTTGCCCATGTGTGAGAGAAAGAAAGGTGTTTCCTCCATTTGTTGTTGATATACAAACCCCATGGGATAGAGAAAATTGTTCCAGGGTACATGTGGTTGCAACAGAAGCACTGTTTAACCCCTGGAGTGAGAATGTGTCTGAAGCTTGCAAAAATGCCAATTGTAATGACCTTTGACCTAATTTTAGGCCATGTGGGGGGTGACTTCGACAAATAACATTAGTATAATTTTAGAGCTTGTTTAAAGGGTTTTACATCAAAAAAGAATAACATGTTGTCAGTCATTGAGGCTAGTGATTGGACCCCCCTTTTGGTCCCCGTTGAGCTAGAATGACCCAGTAGTAATATTTGTGATCGAACAGGATCCTGTTGTGTGGAGCGATGTCACCAGCTTCAGCCTGTCTGAAGTGGCCTCTCCGATGAAGCAGACTGCAGCTCCGTTTCCACACAAGCAGGAGGGCGTGATTCTAGGCTACCAGTTTGATGGCAGTGCAATATCACACATGAGCAGGAACTGTAGCAGCAGCAATGGGCAAATGGAACTGATTCCTTTAACATCGTCCGTTGTGACCAAGTTCAGCACCCCCCCATCCATCCTGAGAAGGAAGAAAAAGGAAAGGACAAACCATTCTCCCTCGAGCGAGGGAAACAGCAGTTCCTTCATGGACACCAGTAGCGTGTCACCAAGAAACACTCCTGTCAAGTCACTGCCCTTTTCCCCTTCACAGGTAAACCTTTTTCAGTTATATATTTCCTTGTTTCTTTCCCATGACTTTCTTCAGTGCTTCCAGCAGGGTTTAGTATTTTGTATATTTTATCCATCCATCCATCCAACACTATTGTAAAACAAATACAATTTCTAATTCATATATTATACACTCTTCAAAGTGTTGTCTTCTAGACTAAAGTTTATTTACATGTAATGTAGTTTATTTTTCTCCAGTGGCCTTTGTGTTAATTCTGGTTCAGATTCCAAAAGTTTAGTACAGCAGTGATGAAGCAATTTAATGCTGCTCAGTATCTCCGTTAAAAACTTTCTGGTAAGTTTAAGCGCTAACAACTATTCTATTTTTTATGACCTGAACTTTATTTTGTTCATTCTTTCGCTGAATAGAAGAAATAATTTCAATGGTGTACTGGAGGATACAAGATTGCTGTGTTACAACCACCACAAAGACAATAAATTGATATGCATTATTATTAAAAGGCATGTACATTTTTTGTGCAGTTACACACATATAGTATCTATAAATTGAAAAATAAATAGAATTTCCCCTTGTATATTTTCTTTGGTTTGCTGGTAGACATCTTAGAAAAATGTGGTCCTACATAATGCAAATGCCCTCTTACCTATGAAACTTAACTACTAAAGTAAATAAAACATAGTTGAAAAAAAAGTTAATGATATACATAAAAAACAGTTGATTTGTATTATTTATTTTAACATAGTTTGCTTCCTATTAAAGATGGCTGTAACCTGTTGTGCTTTTTGATTTAGTTTTAAACTGTACTTTTTTGTTTAAGGAGTTTTTGTACTTTATCCTGTGGTATTCTGTTCTTTTCAAGTTCTTCAACATTTCTGGGAATGAAAATTTCAATCTGGACAACCCAGCACTCACTTCGACTCCAGTTTGTGGTCAGAAATATCTTGTCACAACTCCCCTACAGAAGGAAATGACGCCCAAAAGCCAGAAGGAAAATGCAGGGTAAGAGAAAATACCTCTTTCCTTTTAGATTTTAGGAGTCTTTTCAGAAGAAGCTCCATAGTTGAAGAAAGAAAACAAGTTAGTATGCCTGCTAAATAATGTTCTAAGCAGAAGCAGCAATACAGAACACATGTGATATATCCACAAGTAATAATGACAATAATTCAATGCTTATTGCATAGGGTAACAATCATTGCACACAATGTTTATAAAAGACAAGATTGTTTAAAAATATTTCTAGGTCCTCATATTAACAGTTTGTTTTCCTTAAAGGTTCAGAACACCTAAAATTCGAAAGTCTATTTTAGCCCCTACACCTCGGACTCCAACACCTTTTAAGAATGCACTTGCTGCACAAGAGAAAAAGTATGGGCCCTTAAAAATGATGGTACGTAATTTGATTCAACATCCCTATTTTGGGCATGCCATTAGTGTCCGTTTTAATATTATCTCTACCAGAAATATCTTCACTGTTTGAGTTATATCAGAGTCTAAAAATACTGACGGCATCTTTTGATATTAACGTATACACAGCTTACTTGTCAATATAACATGACTGTTAAAAATCCTATATTCACATTGAATAACTGCTTTACTACTGTATTTTCATAGATAGCCTTGGACTTAAGTTAATTCACTTTTCTTTTTTTTATTTAACAGTAGTATTTGAATTTGTGTGTAGATCCAGCACAATCATTAAAAATACTTACAATAAAATGGTGAAAGGTTATTCTAGTTACTGTTCCGTGCTATATATTACTTTAGTACTAGAAGTTATTTCACCATCTAATTTCAACATGCAAGGAAGGTCTCTCTGCATCATTTAGGTATTGTTTAGGAGCAGTGGCGAGTAAAGTTTATTTTTCTAGTTATTTGTCAGCTGTGAGAAGATTACTTCTAAATAGTGTACAACAAAGTTCCATATTCAATTCCTGGAAATTGGAACTCTCTTTGTTTTCCTCATTATTATTATTATTATTATAATTATTATTATTATAATTATTATTATTATATTTCATTTTTTTACCAGCCTCAGCCACTGGCTTATCTGGAAGAGGACATTCGTGAAGTGTTGAAGGAGGAGACAGGAACGGATATATTTCTCAGAGAGGAACTTGAACCAGCCTTCAGGGCCTGGAAACAGGAGGTATGATAAATTTCAGTAGGACACGATGTGCTCATGATAATAAGGAGTTGTTGTAAGAGTCACTCTCTTTTGTTTCTCTATATTACAGCATTATGCACCTGCAAGAAAAGTCAGGAAGTCCCTTGTCTTGGATGCCTGGGAAAAAGAAGGCCTCAATGTCCACTTATTCCCACAAGACCAACAGTCTAATGAACAGGTGAGATGATCAAACTGAAGTGACATACTATTAAGTTTCACTAATGTTCACTTTACAAATTGAACAATGATTTATAAATGAGTTAGTATGAACATTTTGATAGTTAGGAATAAGGAAGCTTGTTGAATTATGAGTGGCCAAGATATGAAAAGTAGTTAAATCCAATATTAGTTCAGCATTTTCAGTGTAGCATGAAATGTGAGACACAGTTAGTCTGAAGTAGTTGTATGGCAACATATAAAGACTATAGTCATCAGTGAAGGCTGGTTGGTAAGAGGATTGAGTACATTAGCACAGTATTTTCACCAACGGAAGTATGATTTGTTCTCTTTTCCCCTAGCTTTGGAGCTATGCAGAGTGTTGCAGCTGTCTATTGAAACAGTATGCCAGGAAAGGGAAAGTTTTGTTTCTTAGTCAATGAAATGGACTGGGGAAACTGCCTTTAGTTTTGCATCTCTCAAATAGTATTACTGTGTTGATTCTCACTTTGCTTTCTATTCCAGTCCCCATCTGGAAACCTGCTCACCTGCTCCTTATTAATGATGCCGTTGTTAGATAAAGTGGAAGGCAGCTGCTCACCAGTGGCTGTGAAAGAGGAGCCCGGTATAACCCACCAGCACAGCGCACCTATAAAAAAAGAGAATCCTTATATGTTAAGGAGTACAAGATTTGAAACACCAATTCAGGTAATGACCTCCGAACCTGTGCTGGATGCTTTTTAAAACAGTTTGGTTTTGCAGCATATTCGAGAAGCACATAACTGCTGATTGGACACACTGCATGCTTCATTCTTATGTGTTCTGAGCTCAGTATTAGTATGCCATTTATTTTGAAGTTCTGTGCATTTACTGGCCAGCTAATGACTTAAGAATACAGTCTTCCTTGACTTTAAACACCCTTAGCTTAGTTTTTGAATGTCTGTTGGGAAATAATTATATTAACCAGCAGCTTTTTGCATTGATTTGAATCCTGTCCTTTTCTCTACAGATGAACAGTGAATGGGAAACAGTTGTATATGGAAAGACGGAAGACCAGCTGATAATGACAGAACAAGCCCGGAAATATCTGAATGCATTTAATAGTGGGAGTACATCAAGAGCTCTTGTTCTTTGAATACTCAATTTGTCACGTGCCAGACTGCTGGCATACATTAGCACTACAGATAGTGAAATAACCTGAACAGTGTACACGACATATAGTCTGTGGTTTATATATAAACACATTTAACACTTTAGATATGTTTTTTTTTTATAGATATTATAAAAGCTGTTATTTCTTAGTTTTCTGGTGGCCTCAACAAAATGTGTGAGATTTTAATGTTGTGTATCCTTAAGTATACAGTTGGGAAATGGGCCTTAGTTGGTGGCCTGTTTAGAAATTTTTTAGGAGTGAAATCCATCTCAACTTGAACATTCTCTTACATTCTATAAAAGAATGTTTCTATTTTTTTTATAAAAAGCGTAACATAAAACATCTGTTTGGCCTAACAAAAGAAGCTTATTTTATTTTGGCAATTTTAAGTATTTCACTGTCTAATCCCCCACCACCATCCCAATTTCTTGTTTTCTTGGGAAATTTCTTCCCAAAAATCCTGTCACTGATAACTATACCACCCCCCCCCCTCCCCCCCCAATATGAATTGCACAAGACTTTTCAAAGAAGAATTAATTTACTTTTTATCAACAAAAATACCAATGCAAAGAATTTAGGAAATCCAAGTAAGTATACGTAAAAAGTACATGTAACTGGATTGACAGACTTTTAAAATGTAGGCATTTTTCAGCACTATATATTTTACAGCCAAATTAAGCAGCTTGCATATTTGGTTATTGAACACATGATTTATTTAAAGCTACCAGGAGCTGCTTTTTTAACTTTTATTTGTTCTGCTTTTAAATACAATAGCCTGTTTTAAATGTATATGAAAATAATAGTTGAAGAAGGCTTGAGGAAAGGAAAAGCACTGTTCACATTGCACTACTGGTCTTGGTATGCTGCAGAAGGAAGAGGAGCAACTACAATGTTTAAGAGTAACAGGATAGCACATGAAATACGAATGCATTTCAGATTGACAGAATGAAGTTTGATCAACTTCACAGTATTTCTTTAAGGAGCCTCGTACCCGAGACATTTTATTGAATGTATTGTACAGAATGTAACTGCAGGGAAAAGTTGTAAATTGGGAAGAAAAGGTACTTTTTAATTTATTTTCTGCTCTAAAGCTCAATGTAGATATTTATGTATGTTGGGCATCTGGAAGTATTTTGTTGTTTCCTGTACATATACAGTTTTGACAAAACGTATTTCCATTTCACTGTCACTTTATTTGTGTGGCATAGAAGTTGTAATCTTCTATCTAAATTAATCATGTTCGGTACTATAATTATTTATTTTCCTGAATTGGAGACCACTGCCAGTCTCTCTCCTTTTAATATATTTAAGAATGTAGGCATAAGCATACGTTGGATTACATTTTTGTGTAATTCTGTAGGTAATATTTATTGGATGGTTCAGAATAATTTATTACTTATTAAATTCAGATGTAACAATTGATAGAAAAGCGCTTGATTTTTATGTTTTGTTTTGTTTGTAACTTTTTATTTTGCCACATCTCCTGTAAAATTAATAATATCAACCTTCCACTGCCTCTTTATACAGTCTCAAGCCCATTAGAACAATCTTTATTTTTGAAATCGGTATAAGATTATATATCCATATTCTGGATAGTATTACTATTTATTTAAATGTTTTATTCTAATTTACCCATTTAGAAATGTGTTTTATTCTGTACAGGTAGCAACACTTTGCTTCAGTTGCTGTAATGTAGGTAATTTGCACTTTTATTATTTGAAGAAATATCTTTTTGCTTTTGTGATAGATTTATTTTAGCTGGTAATGTTATCTAAATATAATTGTGTGCATGAAAAATTGAACACTGACATTTTAAGAAAAAAAAGTAGAACTATAATACTGTTGTGTGTAGTGTGCAGCTATTTAATATTTAGACACTCTTCCTCTCCACTTCTGAGATATGCTGCCATCAACAATGGCAGGATATGCTTGCTGCTACTGAGAGATGGACAGAGAGAGCATCTGATGCACTGCATATACAATCTAAGAAAATGGCACCAAGGTTCTCAAGTTAGCCCATGGGGTCAAACAATATCTATAATAACCGACAATTTAAAAAATCAAAACAAAACACGGTTCCCTTTTAAAAAATAAAATATAAAACAACATCCTGCTGTGGCTACAGATACGCTTTCCAAGTGCTTGGTGTGGATGCTTTTGATAGATCACAAATAATTGTAAAACTGAAATAATGTACATTAAGTAATGACAAGGGGACCTGATGTTTAGTCTATATTTAAAACATTTCTTAAATACCTAAAGTATACGCCCAAGTTGTGGCTCCTAAGGCCCTAAAGGGTGTGTTTTTTTCATGGTGAGCCCCACCCTACTTTTCTTGCTTTAAATCAAAGAAACAAGTTGCTTGAAACACTGGAGCCCCAGGACATTCCTCAGCATTGCTCTCCTTACCAACCTACTCCAATTCTTTGTAATACATTTCAATGCCCTCTGGTTTGGATATTGGTTGACTCTTGGGTAACAGCTATATGTATTTTTTTTGCTCTTGCGTGAACATTTTTTTGTAATTTTTTTTGTCTGTAGATTATCTTAAGTTGCATTTTAATATATTTGTTTGTGTTGGAATGTCTTGTTTCCTGGCTTCAGGGCTGGAGAGATACAAGTAGAAAGTACACGTAGCAGTCATAATTTGCATGAATGAGAAATCTCACTGCTTTATTATTATTTACTACATTTCAGATACAACATATCTTGTTTTGTTTTTTCTTCCAAATACTACAAAATTGCTGTTATTCTGTACTGCGAAACCATTTAAGGATCATCACCTGCCTTATATACAACCGTGCCATAGAATTTAGGACTGCTGTGGTATGCATGTACTTCATAACAAATAATAAAATGCTTTATGCAACAAATGTGGTCTTATCTGTATTTTTATTTGTTTTAATAAGCATTGGATAAATGAGACATTCGTACAGAACAGTACATTACTATTTTAAATATGTGCATGTTTTATGATAGAAAATATTAGGTTAACTTTGTAGGGTGTTATAGGCACACTTAAGTGAACCCTCACAATTCCTTTTTAGTATTCATTACATATTGGTTCCCTTCATATTCTTTCTTCTATCCAAAAATACTGCACCAAGGCTATGGAGTATTTTGCCTTGTGATCTCTTGCTCACCGAGTGCTATGTTTTCAGCAGCATGTTCTGGTAGAGAAAGGGTTACCTCAATCTGTGATGGTGCTCCAGTTTCATGTCACGAATGAGCTGCCTTCAGGGGAAAGGGATCCTCCTACTGAATAGGGGACACACCGCGGGTCAGCTGTTGAGTGTAAAGGCGATCAGTGTAGCATGAAATAATGCATTTTCACCCTATTGTTCAACAAGTCTGTTAGTTTTACAGGCAGATCTGGTCAATTGCCTTTGCATAAAAGGGGCACGCTGCACAATCAATATGCCTTCTGTTTCGGAGAAGCATTTTTAAACCAACAAATTAATGTGTACTAAATTATTCCGTCCGTATCTATCTTCCAAAAATTCTTGTTTGTGTTATTATTATCTGTGTCTTGTCATATCGTTAACTAGGCTCTAAGCTTGGTTCACTGCATATTAATTTGTAGAAATTAGGCCATTCTTTCCACGAGAAGTCTTTGTTAAGCCATTGAAAAATGTTTTTTTTTAGTACTACTAGTATGTCTTCTGAATGTTTGCTCATTTTTTATTATCTGATTAATACATTCTTCAAATATAATACATGTGTGTGTTTTTATTAGTATACTACATAACAGGAATAGATGCACAGTCTTTAGTCCAACTGACATTTAAAGCTATGAAAAATCAATGGGGAAAAAAATAATAAAACCTTTTACTGCAGTGAACATAAATAGCCTCACAGATTCACATTTATTATATTTTTTAAATGTTATTTACAATAAAGTAGCATTTTATTTTGCAGCAAAGCAACTTGTAAAAGGGCCTCTTTTTTTTTTTTTCTTTTTTTTTTTACAGAGGTCTGTGCCTCGGGTGCCTCAAAGCTGGCTACAGCCTTGGTAACTGTAACTAGTTACATTTTTTCAAAGTAATGCATTACTGTAACCAGTTACAATTTTGTTCAAGTAACGTAACTATAACAGATTACTTTTTAAAAGTAACTTCCCCATCACTGACTGTATGTAAGGAGATGTAAGGCAGTAAGGCAGGCATGCTATTGTAAGACGTGTGTTTCATAACATACGCAACCAGAAAGCAGAAAGAACACAAGCTGATTGTGTGCGAGAATTTCTGTGAATCTCTGCAGAATCCTGGAAGGACGGGTTAAACTTGTTAGCTTGTCATTATAAAGAGTGTAGTATTGGAAGTAAAATGCAATTCAAGTAGTAGAAAAGCTTCTTATTACATTTAGTCATATACTGTTTCATACATGCTAACATTCTGAGAATAAAATATTGTTCAATATTGAACACTTGACTTGGCATGTTTTATGTTTATAAAAGAATCACATAAAGGTCAGTGCTCTCAATAAGGTCCTGCACCGGGGCCCATCTTTCTCTTCCTCTGTCACTGAACACAAGGACAGTGTGTCTGTGAAAACACCCCACACATGCTCAAATAGCTTCTGTGTGAAGCCAACCAGCAAAATAGTATTTATTTATTTATTTATTCAAACTATAAGTAAAATATACGTTATGGGTTTTAATGCAAGATTGCTGGATGAAAATTATTTAGCGTGGTCTCTTCTCCTTATCTGTCAAGTTTGTATTATAATTCTGAGGATTTTTGTTTGCTGTCCTTTAAAGAATATTAGAACATGAATTCAAGCTGTAGTATTTCAATATTGACAAAAGTAGATTTAAAAAAATAAAGAAAGAAAGAAACTTCTGCCAGAGTGTTTTGTGTTGACATCCATCACACAACGACAGCCTTAAAAAAAAAATATATATATATATATATATATATATATATATATACAGGAAAATAAATTAAATCTAGCAAACTGCAGCAAGGGGATTTTTTTTTAAAACTGTTGAAATGAATTAGATAGCTCAGACACTGTGATACATTGTAACAGGTGTTGATGAAAATGGAAGGATTTATACATTTTATCAGTGATTTTATTTTATTTTGATTTATTGTTTGATTGAGTAATCTGTATATGTGAGCAATTCATTACTTGATGAATCACATTTATTGAAGTGCCATTATCACATCGAAGTAATCCATTCTACCATGTATGGTGTTAAAGCACTAAAACTCCACGTTTTACATTCAGCTTCAGCTAATGTACATGCATTTCTTCATTCAACAAAGTCCTTTCAAGCCCTATTCGTAACATAGTACTGTTTTAGAATGTTTTGTTCTGGACTCTTTTTTTGAAAGATCATTTTATAAATTAAATCAAGTTTGCAGTTCATTAAACTCTTCTATGAACTGTTTGAGAGGGTCTGAAGTTCATTTTAACTTTTCAAAGCACTGTTTAATCTGTTTATTAACCCTCTTTAAAAAAAACACTCCTTAAAAAAGCATTTCTTAAAACAGTATATAAATATGGCCCTATACTAGTCGACTGAGTAAAATATATTTACATGTTTGCAGCGATTGTCCAGGAGCATTGAGCAAAGTCATCTCAACTCACGCCTGTTCTGCCTCTCAAAAAGAGAAGGCCCGATGTTCCTGAAAGCTCTTTCTAATCTGGTTGTGCAAAAAATGCTGCTGACAAACAGTGGCCTTAAGGGTTCACAAGGCTAAGATTTACAAATGTACATAGTGCTGCTCTGCAAGATAAAGACAATGTTATGTCAGCATGTGTCTATGGGTGTCGCTCAACCCTGCCTCCCTGCCTGTCTGCCCTCCTGGCCCTGTCACACTGTTAGCCTTTGTATGGACCAGACAGCAGATGGGAGTCAATTATGGCTGTGACAGGGGAGTCATATGGCAGACACTCTCCAAGCCCAGTTGTCTAATTTCTGGCGGGAAACCCAGATAGCTTTTATGACTGCTTCAATAGGTCAGACCTTAATCAGCAAGGATTTCTTACAGCTATGTGAGTACTGTTTAGAAAACTGTATACACTGTGGAGTGGCAGTCTGACCGTTGATTACTATATATATATATATAAAAAAACTGCCAGTCTAACAGGAAACTGTCTCCTTTGATATTTGTAAAGGTCTCTTTTTACATTTGGAAAAACATAAGCTGGAAAAACATAATTCATTAACATCTGCCAGTTTAAAAAAAATAAAAATACTTGGATAGTTCAGACTACACATCAAAAAAGCAATGTGAAGGCAGCAATTCAGGAGTCTTCATGCAAAACAGAACAATAGAATTCTATGAAGGTCATTATTACCTTGTCAATGGCCATTGTACAATCACTGTGCTGGCTGTGGCATTGGCTTTGCAGCTGTTCAACAGGTAAAAGCAATGTGTGGCAGCTGCAAGATAGGCGTGTTTAGAACCTTTGGAAAATGTCCTCACCTAATGAGATAGGAAGGACTATTGGTTTAATCTAGTCCATTACAGTACACCAGCAGTGTTAAAACAACTATTCAAAACTGATTCCAAGATACATATATACAATAAAACATTTGTAGCATATGCTGTATATATATGTTATTTTTCAATACGATTTTTAAATCATTTAACCCTTTTGTGTGCATCCTAAATACATAGTTCAGTTTTTTTTTCATATATATATATAATAGTGTGATTGTAAAGTGCCTCATTGTCCCACCAAGCTGTAAAGATCCGGAAGCAGGACTCCACTAGAAAAGAGTCACGCCACAGAGAGAGCATACTGAGAGAATCGTCCTTTTAAAAAGAAGAGCTTCCCTTGCCATGCCATGTGCTACCAAGGGGTAAGCACAGGGCAGCTACAATGGTATGAGCCACTGGGGGCGATTCTGTGAAAATGTTACATGTTTTACTGATGATAAGTCACCAATATCAAACTAATAGAAAAGACTAGCTTTTTGCGGTGTTGGGTCTATCCTTTAACACACATAAATTAATCAAATGTTCTATTGTAAGTGACTCTGCATATAATGCACAGTTCACAGCCTACCTCTGTAAAGCGCTTTGTGATGGTGGTCCACTATGAAAAGGAACTATATAAAAATAATAATAATATTATTTATTATTTATTATTTATTATTTATTATTTATTATTTATTATTTATTATTTATTATTTATTATCAATTATCAAAAAGTCTCAGATTTGCCAGTTGTCTGATATTGGCTTATCGGTAGAATATCACAGTGGTAACATTTTCATATTTTGGATATTTCAATAATGTAATCCAATACGCGCTGGTAGTTTACTGTTGTGCTTTATCAGTGTCAGTGTACAATATTTGTTCAAAATCCAGTGATTGAAATTTTGTGGGATTCAGGGGTTTTAAGTGTAATGCATTGCTAATAAAATGACATGAAAATCTAATCTGACAAACTTTTCTATAAGTGTATATCTGTACAATTGCTTGCACTATATTTCAAATAGGTACGCTTCCACAGTTTTTGTTGCAATTTTATTTCTGTATTTTCAAATTTCAGTAATGTATATGTTATTTAAAGGAGGGTTGTATAGAATACATTCCTTTCTTTTCCTTGTACAGTATTCTAACACTGAAACAGCCTTGTTAGCTTTCTACATTTCCTGGTGTTTCTGCAGTGGCAATATGAGAATGAAAAGAACATTCAGAAGTGTTGGACTGGAGGGCGGTATTTCAGACACTTGTTTTTGTGTTGCCAGAGCAACTTTCATAACAATGATGTTATTTTTTTGCTGTAAAACATTTAACTCTGTATTACAAATCCACACTGCACAAAGTTTTATTAAAAATAGTTTCATTCATACAAACAGTATATGCATTAACTATAAATGACACACTGGTACACATGCAATTCACCCACTGTGTCACATAGCACCCTATATATGTACAAACTTCCATTTGATTTTCTGAAAAACTGATTTACAAAGCAACATTTATGCCATAATGTTTTGTAACAAATGTCCATACAAAGCCTCATCAAATTTGTGCTTGAGAGATATAGCTTTCACGCTTAGTCAATCATGTGTCACTGCAATTAAACATGTGTATAGAGTACAGTTGTGCACAAAGACCTTTTTTTGTCTTGTGTTTATATAATACAACAAATTTGAAGTCCTATTTCAAATAACATATGAGGCAAACCCCCTTAACAACACTATCGCCAAACTTTTAATTTGTATTGTACAATATCCATAATACTTGACAAAGAATTACAGAATTATAAATTACAAGCCAGAGATATTCAATTAGAGTTCGTGGACACCACAACATTTTGCTAGAGAATTTTTTTCATAATGAGATTTTTTTTGTATTATATTAAAAAGTGCTTTCATATTTTTCACATGTTATGAATGGTTACACAGTACATCATACAGAACAGTTCAGACAATGCGAGTCTAATGGGAAAACAAATACTATAAAAGCATAGGAACACTGACATTTCAAAAGAAAAACAAACAAAAACAAAATGAATGAGACAACATTGTAGTTATTTGTATTCAGAAAGGCCTAATGGCTGGATTATTTCAATGGTAAAAAAAACCCAAAAAAAAACTGTTTAGAGCAGTTCAATTGTTAACCTTTCTTGTTTTTTTTATTACATTATTATCATTATTATTATTTTTTGCATTAGCGTCTATATTGAAACCCTAGAGACACAAGTTTATATTTCTTGTATATTCAGAGAAACATGACACCTTATCTATGTCATACAACTCAAATGAGTAACTCTTATATTAATGTTAATAGAGCTTTAAAAGGTCCCTTTATTTTAGCATTAGATTACTCTTCAGAAACTGTCCTGGGCAGAAGGAATGCTTAATAGTTAAGTATGAGCAAAACACTGCTTCTGTCAGACAGAGAAAGTCCATTGCATGTCTACATGCCAGCTGTGGTTGCATGGCCTTGCTTTGAGTCATTGCTTAATATAACTATTACTTCACTTCCTTCCTTCCTCACGTTTCCTGTAATTACAGACAGGCTTCCAGCACACTTCTCTCAGTCGGGTTCATAAGCGTTGTTTGTGGCCCCCAGGTACTCTCCCCTCTTCTTGTTCCTTATCAGGATCTTGTGTAGGATGTTGGGCGAGTTCTGAGACACATCCCCTGTCAGGGGCAGAGTGGCATTGGGGCCCAAAGGGAGGACAAGTTCTCCCTTCACATTCTTCTGGGTCTTCAAGCTATGTTTACTGTGGATCAAACAAAGGAACTGTTAATCACAACGACACAAATAGAACAGCTTCAGTGAATGAAAAATCAGTGGTGCTAGAAAAGGCTTTTGATAACCCTGCTAATAACAACAACCTTCAGACTAAACTGGTGTAAAATGTGAATCAACTGTTTCATATTTATACAATATAAAACTGCAGAAATGTGTTTTGCCTCATTCTAAGTAAAAGTTAGAAAAGACATGTAGGTGGCCTGGAATACATTTCCTGAACATTTTATGAATTACAGTGGCAGGCACCAGGAAACGATTGTAATATTTCTTGACTTCAAATAAAATGCACCTGCTTTGTAACTATGGTAGTACAAAAAACTAGCAAGAAGCTCTGGCCCCCTAAAACAGAACAATTGAATTTTCTTTGTAAGGTTTTTTCTAATTATTAATTTTCTCAATCTCAGGTACAGATTTCAGTAGTTTTAAAAAGAAAGTAAATGTAGACAAATGTTTCAACGAGAAGTCTTTGTCAATGTGCTTTGTATGATTCAATTCCTATTTAGACCTACCTATTTTATGAGTGACTGTTTACAAATTATAGCCCATATTTCAGATTGACTTCAACAAGAGTTCCCTAAAGCTTTTTCCTGGCAACTTTTCAAGCAAATAGTTGTAGCAGACTTTTCCCCATGTAAAAGGTAGCAATGTCTAAACTGTCCTAAATTGATGAAAATGTACTTCAAATGTCATAATCAACTTGTTGCTAGAAAAAAAAGCTAAAAACTTCCTCAAAAAAAAAAAAAGAAAAAAAAGAACAAAGCATTTGTTTTGGAAATGAATTGTGATTTCAATGTTTAGAATTAAAAATGAATTGCACTCAGTGTGTAATTTGCAGATGGCATGACAGTGTATAGTAAACTAATGAAGTATGAAGGAGGCCACCTGCTGTTTGTGTAATCCCTGTGGAGGGGGTGACAGACAGGCCCTTGTAAGAAAGAGCAGAGCAGCCCAGGCGAGAGGGACCTGCCCTTCAGTGGAAGTACTGACATCTGTATTTGGCTTGTGGATCAAACTCCTTTTTAATGAGCTGATGATGATGGGTGAAGACTTGGATTTCTGTAAAGGAAATATAACTGTAAAAGAAATATACATTTCATATGTACCTTATACCATATTCAAAGTAACAGGTTATGAGCTCAATAAATAGCTATATGCATTTTTTGAACCTTTACAAATCAAATATCTAAACTCTCAAAATTCACAATTAATATTTCACAGTTTTAGTTTTAATGTTACTATTATTTTGAATGAACACTCTCTGATAAAGTGTACTTAAAAAAAAACAAAACATTATTGGATAATGATTACAACAGTCAATAATAGTCACTACATATCCCCACAGTTGTTTTTTTAAGTTATCAGTTTTTAAAATTAAAATAATTTGTTTTACATAGCTGTAACAGGGCAAGGAACCCTGTACATGGATTTTGTTTATTTATTTTTAGAACGCCCCTGTGTTATTTTGTAATTTGTGTTTTATGATTTATTATTGTATTTATATTTGTCGGCAAAGCGCCGTATGTTTTGTTATTGTTTATTTGTATTTATGTATTGACGGGGTAGCCAAGTGTTTTATTGTTTTTATTTTAAAACGTGTTCTGGCAGAGGCGAGATTGGTGCTCGTCCTCTGCCAGGAATAATTAAAAAAAAAACCTTGTGCAGAAGGTGGTCACCTGCATAAAAGCCTGCAGCTCTCTGCACTCTGGGTGGGTGTTCGGAGGAGGAACTGGAGAGCGAGAGGAGAGGAGAGGAGAGGAGAGGAGAGGAGAGGAGAGGAGAGGAGAGAAAAGAAAATTAAAAAAAAAACACACAAAAAAAAAACACCAACTACAGACGTGCTCAAATTTGTTGGTACCCTTACAGCTCATTGAAATAATGCTTCATTCCTCCTGAAAAGTGATGAAATTAAAAGCTATTTTATCATGTATACTTGCATGCCTTTGGTATGTCATAGAATAAAGCAAAGAAGCTGTGAAAAGAGATGAATTATTGCTTATTCTACAAAGATATTCTAAAATGGCCTGGACACATTTGTTGGTACCCCTTAGAAAAGATAATAAATAATTGGATTATAGTGATATTTCAAACGAATTAGTTTCTTTAATTAGTATCACACATGTCTCCAATCTTGTTATCTGTCATTCAGCCTATTTAAATGGAGAAAAGTAGTCACTGTGCTGTTTGGTATCATTGTGTGCACCACACTGAACATGGACCAGAGAAAGCAAAGGAGAGAGTTGTCTGAAGAGATCAGAAAGAAAATAATAGACAAGCATGGTAAAGGTAAAGGCTACAAGACCATCTCCAAGCAGCTTGATGTTCCTGTGACAACAGTTGCAAATATTATTAAGAAGTTTAAGGTCCATGGAACTGTAGCCAACCTCCCTGGGTGCGGCCGCAAGAGGAAAATCGACCCCAGATTGAACAGAGGGATAGTGCGAATGGTAGAAAAAGAACCAAGGATAACTGCCAAAGAGATACAAGCTGAACTCCAAGGTGAAGGTACGTCAGTTTCTGATCGCACCATCCGTCGCTTTTTGAGCGAAAGTGGGCTCCATGGAAGAAGACCCAGGAGGACTCCAGTTTTGAAAGAAAAACATAAAAAAGCCAGACTGGAATTTGCTAAAATGCATATTGACAAGCCACAATCCTTCTGGGAGAATGTCCTTTGGACAGATGAGTCAAAACTGGAGCTTTTTGGCAAGTCACATCAGCTCTATGTTCACAGACGAAAAAATTAAGCTTTCAAAGAAAAGAACACCATACCTACAGTGAAACATGGAGGAGGCTCGGTTATGTTTTGGGGCTGCTTTGCTGCGCCTGGCACAGGGTGCCTTGAATTTGTGCAGGGCACAATGAAATCTCAAGACTATCAAGGCATTCTGGAGCGAAACGTACTGTCCAGTGTCAGAAAGCTCTGTCTCAGTCGCAGGTCATGGGTCCTCCAACAGGATAATGACCCAAAACACACAGCTAAAAGCACCCAAGAATGGATAAGAACAAAACATTGGACTATTCTGAAGTGGTCTTCTATGAGTCCTGATCTGAATCCTATCGAACATCTATGGAAAGAGCTGAAACTTGCAGTCTGGAGAAGGCACCCATCAAACCTGAGACAGCTGGAGCAGTTTGCTCAGGAAGAGTGGGCCAAACTACCTGTTAACAGGTGCAGAAGTCTCATTGAGAGCTACAGAAAATGTTTGATTGCAGTGATCGCCTCTAAAGGTTGTGCAACAAAATATTAGGTTAGCGGTCCCATCATTTTTGTCCATGCCATTTTCATTTGTTTTATTATTTACAATATTATGTTGAATAAAAAGCAAAGTCTGATTTCTATTAAATATGGAATAAACAATGGTGGATGCCAATTACTTTTGTCAGTTTCAAGTTATTTCAGAGAGAATTGTGCATTCTTCGTTTTTTGTGGAGGGTTACCAACAAATTTGAGCACGTCTGTATATAGGAACAGTGAAGGCGATAGCCCAGCCTGACCTATTCAGTTTTGTATTTTGTGTTCGTGGTTTTGTTTAAAACTTTTATTTTGCTCTGTGAGCACTGTGTTTTGTGTTTAAAATATTTTTTATTTTTGTATTTAAATAAACGGTGCTGCCGCGTCTTCATTTTGAACTGCAGTACTTCCTTGGTGTCAGTTTCCTTCCTGCTTCTGGCCTGACGTCACGACTCAGCCACCCTGTCACAATAGCGTTAATCAGAGTTTATCATTGATGGGCAGCTGCTGCAGCACAAAGGCTTGTTCGGCACTTACATCAAAAATAGAAGGTATTCTTTTGATTGTTCTACATCTGTCTGTGTCAGACACAGGCAGTCTCTCTGGCTGCCTGCTGGGGGACTGCAAACTTGAACATTTATCTTCATTTGTTTTGACTGTAAACACAAATAAATAAAATGTCTTTCTGCTTGTGCTATAAAACCCTGGGCAGTGGCCTGGAATATCTTTCCTCAGATTTATTTTTTAATGCATTACAAACAATTACAGTATGTTAATCAGCTTTACAGTAGCTTCTTTGCCATATGTAGATACCAATATAAAACATATGTATGTGTGACGATGCTTTTGCTAATAAAATAAAACTCTGGAACACTTTCAGCGTGGAATATTCCTGTAATAATCAGCAGAGGCTGGGGATGGATGGTGTCATTGAACTTGTTTTCTTTTTTTACCCACAAAGTTTAAAATCTCAATGCCCACCCCCAATAATGAAAAAAATGTTACACTATTACATGTATGGAAAGTTTGAATTGACAAAAGTTAATTTACCAGGATTCAAATACACCTGGGTAAACATGCACCTGAATGTACAGTATGCTGTTTCTAATGGCTCTACTTGTGCACAAAGCAGGTTTTGTGAAAGGTAAACAGCTTGAGCTTACTCTGCGTTGCGACGTAAGCAGACGGGAAGTATCCTTGCTGCTCATTCTTCAGGCATCCAAACCACCACACTTCATCATCTTTGTAGAGAACATGGATGACATCACCCTGGCACAGGACTAACTCATCCGACCAGTGGGGCTTGTAGTCAACCACTGCTACCACCTAGTGGACAAACTAGGGAAATGTCACCCACAGGAGTGAAACAAACAGAACTGGACAACCGCACAACGGGCCCAATTTTCCACACGTCGTACAAAATTCCCATATAATACATTTATTATAGAGGAGCTAAAGATAAGATAGCAGAATGCCATATCACTCTGGGTTCAAGACAATAAGAAAAGTTTTTTTTAAGGTACAGTTTATGCTGACTGGGAAAAGGGAATACTGTATTTTTCAAACAAAATGGAAAATTGTGTATTGTGAACTGGTACGCCTTCTCTTTCTAAGTATTCAGACAGTTTACATGGCATACCTAACAAGTGTTAAAAGTCTCAATAAGCCAATTAAACCAATTATGTTTGTGGATTTTCTGTCAGCGACTTAAAGGAGCATTTTATGTGTGTGTATTAGCAATGGACAAGACAAAACTAGTATGGTACAGCAAGAAGGCAATGTAGTAACAATAAATGCAGAAGACATGTTTTTTGCATAATTTAACTTTAATATAGAAGACTTTGTACAGTAAAATGTAGGCTTTAAATAATGTTTTGAATTCTCAGCATCATGTGCTCGGCACCTTAAAATAGGATCTCTCAGTTTGTGAGTAGCAGGGCGGATTTACTATTTAAAGTGGTCCAGGCAGTTCTGTGAATCTGCTATTATTAGCGTGCCATAGGATTAAATGTTTAAACAGGGTATACAGCTAAGAAGGCCTAGATTTGGTAAGAACAGACTTTTGGTTTTGTGGATGGCATACCAAGTTGCTAGGTATAGTGATGATAACTATAGTCTGTTTTCTTTTAATTTTTGTATCCTTTATTGTACAGCTCTGGGTATTTTGATACTGCAAGAATTATCTTTTTTTTCCCGCCATTGTTTACTGAATGCGCGCAAGGGATGCTGGTCCTCATTAGTCAGTTCCCTAGCTGCCGCATGACAAAATCGCAAAAATAGACACCAATCCTTTTTTTTTTTGCATCTCTTTCGTCTCACTTCAGTGGTGCTTCAGTGTCACCCGTCACATCGCAGGCAGTGTGAACGGCTCGTATCAAACATGTTTTATTTTTTTTGTATGTGGTGTCGTAAGACAAATTCGCTTGTTGTATCGCGTCCGGTGTGTAGAGTGTGTAACCCTGCTTGGTCGACAGCTCAAAAGATATACATATGTACATACAGTACATACATACATACATACTCACATACATACATACATACATACATACATGAGTTTGATTAGCAACAGTGTATAGACAACAAGCTCAGGTGTGTCTTACTAGACTCATAGTACAACCAGAAATTGATCAATTGGAGTCTTATTTCCATCCCTGACATATACAGTATTAACAAAGATATATACAGTCACCTCCAAAATTATTGGCACCCTTGATAAAGATGAGCAAAAAAAGCTGTATAAAATAAACAACACAGGTAATGAGCTATATGTTATATAGGTGTCAGAATTATTGGCACCCCTTAAAATTCTTATTAATAAAATCAAACAAAATTAAATCTGCATTAACATTCTACTTCTTTAAGTTCATCTCAGTCTTTAGGAACTGTATTGTGGCCTTCCATGGCTTCCTGTTTCACTGGGGTATAAAAATGAGGTAACACGCATATGAAATCCATTTGTCATCCATCACCATGGGGAAAGGCAAAGGACTCACAAATGAAAAGAGACAAATGGTTGTTGACCTTTATAAATCAGGCAATGGGTACAAAACAATAGCTAAAAAAACTAACTATACCACTTACCACTATTAGGGCAGTAATTAAGTTCAAAACCACTGGAACAGTGGTAAACTTGCCTGGTAGAGGACGCAAGTGTATCTTGCCCCCACACACAGTGAGGCAGATTGTTCGGGAGGCAAAGGGAAATCCAAGGGCCACAGTTGGAGAATTTCAGAACTTGGTTGCATCTTGGGGTCACCAAGTCTCCAAATCTACAATTAGACGCCACCTCCATGCCATTAGGCTATTTGGAAGGGTTGCCAGAAAAAAAGCCTTTATTGAGAGCAACCAACAAACGTAAGTGCCTGGAGTTTGCTAAACGGCATTGGCACTTCGATTGGAACCGGGTGCTATGGTCAGATGAGATGAAAACAGAGCTCTTTGGCCACGCATACCAGCTGTGGGTTTGGCGTCGAAAGAAGGATGCATGTGCAGAAAAGAACCTCATACCAACTGTAAAATATGGTGGTGGATCTTTGATGTTATGGGGCTGTTTTGCTTCCACTGATCCTGGGGCCCTTGTTAAGGTCAACTGCATCATGAACTCTACCCAGTACCAGGAGATTTTAGCCAAAAACCTGGTTGCCTCTGCCAGGAGGCTGAAACTTGGCCGCAAGTGGCTTCCAGCAAGACAATGACCCCAAGCACACATCAAAATCCACAAAGAAATTGTTAATTGACCACAAAATCAACATTTTGCAATGGTCATATCAGTCTCCGGACTTGAACCCCATTGAAAACCTGTGGTTTCAATTAAAGAGGGCAGTCAATAAGAGCAGACCGAAGGATATCAAGGATCTGGAAAGATTCTGGATGGAGGAATGGTCTAAGATCCCTCCCAATGTGTTCTCCAATCTCATTAAACATTATAGAAAAAGACTCAGTGCTGTTATCCTTGCAAGGGGAGGGTACAGAAAGTACTGAAAACATCAGAAGCATGACCACATTAGCATTTCTAAGAAATAACAACAGGTATAAATTGATTCAACTCAGACATCTCAACAGGAATGTAAGAAGCACAAGTTCCTCCAAGTATAGAACCATAGTGCATTTACCTTTGGAGGAGAAGATAGTGGTGAAGACCTCCAAGTGCTCATCAGTGCTGCTGTAAATCTGGGCCATTATCCAGTTGCCCGATGCTGAAGGGACTGCCAGCCTGATGCTGAGGCTCTGAGCTTGAAATAAATAGGTTTCAATAATCCAACCCTCTCTTTCAGGTTCATTCAGGACACACACAGACACACAGACACACACACACACACTCGCACACGCACACACAGACACAGAGACACACACATCTGTCTTCATCTGAAATTCAATTTAGGAACATAAATCGCAGGGAATTTATTTTTTTTTTGGAAGTTTCACATTTATGAGAGCATCTCACTTTAAAACATTGCACAGCGAACAAACTGCCATTTATTTTTAGTTTATTGTACATTTTACAAAGACGTTGCGTTAATGTTCACCCTCTGCTGCTCTCCTATTTGCAGTTCAAGCAGTTTTGGACGCCCGATGCATTTAGATCTGCCTTAATCTGTCACATTTACAGCACTAATTCCAGATCAAAGTATTACAGCTGCTTCAGCAGTCGCAGTTCACTGTAAAGTATCAGTGATAAGTGGGAGTACTTTCTATAAGTCATAACATATTGTAAACTACTGCATCCGTATTTATGAAGGGGAGTCTACAGAACTGATATAAACAGCAATGATTCTAAATACCTTCATGAAAACACTCTTTAGGAAATTTAGTCTATTTGGTTTATTTTGTCTTTTAAAAAAAAAAAAAGAAAAAAAAGGAAGAGGACTCAGATTTAGAATCCAGAGATTATCGCCATTATGTGCCTCTAATCCTTAGAATATTTTTACACTAGCCTCATCTCTATATTAATAGGCTGGGATACATCTTCTCTGCACACAGTGAAATTGTATATTGCAGCTTATTCTGGGATGTTTAAAAGAAAGATCCAGCAGTGTTTGCAACATTGCTCCAATGTTCAGTATAATTACTCTACTGACACCCTTTGTACTGGTATTTCCATTTCTGATATGTGTGATCCATGAGCTGGCAGGCACATCCATCATTTAGTGCCAGTCTTGAGCCAATTAGTTTACACATCAATGTAAACAAACCTGAAACCATGTGAACTTGAAACACTGGAAAGCTTATCAGACAGACTAGACAGAAGAGTCCTCGAAACAGAGAATTCCTGATGATGCAGACTATACTATGACACTGATGTCGGGAGTCAAGATCGCCCCTGCTGGATTAACTACAATGTCTCCAGACTTTTCTTTCAAGACTCTTCTGATAAGAGTTGCATACATTTCAACGTAAAACGATTTAAAGGAGAGTAAGTTATTGGAAGAAAAAGAACCAAAGATCCCTCTTACATAACAGGCTTAACTAATCCCCAGCCTACCAGCTAAATGCAACGTTTACATCACCAGGTTCTAAGAACACATTTAAATCCATTAACTACTTAGTATAATCAACTGGTCTTAACTGGTGATAAAAAATGGCTGTACAATGAATTTAAAATAGTGGGAAACTCTGCTGCTGCTGCTGTACCAGTAATAAAACCTTACCACAGTAATAGTCTGTGGAAGGGTAGTGTCACAGTTAAGGCTGGCCACAGGTGGGAATAGCAGAGGCAGAGTCAGGAGGTTGCAGTTTCAAGTGCTTTTATTAACAGCAAAACAAACAAATGTTTAAACAAAAATATAAAATAAATCAACACCCAAGCAAAGACTATATTGGTGCAGATACAAATATTTACACTAATTACATGTGGAGGGGCCCTAAACAGATTAATTTTAATATGTTTGTCTCTTATTTCTTCACAGCTGTGTTCTCATAGATTATGGCAACATATATATATATATATATATATATATATATATATATATATATATATATATATATATATATTTTGTAACATACATATTTATTACATATGCTTCATTATCATTTAATTTAAATAAGAGAATACACATGTATAAGTATGTACAGTACTTTGCACATACAGTATAATGCATATCAACACCTGCATTTCTGACATAGATTTTTGACATTCTACTGCATTTAAAAAAAAGATTAGAGGGCAACAGATCGTAAAATAATAATTCACAGCGTATCCTTTTTTGTGATTCACAGGGATAACGGTGATGTCAGCTTGTCTTTCACTGCGTTAGTGAAGTTTCATCGAAGCTTCAAACCAGCCCGTCAGATCCTCTTCTGTTTCAGGTCTTGGTGCCAGTTTCCTGTAAAATATACAATATAAAGTATCAGTTTATTCTGATTTTGCCGTCTTTATCCAAAAGCTGGATAAGCTTTTGAAATCAGCGAGGTGACATTTTTCCAAAAGGATTAAAAACTGCATGGCTGACAATGAGCTTTAGCCTCACTAAGCCTAGAAAAAAATATAATTCTTGGTTTTACTATGAGTTTAGTAAGACCAGCCTGAGCTTGTTACCTAAACACTGTGACTAATCAGGATCATTTTAAAACCTGGAATGGTAAAACTACTGTGAAATATGAGTATTATTTCCACCTCTGTGAGTTAATTCATGTTTTAAACTAGTGAACATTTGCATAATTACATTTCATGTTTCTAAATTATAAAAATAAGCATTCACTTCATGAAAAATGTACCTTTCACCTACGGTAGATTCATTAGATTTTTCTCCTATGATGATGCATTGTATTGTAGTAAAGCAGTATTTACTAAACTATACTGTGATACGAGAGTAAGCTACCATCAATTACATTCCCAGAGCAGGCTATGCGTTCATGGAAATACAATGCACAGTGATTGTTCCTAGATAAAGCGCATTTTAAAATGAACCCCTATAGTTTACCTGAGGTATGGTGCCTTTGACTAAGGCAGGAATATCTTCTTTAGTATAACCAACGGCGCTCAGGCCATCATCAACATTCAAATCAAACAAGATTTTCCAGAGAGTGTCTGCCAAAATAAGCTCAGCAGCCTCCTGCTTTGCAGAAGTTGGTCCCTGCAAATGAAACAGAAGCCTGTCTGTGTAACAAGAAGGAAGGTGGCCCTGGCTTAATCACCACTGCCCCTCACACACTGCAGAAAGAAAAAACCCTCTGCTATCAAACACAGATTTAGCAAACAACACTGCACACACAAGCTGCACTTTAAAGCAGTAATTACAACTACAGAACACTCCTAATTTACATTTAGTCATTGTTGTTCCTGACTGTAGCACACAGCATTGCTTGATATCCACAGAATGCCAGTGTGTGCAGTGCAGCGTGTGTATGTTAAATGCCTTTTCAAATAATTTCCTCGTTTTCTTTACTTCCCTAGTATTGCACAAAATTCATCTCTTAACCTAGGATTACATTTTAGCTCTGCTATCCTTACATGCGACTTAAAAAGTACCACATAACACCATCTGTGGTAAAGACAAGTAATGCAGTATTATAATAAAATAACTGTACAAGGTTACCACAGTATTTATTTGGTACTAAAATCTCCTATATGGATAGAACTAGAGTACTATATTAAACATTTATTCAGAGTTCAACTTTGACATTTGTTATTGTATTTGTTTTTAAAATGGGAAAAAGAATGGATGTGTGTGCTATTGTAAATATCATACTGCACATAACAAAATATTACAGAATGTCTCTACCATGTACATCTATTCACTATATAGGTCCCAAATGTGCAGTTTTGCAAACATGTTATACATTTTCATTTCACTACACTAGGTTACAGAAAACACTGTTTGAAAGCCATGCTTTATAACTTTGTACTTCCTGGGTCATTTGAACTGGAGAGTGACAAAGAAGGGGCGTCGCTGATTGAGTTTTTTTAAGTTCATGATTAAAGACCTTTCATAAGTAAGGCCCTGTGTAAATTGCAATTTGACGGACTGCGCGGAAATCGTGAAATTAGCACAATACCGTGATTTTTACAATATTCTTAAGAAATAATATTTCATAATTATTTGTATTTAATACAAAAAAAATAAATCACATTGTAGCGATCTCGGTTCCCGCAGGCAGGCGCATCACACAGGGCAAGGCAATCCACACGCAGGCGGAGGGCGGGCGCAAACCGGGGACCTCTCGCACTGAAAATGTGTCTGCTAAAAATGTGTCTGCAGCAGATCACGTAAAGCAGTATCCAGCAGGAGTTTTACACAGTGATGGAGGTAAGCTCTTCTGCACTTCCTGCAACGTTACTCTAGATCACCACTGAGAATCAAAGTGGAAAACTAGAGCAGTACTGTGATTGCTTTACTTGCAAAGAAACAAAAAACGGTGTCTTCCATATTCCAAAAGTCCACTGAAAACCGTGAAGCACAAAACACATTACATTTTAACCTGACAGAGGCGTTTGTTTGCACAAATATTCCTCTTGAAAAATTGGACAACCAAAAGTTACGTAAATTCTTCAGACTGTGTGTAGCAAATGGTGGAGTGATTCCTTCATCAGCCCAGCTGAGACATGAATACTTACCTAAAAGTTGACAAGTATCACAAGCAGGAGATTATGGAATTGGAAACATGAGTATAACAACATGAGCATAACAACAAAAACTAGCTAATTAAAATGTCATGTTTGTAATTGTGTTTTTTTACGTTTTATGTTTGATAATGACATTGAAATACTGCAAACGTTACATGGAGAATAAAAATAGACTTAAATAAAAGTAGCTGATGAATTATTTTGCTAACTGCACATTTCAGTATTGAGGTAATCTATATCCCGACTAAAGTAGGTCTTTATTTTTTTTTAAACGAAACAAAAAACTGCTTATTTTTATATTACTTTATATGGACGTTTTAAACAGATCTAAAGATTAAGTCATATTTAGTGCAAATATTGTACTGAATGATAACCTAGTGCATACTGAACTACAAAACAGCAGTACACAACACAGATACAATCTGAATCTGAGATTGGGGAGCAACAAAGGATTTTATACTTCCCCTATATGTTATCCATTTGAAATGCAGCTTCACTAGATGTAACATGAAACCATATATTTAGTTAATTACCCAATATAAATATACTGAATGTCTTCATATATGTGTACAGCATTTTCTTTAGTTAAACATTGGCATTTGTTATGCACGTACTGTAGACATTATTTAAACTCATCTCTTTTCTCAGTTGAATCACTGAATTCCCATGAAATTGCTAGCAATATTTCCAGCGATAAATTGAGAAGTGTAGATTACAAAAATTGTTGGCAATTATTGCCAGCAAGTATTCCTAGCAATAATTGCCTAGCGTAAACTCACCCTTAGTTAGTGAGGATTACCTTGTGTAAACTCTTACAACCATATCTGCACAGCATTATTAACCATCTCCAGAAGCATGAAACTGCCTAAACCTGATAGTTAACCCTTGCTCCCTACAAGGGGCTTGTGCATGTGTACCCCACCAAATGCAGTGCTGTGACTTCATCTGCGCCTCCAATCAAGTGCTGTTCACTTTTGTGCAGGTCCACATTGTGTTTTCTAACATGAATGGCAACTTCAAGGGGCAGGGGGCCTACAGTACTGCAATACCTTGGGGTAATATTCATTAAAACATATTTTGGGGGCTGTGTTTCAGGGTTAATAAATAGGTTTTAGCAGTGCTGGAAATGGACTTAGACATACCTGTTTTTGCTATCAGACTTTCAAAGTCAAATAGCGCCACCCCTGTTGTTCCACTTCCAGTTCCAGCTGCTGTAGGCACCCGATAACAAATACACAGAAAATCAATGTACGGTTTCACCATATAAGGTCATTTTCCTACATCTAAAACTACATTTAAGGAATGTGAACAAACTGGGCTACCAGTAAGGTCCCTTTCTACAGTTTAGAATGTTCAATTAATGAAGAATTAAGTACAGCAGACAGACAGCAGGGAACTCTTTTGCATTGAGAGAGAGAGAGAAAGTATTCTTTCATATACCTGCAATGAAAGGTTTGAGCACATCAGTAACCATTCCTTTCCCAATGGGAGCGTTAACAAATCAAGGAAATCTGCTGTAGGATGGCAAGCAGGCATCAAACTACCCTCTTAGCAAAATCTACAGCCTCCTTAAAACTGGAAACGGAAATAAATAGAACAAAGGGTTAAGGGAATTGACAACAAACAAATAAAATGCATATCAGCATAAAGGTTGTGCAAATATCATATCGAATTCGGCATTTAACCATGGTAGAACAGACTGGATAATAGTTTCTCATTCAAATAAGAACAGGGGACCTGTTGAATTGAATTTGAGTAGTCAGGTAGGGGGAATCAGCCAGGCTAGCGTTTTATGGACCTGTATTTGGATTTAGCTGAGACACCTAAGATTTTCACCAATTTTCAGTCTTTTGCTGGCAGCTGCTGAAGCAACTTCTAGATTGTGACATTTAAGTTATTTTCACCATTTTGTTTGAATCAAGAATGTTTTAACGTTGTTGCTTTAACTCTTCACACGGTGAACATTGTGTTAACATGTTCCCTAAAATCAATTCTGAACAGCTTGAAGAGTTACCTGAAAATGCTGCCTGGTATTTCATGTGCTCTTCAAAGAATGTCTGCATTGAAGCCAGGACCTAATTTCTCTCATGTTTCTAAGATGTGACAGCTCTTACTGATGTCTAATATATGAAGGATTGTGTGCCATTTTAACAATATATATATTTAGATCAGGCTCCAATGTACAGTAATATAGAAACTTACATAGAACCCAGTATCAGTACAAAAAAGTGACCAAATGACAATTCATTTGTGTTTTAGTTCCCCCCCACATATACATTAAATTACTGTAGTGCTTAATTTCACCTTGAAAAATGATGGCTGGAAAATAACCAAGGCCCTGGTTGGAAACTGAAATTAAAATTTAAACATAAAATCACCTGGCGTCAGAAGGTTCTACCCACACTTTATATGGTTTAGTAAAGAGTTGAAAACTGCTTTCACAGGAGGAAGTTGAGCAAGGTTCTTATCAGTCATCAGACAGACATATCTGGCACCCAGATTCTGAAGATCCTTTAGCAAAAGAAAACATCAGAACAGGCTTCTATAAATGCAACTGGTGAAATATGTTTTGAAATAAAACTAGGTAAACACAGGTGCAATCTTCTGGCCTTGCTGAACCTACATTAAATATGTGTACTACAGTATTGGCACATTACATTCTAAACATGCAATAGGAGAAGAAATAATTCCTGCTATATCTGTTTCTGGCTTTCAGCAAGGTTCAGTGCTGCCATAGAAAGTCACATGACTATGACCTTTCATTTATTTATTTATTTAGCAGACGCCTTTATCCAAGGCAACTTACAGAGACTAGGGTGTGTGAACTGTGCATCAGCTGCAGAGTCACGTACAACTACGTCTCACCCGAAAGACGGAGCACAAGGAGGTTAAGTGACTTGCTCAGGGTCACACAATGAGTCCGTGGCTGAGGTGGGATTTGAACCGGGGACCTCCAGGTTACAAGCCCTTTTTTCTTTAACCACTGGACCACACAGCCTCCTCCTTTTAACTACACTCGCATAATACCGTATGGTAAGCATACAGCTGTGGCCAAAAGTTTTGCATCACCCAATAGAATTAACAAATTTTGCTTCATAAAGCCGAATGAAACCTGCTGAATAATGTTACGTTAACATATTGAATTACATACCGCTTTGTAGTTTTCCATACACTTCATGTAAAACTGACAAAAAACTGAAAAATGTGACACTTCAAAATCTAACAATAAATACTACACCACTATTATGGCTTCCTGGAGTTTTGCGATATCATTTTGTAGTTTCTTTGATTACACGATGTTAAATAAAATATCTAAATTATGTTCATATATATATATATATATATATATATATATATATATATATATATATATATATATATATATATATATATATATATGTGTGTGTCTCATTCCTAAATGTCTAGGTGATGCAAAACTATTGGCCATAGCTGTACAGACTGTAAGGCTGATACAAGATATATGCAACGTCTTTTAGAGGTGTCAGCTCCCTACATCACGTGGATAAAAAAAAGAGTTGTTTCCAAGAAATGTCTTTCAATACCTCAGCCATTAAAGCCTCATGTCCAAACTCAGACTGTAATGAAGCCTTGAATCCCATTTTTGGACCTTTTATTTTCCAGCATTATTTTCCCTTATAATTGTGCTGAAGATATTCTGGTTCTGAGCTTGTTATTTTATCCTTAAATATCAAGCACAACACTATATTAAAATTCCTGGTACGTAACCACTTCACTTCTATGGCATGCCAGCAATCAGGCTTGCTGGCACAGGGAACACATACTGCTAAAGACCTATTATTATTATTATTATTATTATTTATTTCTTAGCAGATGCCCTTATCCAGGGCAACATACAATCGTAAGCAAATACATTTCAAGTATCACAGTACAAGTAATAATACAATTAAGAGCAAGATAAATACAATGACTTTGTAGACACTATTGTAGACACCAAGTTGCTTCAAGCAGAGAATTGCATCCATTTAAAGCTTTCTTTAGAAGGCCAACTCTTTCAAATAAAATGAACTGCTTGACTATATCAGTAACCTGATTTGACTGACACACACACACACACACACACACCTGGACCCATCTTGCTCTGGATTACATATTCAATAAACGCAACGAGGATGTTTCATTACTTACAGTCAACCTAATGTATCCTTTCTCTCATTAGTTATCTTGGATATTTTATTGTTTTTAGATTACTATTTTTATTGTTTTATTATTTTTTATCATTGACATTTTATGTAAGCAATAAGCTCACTTTCTTCCACACCAAAAACATATACAAAGGAAAGAAAACATAGCTTGAGAAAAGCCATGAGAATGTGCAGGGCATCTGCACCTGAAATGTATTAGGAAATAAACATCTACACAAAACAAAAATCCATCGACTGTATGATTCACATTAACTGTAGATAGCATATATATATATCAAACATTTATCTCTAAATAAACTGATGTAAACGTTATAAACTCTCTATATAAAAAACAAATACATTGATACTGCCCTCTAATGCTGCAATGATGTTCATCAATATAGTTGTATTTATTGTATCAGTAGTAACCTAAAAACGCACTTGCATCAAATGGAAGGTAAAGACAGCAAACTCTGTATTTAAATTAACACAGTATGTTTGAGTAAGAAAAAAACACACTTTTGTGTTATTCTTAAACATTTTTTTTATGGTTGCTAAAACTGTGTTAAATGAAATATATATATTTTTCTTAACAGGTCAGCTCTTCAATATTATCGAGGACTCTGCTGTAACTTGAAATGTTTTTGAACAGTAGTGCCTATGCTGACATTTATTTTACCTGGATGCCCCCCCCCCCCAAAAAAAAACAGGACTTTTGACTTTCAAAGCAAGGTAAAAACTTATTTTTGTTTCTGAATACCTATCATTGCTGATTGCAACATTAAACAAACCCTTCCCAGGAAAACATGTGTACTACTGTATTCTTCACAAAACACTAGGGTATCGTGTTTTGCAAGCCTTCAATATGTGCTGCAGACGTGATATTATTTGCATATACCAATCGTACCATTGCTTAATCCCATGGTACAGTGCAGGTGATATATTTTCATTATTAAATTGTGTTATTGTTTTTTTCATTTACTCTAAGCTACCACCCCATTATTTATTATGAAAGTGTTTGACAGCTGTGTTTGACAAGTGTTCATAGTTACCAGCACTGTGTGCCCTGCGTGGTGTTGACATAACAATTTTTATTAATCAATTTCCCCACCCCTCATTAAGTATGATTTATCCACTTGAGTTCACCATGCTTTACTTGCTAGGTAATGCAAGCCTGTATCTTTAACATATCTTGTGACAGCCTACTTTACTAAAACTGGAAAAAAAATGAATGAGGCAGTTTAAACAACTGCTGAAACAAGCTTACAAAATTATTTGACAAACGTTTCAATTAGAAGTCTTTCTCAATGTCGTCAAGACAAAGGAAAAGACTTATAGTCGAAACGTTTGTCAAACAATGATACAAGTTTATTTTTGTATTTGTCCTGTCGTTGGGCATTCTATATGGATTAACATTTTCTATGAAACAGAAAGGCATTGTCCAGCACAGAGAACATGATGGACACACATGGAGAAGGCTGCTCCATAGTGTTTTACATTAAGTGATGTTTTTCAAAGTTACCAGTATGTTCCTATTAATCTGATATCTATATACATGCTAAATGTACTGAAAATGCACTGTTGATTATATTTTTATACTACTTTGTGGCCTGTCTGATTCTCCACAACTTGGCACACATTATTGTTGTATTTAAATAAATACTTAAATCAATAAATACACATTTTGGCCCTGTATATGGTCACTATTTCGTCATTATTTATTGTTGTGCATTACATGTTAACCTGTGGTTTTAAGCAATACCAGCACACATAAATTGGTTCATGTCACAATTTGATTTTACTGTACCTAGAGTTCTTCAGGGATCATACTCTAGGTCACTGTGACCTATTGCACAAATACATCTTGGACACATGTTGGAAAAAAAATGATAGAACTATTTTATAAAGTATACAATTGAAGATGTATGCTATTTTATTTTTAAATAAACGTGTACTGGAATTGTTAATACTAAAACCCCGTCAAACATGTGAAATATTTTGTGTTCTTCCTCTTTGTATTTAAAAATTGTATTTTTCATGACCTTTAGCTTAAATGTTATGTATTAGGCACAACACAATAACTAAATGATTTTTACGCACAAACGTGTAACGAATGTACAAATGCAGCATATATCTGGCTAGCAAGCTACGTGCTGTAGTGTAAATAAAGCAGGTATGATCAAGTCATAAACGACCCTAGGAAATATTTTAATGGGGGAGAAACCAATTCATAAATGCGAAATTTGAAAGCAAATTACAATATAATTTATTTATGAACATACAAAAAAAGGGAAGATATGTAATGGTTAACAGTACTAGTATTTCCAGGGCTGTGTACAAATACGGTACTTGGACTCAAAGTTCATCAAGAGGTTTCAATTAAATAGGATGTCGATAGGAAAACTTTTAAAAAAGCATATTGTAAAACTTCAAATCCTGCAGTGCACTCAGAAGAACACTCACTGAAAGAGTCTAACATTGTCATTAAATACAGAGTTCGTTTTGATCTTTTATTTATAAAAGTACAACATGGTAAGATTGCGTACTGTTAAATGAATCAGCACGACCGAGAAAGGCACAAGGGACTGACCAAGTCAAGACTATGTATTTCATAGTATTATTACAAGGTCTGACAAGCTGACAAACCCCAAAACAATGACCCAAGTTACCACACGAAGTGACAACAATGTCCTATCACAGGTAAACGGTTGTTAACGGGTTGTTTTGTTTTCTTTTTATCGTTTTCCTTGCTTCATACGTGGTTTTCTATTTTTGCCGCCGCCACTGCCTCCCCCTGGTCCTCCTTTTTTACCCTTCCCCTTGGCCGTTCCTTTCCCCGAGAAGTTACCCTTACGTCCCTTTTTACCGGGTGACTTTCTCTTCTGAAACCCGGACTGCCGATCCTCTTCTCTCATCTGTTTGTTCACCGCTTTGGTGATGTCAATTCTGGGCTTCTTGCTGTCCATGATGTTTAACATGTCCAGCTGCTTCTGTTTCTCGACAGAGAAATCGCCTATGAGCGGCTGAAACTGCCTCTTCTTGCCCATATTCTTGGGCGCTTTCTCCTTGGGAAGGTTGCCTTGAAATTTACCCACGGAGGCCGTGGAGTGTTTAGCAACATGAATAGCTTTGCCCAGCTCTGTTTTTGACTGTTGGTCGGTAGGTGCAAGTCCCACGCCGGGCACCTTAATCTTTTGCCCCCTGGCGATGTTTCGTAGTCGGTTCAGTTCATTTTTTGCCACCCTTTCCTTCTTGGCTTTGATGCGTTTGCTGAACTGGTCCTCATTCGGGTCGGCAGTCTCTGGCACCTCGATCAGCCACTCTTTGGTATCATCATTGGCTCGCTTGTAGCCCCATCGTCTTTTCCACTCCTTGTGCACGTCGTCCCACACCAAGTTGGTTTTCTTTTTCTTTTGGATCCCTTTTAGTTTGGCGAATTCCTCCCACTTGGTAGAAGGCCTGGGCTTAGGCACAGGTTTCTCTCTCGGCAGGCGGGTAGTGGGCTCGGGTAGTTTAGCCACAATCACCTCCTCGACCCTCTCGGTTGGCAGTTTCCACAGCTCATTGATGAGCAGCTGCGTGTTGTCCCGAGCCAGCGAGCGCAGGAACTCATCTTTGTTCTGTTTTTTGAACTCTCGGGTGTCCGGAGGGTTTTTATCGAAAGCGAACAGGTTCCCTGTATCAAATTCGAGCTCCAATTCTTTGTGGACAGAAATACTTTTAAGTTTTTCAGCCTCATCTCTCTCTGCTTTGGCGAGCACATCTTCAATGCTGCAAGCTGCCATGTTGGATTCTCATTGAAAGGAAGCACGTTGAAAAGGAGATAATTATTTCCGGGGCGCACCCCCAAAGTCATTTTTTAAGTCCCCGCCAGGTGGTGACATTTATTTAGATTTAAAGGTTTGAAAGCTCTCCAGAAATAGTAAATAAATAAATAAATAAATAAATAAATAAATACATACATACATACATATAAAATAATATTTCACAATACTGAGTAGCCCATGTTTGAGTTCATGGATTTAACGTATTTGGTCTCTGCAGGTATAATTGTTCTATGTCAAGTCTCTACTAGGCTATACTTTTATAATGCTTTTTTTTTTTTTTTCTCATTATACAAATTAAAAGGGGATAATGCTTTTTTGACGGATTAAATAGTTTATGAGTTGTGGATCAGCGTTTTATTCTGTGAGAATTAAAAGTAATTGTTCCCATCTCAGTCAGTACCTGCGTTAAGTACAACAAACCAATACTAAGGAACATTGTATGTCGTGTGTCTACAGTGGTAAGTGCAAATCGCGTCTGACCTCCTGTGATGTCTGAGAGAGCATGTATGTTACAAAAGCAGAGTTGGTATGAGTGAAGTATTGTTTATATGTATGTATGTGTGTGTGTGTGTGTGTGTGTGTGTGTGTGTGTGTGTGTGTGTGTTTATTACTATCAAAACAAGACTTTTCTTTGCAACATAATGGCAGCAGAAGCTTTGCTGACTTTTCCCAGCAGACTCCCCAAATGTATTCTGAGTGTTTTAAATGAAAAAAATAAAATTACAAAACAATCTAATGAAATTAATTAATACAAAAAAAAAAAAATAAACAAAAAAACAATTTAAATACTGTCCAGTTATGTATGTACAGTATGTATTGTAGGCTTTGCTATAGAGGCATGCGATTATTTCCTGATTCTCACTATAGGGAATGCAGTGTCAGGTCTCCACAGGCAGAGGTGACTGTGACACTAATGCTGGTGATTTATGGCTGTCTTCGCTGGAATCCTAGTGAACTGGGGTGCACATAACAGCATCTCTCACTACAACTGGCAGCAATCTTGGAGTCACAGCTGACACAGACCATAGGGACAAGGAGCATGGGGAGGAAGACACATGCAACTGACAATGCCTGTTGAGTTGAGGTACTTCGGCAGATTGACAAGGAAGGTGAAGCTGCCCTTGAGCCAAGTTACCTAAAAACTCCCCATTTCCAGGTCTACAGGATACTACATTACTTGCACCAATATTAATAATTACAATTCCTGATGATTACACGACAAGACACCTAACCTTCCCCCAAAACCATTGATTTACCATCAAATTACCATATTTTTCTTTAAATATGTCATTACATTTACACTTTTCCATAAAATTACTTGACATACTTGGAAATGTATCTAAATCAAGCAGTACTTGTACTGTATATAGATTCAACATTTATATTCTATATATACAGTCACAGACAAAAGTATTGGCACCCTACACTCTATAAGATCATTCAAGAAAGCATGTTATAGTAAATATTTAAGACAGAATGGGCCTTGATTTCACAAACAAAATGTAACATAAGGATTAAGAATGATCATAAACGCCTGAAAGCCATAATAAAAGCAAAACGAGGACACATGAAATACTAAAGCAGGGGTGCCAATACTTGTCATGAACGAATACTTAAATGAAACAAGTTTGTTTATTTTTTAATAAAGATTATTTGTTAAATTACTCAATCTGTTTCAATGAATTATGGTATAATAAGTGTCGGTGCCAGTACTTTTGTCTGCAGCTGTAATTATGTGAAACTCATTTTAAGTCAGCATAGATATATTGTCATGATCTAAACAACAGAAGGTCTTTATAACGGCACAAAAACTCAAACACACTTCATGTTTATGCAGAACACTTTTCACATTATTTTTCATTGCCTTTTTTTTCAGTTGAATTTTGTATTGGTTTTTAGAAAAATACACAATGAATCCTTTATAAATAAAATGAAATTTAAAAAACAGTAAAGTTAATAAGTGGCCTTCAGTTATATATCACCATAATTATATGTATTCCTTTAAAACAAAATATAATTACAGAAAATAATAATAGATTCATAATACATTCATAAAAGCATTTGGAAAATGAAGAATAGGTTAATAATAGTAAATTATGTTTGTTTTTTTTTAACTATGAGACCATCTAGTTTAACAAGGCATTCACACCACTAATGTCAGGGAGAAAAAGATTGCTTTCATTACATTCAAAGTGTCACATTGGCAATGACGTCAGGACTCCTTTAGCAGTGCTTAGATCTGTAGGTTGAGAGAACCAGAGTAGTAGAAGTGCTTTGCTGAGAGGTATTTCTAATGTCTCTCTCAGCAGAAATTCAGTAAATAGCAATAATAGCACTAAGAATTTCATCCACAACCCCCTATCAGTGCTGTGTGCAAGCAATATTCACTCACTCCATTTATTTGATGTACTCTGAAAGCCAATCCATTCTTGAACAGAACATCTTGGTTTGAAATACCTATTTACAATTGGTGCAATTTTATGAGTGTTACAGCGCGAGAAAGAGAGACAAGATGAAACTCAATGATGACTCAACAGCATATGTCAAAAAAGCCCCATTGAAAATAGACTTGCCCATCTTTTCTCTTATATTATTGAGAAGTTATCTTCATACAGTGCTGTATGTTGCAATAGGACTTTTAAGGTAATGCCACATGGAATGCAGGTTGAGTCATACATACAGGAGTTTGCTGATTTGAATCCCGGTCATGCTGAGTGGCTCTTGGCTGAGGGCCCACATAGCGCTGCTCCTCAGGGTTGGGGAAGTTAATGAGGTGGTTCTGTAAGTCTGCCAGTAAGAGTACCAGTGTTTTTTCTTGTAAAAAGTCCAAACCATGTTCTTACTAAAATGCTGTTTTCTTGTGTTACTGTAATTACAGGACCCCACCTGAGCCTTACACTTGTGTTCCAAATGGCACATAGAAAACTCTTATCACGTGTATCCCAACAAGTAAATGGGGAGCATGCTTGAAGCATTGTTGCAGGCTAACAACTAGGATTTACCTGTTGGGAGTCAGAGAACATAAACAGATCACATGCAGAACATAGGGGCTTGTGAGCATGTTGTTATGTTACTGATGGCTAACAACATGTACAATAATTTACCATGGAAATAACAACAGTATTTAACCCTGCAGGACAAACTAACAAGTTCAACAGGCAGCCATGGGCTCAAGCCTGTCATGCATTATCACTATGAAATAACTGAATGGAAAAAAGCCTCAAGTCACCAGAAAATGCACACAATGTCTATGATCTTTTGTGACAGGTTTAATTTGGGTTCAAGGATTTTATGATGAGAAATGTTCACAAAACGTTGAGTATCAAGAATACTGGATATGCTCATTGAAGCAAGCGATAATCAAAAAGTGGATGTACACAAAGATTGTTCGTTTTATGATTGAATGCTTTAACTTTAGAAATGTAGTCTTGATATTTATACCAAGGTGTGCATTTAGACCAGAGATAACAGGCAATTCACTTCGGTCACCATTGCCTGGAGCAATAGGGTCAAAAACAAGACATACACATATTTTATTTCTGTAATGTGAGTGTTATTATTGCTCATTTTATTTTCACACACTAGGCTCAATTTTGATGAACACTAAATGCACAAACTAATGCTCTGATTTTGAATTCAGCAAGTGCTGGGTTAGCACTGGCCAACCCATGGAAAGCTAGAGGCAGAAAGGGTTAGAAAATAAGGAGAAACGGACTCCCTGTAATGTGGAATACTTCTTACTATGCATGTGTTTCATGTGATTTTCTTATGTATTTGCTGATGATAAGATGAATCAACCTTGTTTTACAGTACAAGGAAATCCAGGAAAGGTTTTTATGGAGGATTTATTTTAAAAAGTAAAAATCAGTATTTAAAATACTGAACCTGAGTAAGTGGCCTGTTTCCTTATTTCTTCCTTGGGCTGCGTGGTTTTGGGTAGATGACAGTCACAAAAGTGCTTCGAGTCCACTCTAAACTGCAGCTCAGCCAAATTGTCCCAAGCACTCTGCTCTGTTTGGTATTTTCTGGGCTTGCTTATAAGCCTGCTCCCCTTGATTGGTGTCAAGGCTTGTATGTTGTAGGCATAATTCCTGGCTTGCCACAATACAATATAAAAACAATGTAAAGGTTTTATTGTTTTGTAACAAGCCTTCCAAGTTAAAGTCTCATTGTTTTCATATTGTAAATTGCGGAAGCCTAAACAAGCATTTTGCAAATAGCTGCAGAGGATTTAAAAAAATAATTAAAATGAACATTAGATCCCAATGTCATAGATTTTAGGAAGTCAACACATACATCTTCAATAATATGTTTTGTAAACCCTCCAAGCACAGCAATGATTTAATAAATAAACTGAAAACAAATATAGGCAAATTTATGGTTAACGGACAAGAAACTCCAGGCAAAAAAGCAACTTAACTAATGATGACAACAGCCTTCTAAAATGTGTTCTGCGCTACAGAAACATATTACTTCCCCATAGACAAGCTCGTTGGAAAAACAGCTATAACATTTACATTATCGTTTTGGGCAGGATTTTCAAACCAAATGAATTTTATTAACACTTGTTTGGAGTTCACATTCCCTTCACCATTCAACCAGCATAACTTTAATGCAGTAAGATATCTTGTGATTATTATTTGCTTTACTACAGTTGACTGCCAGTCATTGAAAAGTTACTTAATACATACTGATGTATAGTTTGGGGATACGCTAACAGTATGTTTTTGCATTTTGCTTGTTTATAAAAAATAAAAATAAAAGTTTGGCTTTCTGAAAAGACTTATATACTGTGCTATTGAATATGCACAGAGGATGCTGCTGGGAGAAATGAAGTGTCACAATTATTGGCACCCTTGTTTTCAGTACTTTGTGCACCCTCCCCTTGCAAGGATAACGGCACTGAGTCTTTTTCTATAATGTTTAATGAGATTGGAGAACACATTGGGAGGGATCTTAGACCATTCCTCCATACAGAATCTTTCCAGATCCTTGATATCCTTCGGTCTGCACTTATGGACTGCCCTCTTCAATTAAAACTACAGGTTTTTAATGGGGTTCAAGTCCGGAGACTTAGATGGCCATTGCAAAATGTTGATTTTGTGGTCAATTAACCATTTCTTTGTTGATTTTGATGTGTGCTTGGGGTCATTGTCTTGCTGGAAGATCCACTTGCAGCCAAGTTTCAGCCTGCGCATGCATCCTTCTTTTGACACCAAACCAACTGCTGGTGTGCGTGGCCAAAGATCTGACCATAGCACCTGGTTCCAATCGAAGTGCCAATGCCGTTTAGCAAACTCCAGGCGCTTACATTTGTTGGTTGCTCTCAATAAAGGCTTTTTTCTGGCAACCCTTCCAAATAGCTATTGGCGTGGAGATGGCGTCTAATTGATTTGGAGACTTGGTGACCCCAAGATGCAACCAAGTTCTGTAATTCTCCAGCTGTGGCCCTTGGGATTTCCCTTTGCCTCCCGAACCATCTGCCTCACTGTGCGTGGGGGCAAGATACACTTGCGTCCTCTACCAGGCAAGTTTACCACTGTTCCAGTGGTTTTGAACTTCTTAATTATTGCCATAATAGTGGTAAGTGGTATATTTAGTTTTTTAGCTATTGTTTTGTACCCATTGCCTGATTTATGAAGGCCAACAACCATTTGTCTCTTTTCATTTGTGAGTTCTTTGCCTTTCCCCATGGTGATCGATGACAAATGGATTTCATATGTGTGTTACCTCATTTTTTTACCCCAGTGAAACAGGATGCCATGGAAGGCCACAATACAGTTCATTAAGACTGAGATGAACTTAAAGAAGTAGAATGTTAATGCAGATTTAATTTTGTTTGATTTTATTTATAAGAATCTTTAGGGGTGCCAATAATTCTGACACCTATCTTTTTGAGAAGATTTTTTATTACTTGTTAATAAAAAACTCTCTGAGCAATTGTATTAGAATAAAAGAATATGGTTTTCCCATATATTTGAGCATAACATATAGCTCATTACCTGTGTTGTTTATTTTATATAGCCTTTTTTGCTCATCTTTATCAAGGATGTCAATAATTTTGGAGGTGACTGTATAATTATATATATATATACTGTAAATATATATATACACTGTAAAAAAAAAAAAAAAAAAATATATATATATATATATATATATATATATATATATATATATATATATATATATATATATTTTTTTTTAATGTTTTTATAATAGGGCAGCAGTGTGTGCCACCCCCTGGGAACTCCCTGCCACGGTCGGCAGTGACATAGCCTGGATTCACAGTTGTGAATGCAGTGTGGAGTAGTGGTTAGGGCTCTGGACTCTTGACCAGAGGGTCGTGGGTTCAATCCCAGGTGGGGGACACTGCTGCTGTATCCTTGAGCAAGGTGACCTGCTCCCTTGCAATATTTATAGTTAAGGATAAACATGCTCATTAACATTTACACGTGAAATGCGGGTTTCCATATGAAACTGGGCTTGGTTTTCCTGTGTGTTTCATTATTTACACGAGCAAATGAGATTTACCCTATCCCTCTCTTTGGCCATTTTTTTCGGCCACAAACCTGATTTACCCGAGTAATTCTCCCAAACGTGCACCCGCACGCGCATCGCCATTTCACGTATAAATTGACCCGCATAGAAACCCCATGACTGTCAATGTTCTTTTCAGTTCGCCAGTCACGGAAAACTTTCATAGTCCATTTTGTCTGGCGCTTGGTGTTTTCCTCAGTTGTATTCATTTCTAGGTTGTCTAAATCTGCTTCATTTACCTCAGTATGGCGAGATGTTGACATGTTCTTTTCTTTTTCAATGTTTTCAGCTGCAGACCTTTTGTAGTTAATCTCAGGGATTGCTGTCATAATGACTGACTCTCAGGCCGCTGCGGAGAAAGAAGTTTTGCACTGTTGTGTTATCACCAGATATCTAATGGCTAGGGAGAAGGTCTCAGCCAATCAGAATCTAGTATTTTCGGCAACTGTTTCTACCCATTTAATAACATTAATTATCATACGGCTATTAAAAAAAAAAAAAACATGTTTTATTTTTAGCTCAGATTAATTATTATTGCTTATGACAGCCATGAAAATGAGGCGTAAGTGAATTGGCTATTTTCACAATCATACGTACAGCACTGGAGCCTCTGAGGGGAAGTACGTGTATATTTGCACATTCAAACTATTGTTCTTGTCAAAATAATGAAAATAGCTTTTTTTTTTTAAATATATATTTTTTTGAATGGGAGAAAATCTGATAAAACTTTACCTTAAAAATGTTTTCCACAGTAAGCATTTACTCAACATTTTAACATGATGGTTAACCATGTTTTTCGCAATGCTGTACCTATACGCTCTTTAATTGCTTTCATTTTACTATACTTTACTGTTAACTGTGCTTGTACTGTACAACTCTACAGCATGAAAATCACAGAAAGTATGATCCAAAGTAAAGTTTCATGTGAGAATAGGTTCTCAAAGCTATTTACTCCATATCCTGATTTGCATAATTTATTTCTGAAAGAACACCAGTAACAATTCTAAAACAAATAATACACAACCTAAGACACCTTGCAAGGCGCCTAATTAAATGTCTGAGTTGTTTATTTTTTTCTGAAAAAATGCTAATGAATATTTGGAATAAATAGCTTTGAGAATCTAGTCCATATTGGCCAGGTGTTGTACTGTATCTAGATACTTGTCTGTCCATGGTTCTGTTCCATTGTTACAAGCGCACAATTTTCTGTCTTTTAGCAATCCAAAAAATATACTGTACTTTTCGCATGGCATTCTGGGAATTGTAGTCCTGTAACCCCATCCTTGGACTTCAACTTTTCTACTTTTGCAGACTTCCTCCATCATCTCTGCCACAATATATGTTTATTATATATTTCTTAGCAGATGCCTTTATCCAGGGAGACTTAGAGTTGTTACAAAATATCACAATACAAAGTATCACATTGCAAAATATCACATCACAAAATATCAAATTACAGATAAGAGCAGTTATAAAGTACAGTAAAATCAGTAGAATGAAAGACCAAATTCAAATAAGAGCAAAATAAAGAATACAGTAAAATTACATTTAAAAGCAAGTTCTACTAAGAGCAGTAAACTTATAGTAAAAATGTTTGCTTATAAGAGTAAATTCCATTAAGAGCACGTAGTAAATACGATAAATGGATAAGAACGATTTCACACAACAACAAATGACCAAAAACGTGAATACAGATACCTTTAAGTGCAAGATACAGAAAATACTTATAATTAAGAGCAGTAGTAGAATATGGCAAACTATGGAGCAGTTCAGTGTAAGTACAAGATGATGCAAGTATTGGTACAATTGGGTGACATATAGTCCATTATAGTCCAGAGTTGTGAGGTTTATAGATGCTGTCTGAACAGGTGTGTCTTGAGGAAGCGCTGGAAAGTTGTCAGAGACTGAACAGTCCTGATATCCATGGGTAGGTCGTTCCACCACTGAGGGGCAAGGGTGGAGAAGGAGCGGGATCTAGAAGTGGGGGAGAGGAGGGGGGTACAGCTAATCTACTGGTTTTTGAGGAGCGAAGGGGGTGTAGGGAGAAATAATAGTCTGAAGATAGGAAGGAGCAGAAAGGTCGAGGCAGCGATAGGTGAGTACAGTTTTGAATTGTATGAAAGCGCCAATATGGAGTCAGTGGAGGGAACGGAGCAGTGGTGTAGCGTGGGAGAAATGAGGAAGGGAAAAAACAAGGCAGGCAGCTGAGTTTTGGATGAGCTGGAGCGGACGGATAGCAGAGGTAGGCAGGCCAGCCAGGAGAGAGTTGCAGGAGAGAGTCAAGGCGGAACAGTACCAGGACCTGAACTAGGAACTTTGTGGAGTAGTCGGTGAGGAAGGGGTGAATTCTGCATATTGTTGCTGAGGAAGAAGCGACAAGAGTGTGCCAGAGTAGAGATGTGCTGAGAGTAGGAGAGGGAGGGGTTGAGGGGAATAGAGATAGAGAGATTAGCGGTGGGGGAGGAAGAGGGGGGGATAATAATAATAATAATGAATAATATATATATATATATATTAATTAAAATAAAAACACAATTACAGCTTAATTAAGCAAGCATAAACACGATTAATATCATGTTGAAGAGTTGCTATCTGCTACTGGATTTATAAATGTTTTATATAATGTAGTGTCATCTGCAAACATAATACTGGTATTTTCTGAAAAACAAATAGTTGCCAAATCATTAATATACAAAATAAACAGTAAAGGGCCTAAGAGAATTTACAGCATTCAGCTGCTGAATTAGAGCCCTGCTAGAGTAATAAACTTTGGCATTCATTAATATTAAAAGGATATTAGACTTGCAGATTGAGAAGACATTCTCCTCCGGTTATTAACCTTAAATCTTCTGATTATATTTTGTCTTTGTCACGTTGGCTAGGCTCTCCATATACCAGTAGCAAGGGAGTCCCAACTGCAGAAACTTTATGACTTGAGAAACATATGGAAGACTATGAAGTTGCCCTTTTCATCAGTCCTGAATATTGTATGATTGGGATCCCTGTCCTACACGCAGGAGAGAGATGGTCCTGTTAAATATGCATATCTTCAGTACAAAAAATGCACACTACTTGTATGATGAAGCTGCATGCAAACAACTAGACAGCACATTGTGCAGGTCTATGGCGTTATAACAGAGCACCTCACTCTAAGTTTTTTGTCTAGTTTATTTGAATACCTTGTATAATTATGCTTCCTAGTTCTTGGTTCCCAAAGACCACACAGTAGCATAAACACCAGTAGTAAATCACACAGGTTAGACTTAAAGCAGGGATGGACATAAATCACTACCATCCAACAATTATTGAGACTGAGGAATAAATGTTGAACTGCTGCCGGTGGGCAATTGCTTCCCGTTTTACCACCCCTTAACAGATAATCATTGAATGTCTTACCTGTCTTGGCAGTCACGATTGCAGGATACCAGTTTGGTGGTAAAATGAAAAACAAATGCCCCACCCTGTCCCTGTTACTTCTAAAAGGAACAATATTCCAATTTTTGTATACCACTGTACTTGTGGTATGACTCCCTCAATACAACTTTATCTTTGAAGCAGGACGATGGTCTATTCATATCAATATTACAATAAAACAAAGTAACCTGTTATAATTTAATGGGTAAGCTATGTGGAGCATGATTACTGTACATTTCCACTAATATTTTCAGTCTAAGCCCACTCAGGTCCGACTGATCGTGGAGTTTCATATAGTTTTTCACGTAGTGTTTACACTGTGTTTGTGCCCTGAGCTGACTTAGGTCCGAATGCGCTTGTATACCATCTAGATTACAATACGTGCTCGGTGATGTCATAACGGCCACTGAAGGGATGACAAGTTTTCTCCTCCCCAAACCACAAAGGCGGAAGAGACAGAGTGGTATTACAAACAATACAGTTCATATTGTGGGGACTCATCTTAAAAATATATACTTATCCTGCAGTCTACAACAAAAATGGTTATTCGTTTAGACAGTGTTTGGCACAACATAGCGGTTCCTGACCCATTTGTTATGTGAAGGATTTCACCTTGAGTAAGAGAAGTAAATTTGATGTTTATTACTGTAATAATAAAGACCCTTTTGTTTTCAAGAGAACTCCATTCTGTTATTATCTCACCTTGTAAATATATACATACATACTTGTATGATGCATAAGTCCTTTATTTTTAGTTAAATTAGGCTAAGCAGCCACAGGAATACCAGAGAAAAAACATTTACTGTATAAAATTGCAGTTAACAAATTTTATTTTTTCAAATTAGTCTTGTTACAAATACTACTACTGCAAATGAATAAATAATAATAATAATAATAATAATAATAATAATAATAATAATAATAATAATAATAATTTGTTCTATAAGTATACTATCTAAATTGTTTGTAATTATTCAAAACATTTTGTTCCTTTTTAAAAAAATGAAAAGACAGGGACAGCAAATAATTAAAACAAACTTTATTTAAAACTTAAGACCATAACATGTAAAATGCAATTGTGTAACAGATCAACTATAATCTAAAAGTGCAGAAAGGGGGTTGCACAGACCTCTTTTTTCTACAGCGATTGAGAGACAACTTTCACAGACAATGCCAGGTGTGAGGCGAGGCTGGCACCGGGGCAAGTGTACCTTCATTGTTCTGGGTAAATTCATGCGAGGGGGAGTGGTTGGGGGTGAATGGTCCTGGTTGCTGTCATGATGGAGGTTGCACAGACCTTGGTTCACCAGACCTGCAGCTATTTCAAACTTACAAACAACCTCCATTCTGAAGGCGTTAGTAACTCTGGCGTTCTACTGTATCTACATTTTATTATTAAGTTGTCGTCAAAAGAGGAGACAAGCTGCACTCACGTCGTGTGTGAGCCGTTCTAAATTCCAGTGAGTTTACACTGCCTTTTCCAACTGACCTAATCCGGCGCCGAGCCACATCTTTAGTTGGCTGTTTTTCAGACGGCTGAGTGTTGGCCGTTTGCGTTTACACTCCAGAAAAGACCTGAGACCGCCCTAAGCCGTCCTAAAAACAGCCAGTGTAAATGCACCAATAGTGTCTAGATTGGAGAGTAAATTACCCCAAACCTTATCTGGAGTGCTGCTCCCCTTATTAAGTGTAGCTCGTATTGTTGTACCATTTGCTCAAAGCATGATGGCATCCTGTTCATACTGTAAAGACTGTAAAGGTCAAACTCTCATATATGTCTACTGGGTAGAAATGCCTCCCAGATGCCTTTGACTTGTGATGCCTCCAATGAGCAAGTAATATTGTGATCTGTGAATCATTTGAAGGTATACCCAAACATGCCATACAACGTGATTTATATTTCTAATGTTTTTTAAGTAAACATATGCTGAGTAATTTATATTCATAATACATGGATACCAATATATAAATAACAGAATCAAGTGCTACTAAAATTGATGTACCAATTCTATAGACTAATGCTATATTTACAATATATTTTCAATGTATTTACACACTGGTGTCATTTATATAAATTTCTATATTGTAACAAAGCCTTACGGCCAAGGCTTGCTTTCGCCCTTTATATTACAGGCCCAGATACATTGTTTAAAGCACTTAAGTGCACTTTTTATTATGTACAGGAACGTGAACACAAACCATTTTAACAATCATAATGTACAATTAAACAGATTAATCATTTTACAGTATACTATATACAGGGGGGTAATTCATAATTCACAAAACACTGGGCCAGCACAAAACTGAAGGGTTTTGTGGGGGATACTATTGATAAAATAAATGTCTATAGTGCATATCATTCTCCATGTACATTACAATTTTTGCTATGATCTGACAGTATTGCATGAATTATGAATCACCCTGTATTATAAAGTACAATGCTGTTATATTCTTCTCAAAGCAAGTGTTTAATAACCTTCAGAGAAATAGCAGCAAATTCATACCAAAAAAGTTAAAACTGGAGTCTGTGGGGCCCCCGAGTGGCGCATCCAGTAAAAGCACTCGCTAGAGTGCAGGATGCGCTCTATAGCCTGGACGTCGCCCGTTCGAGTCGAGGCTATTCCACAGCCGACCGTGGATGGGAGCTCCAGGGGGCGGCGCTCAATTGGCCGAGCGTCGTCCGGGGGGAGGGAGGGTTAAATTGGCCAGGGTGTCCTCGGCTCACCGCGCACCAGCGACCCCTGTAGTCTGGCCGTGCGCCTGCGGGCTTGCCTGTAAGCTGCCCAGAGCTACGTTGTCCTCTGACGCTGTAGCTCTGAGGCGGCTGCACGGTGAGTTTGCTGAGTGTAAAGAAGCAGGTGGCTGACTGCACATGCTTCGGAGGAAGGCATGTGTTCATCTTCGCCCCTCCCGAATCAGCGCAGAGGTGGTAGCGGTGAGCTGAGCCTAAAAAATAATTGGGCATTTCAAATTGTGGAGAAAATAATAAAAACTAATTGGCAACGACTAAATCTAAAAAAAAATAAATAAAAAAAAACTGGAGTCTGCATTGTACATGCTATTTACAATATGAAATGGCATAAGATTTCTTTTGTTTAATATTATGAAACACAGTATGCACAATATGTATACTTTTATTAATGCCGAAAGTTTATTAAATATGTACAATCTAAGTGTAATTCCTAGCTTTAAACCCACTTTACACATAGAGGCACAAAAACAGATACAGAAAGGTATTAAGCCAAAGTGTGAAGTATGTATAAATTGTGTGTAGCTACTGAAGTTTTGTAACATGTAAAGATTTATTTAATTCGCAAGTGGTGCAAATTGTCGTAACAGTGGAAATTACTTATTTGTGTAGTTCAAAACGATTTGGCTGCTTACTAATGAAAGCTACAGTTTGCTGTGAAATTTGCACAAAGACATACTTCTCTTGTATAATATTGCTTTCCACTGCAACAAGGTATCCCAAATCATGACTGGCTGGAACAATATGACTTAACTTTACGTTGCCTTGGCTCGCCAATCATTTTAAACCCAAGTTACTCTACTTATGCCAAAGTCACCTCCTGCAACTGGTTTAACATCACCAATACATTTTACTCTCGTATGATTCCAAATACACTTTCATCCTACACTATGAGTGAGTATTTTCTTTCTACTTGCAGTTTATATTTCTTATTTTCACAGGTAAGTTCATTGTTACTACATAGGACACAGAATGAAGACAAAACAAAACACCTTTACATCTTTGTGTTGACATGCAACTAGACACTGCATAATCAGTGTAATTTTGTTATTTTTAAATGTGGGTCATGGATGTCAAAGTAAAGCTCAGTTGGAGACACAAAATCTCAAAGTGCGCAACATCCCACATTTAACTGAGAACACTTCAGAAAAGGTTACAACACTTCATAAATTGCTGGAATAAATTAAACACCTTTTTTCATGACCAATTTAGATGTGAAAGCACGTCTGTCAACCTAATGTCAGAAACACAAAAGATGTAACAATTTAGTTCATGTAGCATTTTGCTCACAAGTGGCAAGCAGACTGTGATGTAGTAAGTACATTTATAGAAACAAAGGCATTGGACTAAAGACACTGTGAAAATGACTATGATTTCAATCAATAATTCATCTTAGAAAGTAGGAATGCATTCACTGAGAGAGCTGGCTTGGTCCTAGTATTTTAAAGCTTAAATTGTCAAAGTTCATACTTAAAGTATGTTTTAGTATACTGTAGCTGACGATTACCCTGTTGACAATTGATGCATAACCATCATGAAAATGTGATTGTGACTGATATGAATGGCAATCACATGGTTTAAATGGATGTTGATCGATATTTGGGTTGTGCTAATTAATATATTATTACAGGACTTGATTAGTTAATTAACCAACAATTTTCCACATGCTGTTATTTATCAATTTAAAAAAGTCAAGATTAAACCCGACAAAATAAACTGTGCATGGGTAACAGTGGCGTAGCCAGGATGTTGTTTCGGGGCGGGATGGAGATTTTTGCAGATGGGTAGTAATTTATAATAATGTTTCTTTAAGTAAAAATTAACTACACTCCAACTTACTGTTTACTACCCACTAATATACAGTTATCAAACATAAGTGTTATCAAAAGTGGCTGACATTTTTTTTTCTCTCCCATGTCGTTGAATAATATATTTTTTTTTTTTTTTGGGTGGGGTAGAAATTGATGGGTAGGAATTGGAAGCAATTTCTTTGAATCATGTCAAGTTTCAAGGTTTACCCGTGAAACTCGCGGTTTTTCAGTCTCACGGCCGTGCAATGGATTCTCACATTTGTGCATAAGTTTGTTATTGTTTGCGAGGCTGCGAAACCCTTTATACACGATAAAGCGGTAAATCTAATACAACTGTCCAAGCGTATTATTTCATTTGGGGGGAGGGGGTTACGATGACGAGGTGTACATTACCATTGTATATCCCTGTAGCTGCTACGCAAACTCCCCCCTTACTCCAAAAATAGAATTGCCTAGTTACTGACGGTTTGTCTGCGCGAGCCTTCTGTGTTTCTGTACACAACATGTAATTACCCGGACAGTCGAAGGAGAGGCTGTGACTGTCTCGTTCGAGTAGAAATTGAGGAATAAGAGAAATTGACATCAATGAGAATTTAATGATTAAAGTAGAAAAATATAATGTTCTTTATGATGCCAGCGTCAGTGGTTATAAAGACAATAAAAAGAAAGACATATGGTAAGAAATAACAGAACAATTGGAAATTGATGGTATGTATATCTCTCTTTATTTCACCTTAATTTTAGTCAAAGTGATGGGGAGTGCCACACACTGGTTTCGTATTTCTGTAAAAAAAAAAAAAAACAAACTGAAAACTAAATCTTGTGGTCTAGGTTAAGGTTTTTCATCAATCCCAAGGTTTTTCAGCAGGGGTCTCACTGGTATGAACACTTAGGGGTTGAGGTTTAGTGTTACCTGGTCATCTGAACTTTCTTGCCTCGCTGTTTTTTGCCTTGGTTCATGTACACTCACTCAGCTCTGACACCTCTTTCCAAAACTCAGCAAATGTTTTTCGTTTTCAGTGAAATTTTCGGAAATAAGGCAGCCTTCAGTTACTGTGCTACAGTCAGATTATTAACTCAAAGTGAGATACAGTGACTTTAAGGACACAAATACTACATGGATAAGTGCTAACTTTATCTGAGGTAAGGATACACTTTTTATTAAAACATTTGTTTACAAGCCTAGTTTCTTTTAGTATTGCTTGTTTAGAGAATCCCACCCCCAATCCAAGAATGCCACAAAGGAAAGAAAGGAACGATTGTGTTTTTGGTTAATTTCAGAATCAACCAAAAACACAATCCATGCCATCTATTGGTCAGGCTACTGTATTACCTTATGTAAGTGATACAGTCAATAGACTGTGCAGCAGGCTTGTTCAGGGGGCTGAGGATTGTGGGATGACCAATTATCCCCTTGATGTGAGTCAAGTAAGTGGGGATATATCCAAAACAAACATGCGGCTGTAGCAATGTGATGGGAGCAAGTCCAGCTGCAACCCTTGTTCTCTGCAATGTGTTGCACTTTCAAATCCTTGTATACTGCCCTGCACCTGCAGGTGAAACTTCAAGATCATATTCGAAGGTTGCCATTAAAGTACTGAGTGCTACAGGCTTATTGTGGCCTTGAAGTATTAGGAGAACTCAATCTCTGATGATGACTCCTACGCTGTGTTATTAGGTGAATACAAAAGGACACACGATGGATGGAAATGGCTGCCTCCAGCAGTAAAAGATTTAAAGCAAATAAAATGAAAATACCAAACTGAAAAATAGTGAAACATGTCCATAAGAGGAGATGAGAAGACATGCTGGAGATTTGTCAATTAGTATTTTCATAAATGTTCTCAAATCAGTGATACTGTACACCCAGTTGTTAAGCAGTCTCAAAGGGAAGCTCGCTTTTGTAAACTTCCTGCAATTGCCACTGCTTCTAGTGCTATATTACTATCACCTAAACCATATGTTCGGGGGCGTCACATGTTCATAGCCAGAGTTGCGTGTTTCTTTCTTTATTTTTTGAGCAGGGGTAGAAAGAAAATACCTTTACGTTTCTTTATTTAGAGCTGCGTTTATTCGAGGGCGACGTCTATTAGAAAGCTGATATCTGAGTAAGGCATTAATTCGAGGGCGGCTGTAGTTCGAAGGGCGGCATTAATTTGAAGTAATATGGTATATTGTAGCGTGCATGAGGGTAGGGGTCAGGGCTGGTAGGTGACGCAGTCTAAACATGAAGACATAAGCCTGATATCTGCTCCTGCAAGGGAGCCCGCTCTTTCATACAGCAATATCGGCGCTATGCTTCAAACAGTTCGCGTCCGATCTCTGCTTGTGAGAAGCCCCCTGCTTGCGGGAACCGAAGTTCGCCACATATATAAAGTCTTAGCAGTCTCTGTTTCAGATGTTTTCTGCCCAAGGCAAACAAACACATTAAAAGGCAAATGCTGGCAGGACGTCACGGTGATAGCTGTTTTCTGTGACCATCTCCATATGACCTATCACACCATTGCAAGATTTTATCATCAGATTGGTCCTTAACATATTTGTATGACATGCCCGGAATGAGACCCTGAGGGCTGTTTAGCAACAACAAAAACAAACGGCTTGTTGTCATGACAAGTAACTAATTGGCCTTTTGAGGAAATTACATTCATAGTTTAGACAATGTCAGCATGAAACAATTAGATTCAAACTGCTTTAGAGATGTGTGTGTGTGTGTGTGTGTGTGGACTGTTCTTCCCCACCCGTTTACTGTATGAAAGTGCTGATCAATGGAGGGTGTAAAATAGCAAAACCTAGCAACCAGCTATGACAACTATTCTCAGAAATGTAAGTATTCAGATCATTTACATTTTAGCAAAGGACTTTGCCATTTAAAAAAATAATAATTTTGATCACACACTACTTGTTGGACACCAAGGCTGCACTTTCCTCTCTCTGTCAGCTTCAATAACACTTCTTTTTCACTCTGATGTTGGCTTTATTCGAGCAAATGTTACCTTAATAAAACTAAAACAGTTTCCTCATGAAATGGCTACATTTTTCTATAGTAGCTATCCTCATAGACTCATCAGAATGAGGCCTTTTTTAAATGGAGAAAATAACCTGTTAGGGCCTATTGCACCAACGTGGATTAACCACTAACCCTGATTAACCCAAGGATTATATTTTCATCATGTTGCACAAAATTTAAACCAGGTTTTATATTTAATCCTTTAAAATGAATCCAAGGTTATAAACATTTCTTAATCCAAGATTAAAATATAATCACATTGCACCACTAATTTTAATCCAGGTTTAAATGTGAAAGGTGGATTAGATTTAAATTTTCCTTGGAGGTGGTTTGAACGTAGACATAATGGCGGAGCATACCATAATAAAATGTACCTTTATTTATTTATTTATATAGCGCCTTTCATACCGAAGTATCACAAGGCACTGTACATAAATACATAAAAATACAATAAAATACAAAATCTACAAATAATAATAATAATAATAATAATAATAATAATAATAAATAATCATTAAAAGCTAGCAATTATGTTGCATTAAAACCACTAAGATAAAAATGCCATTTTATAAAAATGCGTTTTAAGTTTAGACTTAAAAATACCCACAGACCCAGCTTCCCTAACACATGGAGGCATTCCGTATTGATTTTATTGACCCTGGGAACAACGAGCAGCCCCGCTTCCTGTGATGTAAGAGTGCGATTTGGGAGATATGCAGTCAGTAGCTCCTGCAAATAGCTAGGTGCTGCTCCATTTAAGGCTTTATAGGTCAATAATACGATTTTAAAATCAATTCTATATTGAACAGGGAGCCAGTGCAAGGATGCTAAAACAGGGGTGATATGCTCATATTTTTTGGTTTTAGTCAAAATTCTAGCAGCTGTATTTTGAACAAGCTGTAGGTGGGACACCGCACGTTTTGGGATGCCAGAGAGGAGTGCATTACAGTAATCAATTCTTGAAGAAACAAAGGCATGTGTTAGTCTCTCGGCATCAGATAAGGAGATAATAGGTCTCAGTTTGGCTATGTTTCTCAAGTGATAGAAGGATACTTTAGAAACTTCCCCAATATGAGACTCAAATGATAAATCAGAATCAAAGAGAACCCCCAAATTTTTTATTTCAGTTTTAGGATTTGATAAAAGACTGCTAGGGTCAAACTCATGCAATGTTACATTTTCTAGTTGGTTACGGGAGCCTACAAACATAACCTCTGTTTTACCTGAATTCAATATTAGGAAGTTTTGAGACATCCATCACTTGATGTCAGCAAGGCAAGCAGCAAATAACACCCCGACAGAAGTATCACCAGGTTTTAAAGAAAAATACAGCTATGTGTCATCCGCATAGCAGTGGAAGTTCACACCATGTTTCCTAATGATATCACCCAATGGTAACATATATAATGAAAATAGCAATGGACCCAGAATAGAACTTTGTGGAACACCGCAATCAACTTTGGTCAATGCTGATTTTTCCTCCCCAATAGAGACAAATTGATACCCATCAAATAGATAAGATTGAAACCAGGATAAGACAAGGCCAAACAGTCCCACTAAGTATTTGAGCTGATTTAATAAGATGGAGTGGTCTATGGTGTCAAAAGCAGCACTTAGATCAAGAAGAATTAGAACTGATGGAAAGCCCAAGTCAGAGCTTATCAGTAGTTCATTTACAACTTTGACAAGGGCTGTCTCTGTACTATGTGCATTACGAAATCCGGACTGACATTTTTCAGATACACCATTAAGAGTTAAAAAACTTTGTACTTGAAATGCAACAACCCTCTCTAAAACCTTGTCTAAAATTGGAAGATTGGAGATAGGCCTGTAGTTATTAATGAGTTTAGGATCCAAGTTGTGTTTCTTGAGCATTGGCTTTACTATAGCTACCTTAAGTGCTGAGGGAACAATACCAGAAGAAAGAGAACTATTTATAATTTTTTAAATGTGGGTAATAATAACTCCAAGAGCATTTTTTAATAATTTTGTAGGAATGGGGTCAAGAGAACATGCTGTAGTTCTCATGTGCTAAATCAGAGCTGTCAGCTCTTGAAGGGTAATCAAAGAAAAGACCTCCATAGTAGCCTTAGAGGCACTAATAGGTAATACTGTGCAACAAGGCTCCTTAATAGAATATGTTTGTGGAATCTGATTTCTAATGTGTAGTATTTTATTTTTAAAGTGATTTAAAAAGTCATTACAGCTAGGAATAAAACCAGTATCAAGGGTGGAACTATTTGGAGAAGGATTAATTCATTTATCAGTTGTAGCAAAAAGAAAGATTATTTTTATTAGTTTCAATTAAGTTAGAGTAATAAGTTGATCTGGCCAATGCCAGAGCCTTCCTATATTTAGCCAGGTGGTCCTTCCATGTAGTGTAGTGAACATGCAGTTTCGTAACCCGCCATCTCCGTTCTAATTTCCGACCCTCATATTTCAATTTGCGAGTAGCATCATTAAACCACGGCGAGCTTTTTAAAAAAAACACCCTCCGAGTTTACTAATCCTGGTTTAAATTTTTGTGTTGCAATGTAACTGTGATTAAAACAACCCCATATTCGCTAACCCTAGTTTAGCAGTAAACTGAGTTTTATTTAATCCACGTTGGTGCAATCGACCCTTAAAGTTCAGTGGCGGCTCGTCAAAAGAGGCTACAGAGGATAAGTATTGTTTTAAATTTAGAGTGTGTTAGTGTTCTTATAATAGTTTTATTTTTATATTTATTATGTTAAAATCTAATGGTACTTCAACACAATTATATTTGTAATTATTTTTTGTGTTTCTGAGGAAAATATATTTTTTTAACAAAATGTATTATTTGTACAGGAGAGTGACACTCAGGAGGCAGTGCAAGTCATTTTCTGTTTTTTTCTTTCTGTTTGTACAGAAAATAATAATAATAATAATAAAAAAAAACACTTCATCCTCTCCAAATTGGCCTCGGTGGCAGTTTCTTCATCATCGTCTTCTCCTTATTCAACACTGGTAGCCCCAGTTGGCTCAGGGTAAAAGAATCAGACCCACTACACTGACAGCATGGCCGCTGCCAGTGTTGCCAAGGGCAGCATTTCCGCTGCCAGGATTGCCGCTGTCAGCCTTGCCGTTGCCAACATTGCCAAGAGCAGCTTTTCCGCTGCCAGTATTGCCCAATTAGTTCACGTGCAGACTGTGCCGGGATTCAGCTGAATGATTAATTAGCAATCGAGTCACGGCACAGCTGTAGATAAAAGCAGCACGAATTTCTCACTCGGCGTTGGGTGTTCAGAGTTCAGAGAACGGGAGAGACATGGGAGAAAGAAAGAATAAAAATAACAATTGTTACTCGTGCTATAAGAACTAACACAACACTTGTTTGGGTCAGTGTTTTGTTTGTCTGTTTCTTTTGGCCAACGTGGCGTTGATTTTGAGTGTTTTGTTTTGTGTAAAAATATTTGTTTTATAATAAATCTGTGCAGCAGCGCCTTTCACTCATCATACTCTGTCCTGCATTTCCTGGTCTGACGTCATCCGCAAGTCATCTTGCCACAAAAGAAAGCAGGGTTTTTTTTGTTTTTTGTTTTTTTTTAATATTAGACAGTTTAACTTATTTTTCATTTTGTAACTTGAAAGGTTTTGAAAAATTTAGTCATTGGAGTAAAAGACTTTGAATCATCCCCACTATGATAGAGGAAAAGTCCAAAATGATATAATTGGCCTAATAGCTAGCTAAAGGCCTTTGCAAATAACCTTTTAAGACAATTTAATTCAAGTTAATCGAGGGTAAGAGAATGCAGTCTTTAAAAGGTTTGCATTTTTTTTGGTTTTCACTGTTTTACAGTAGTTTAAGTAGTCTAGTTTATGAACTTTCTTGCAGAAATATTTTTTGTGGGCTGTCCTACTGATTGAGTTGTGCATCTTTCATATAGGCGCAAGAGAGAATTATGTAACAAATGACGATTAACTGAATTCATTTATTGTTTTGTTCCACTCTGAAAGAGTTCCAAATGGAAGTAATCCGATTTTAGAATAATCTAATAATGAACAGTAATATAACACTCTTATGGAGAAACTAAATGATTGATTGAATTTTTTAAACAAATGTTCAGAACTATATAAAGGAGACTTAGAATACAGGCACTGCTGAAGTCAATTTTAAATCTGATAAATGGGCAGCATTTTATTTGCAGCAAGAGTAGACAGTAATGCAATTTAGTGCACAGATGATTGTTTATTGATTGCTTTTTATCTCATGGTGATATAGGTAAAGCAGCTCTGAGGAGAATATGAAAAATGACAAACTCACAACTTAAAGTGATACTAATCATTAGGCCACATTTTCAAAGCATTTAATCAAATCCAGTCTTTTAAGCCCAGGACACACTGCCCGATGTGATCAATAGCGACGTGGTTTGTTCAGTCACGTTGGGCAGTGTATTATGTTTTGTGATGCGATTTTACAGGATCGGCCAATCGATTTCATTCGGCTCGCAAAGTTTAAACATGTTTAATATTTTGTGATGCGACTCCCTCTCATCGGCTAGTGTGCTATACCCACTCACAAGTCTCAGTATCAGCAACCAATTAATTCACCATGTTAGGTCATATGACTGGAGACATGTAGGTATTCTCTCTCTCTCTCTCTCTCTTAAATATATATACAAACCAATGGCATACCTTGTGTGTGTGTGTGTGTATATATATATATATATATTAGAGGTCGTCACGGATAGAAAATCCAGAACCAGGTACCCGGTGTGAAAATACCCGGCTACCCGGGTCTTTTTCGGGTAATGATTAAAAAAAAAATCTGTGTAACTGTGGCAGTCTGGCTCGCAGTGGTGATGTGGATGACGTCACGGACCAGGAAGTAACTCAAACCAAAACAGTGGATGGGCGGTTGAAGCTGAGTGCTGGTGCACTCAGCGTATTTAATAAACAAAACAAAAACAAAAGATTTAACAAAACACCAAACAAAAGGGCACGAGGGCCGAACGAATAAACAAACAAGTAAGTTTCGTGCTGGATACTCCAGCACGTTTTAGCAATTGTTTTCTTCCTCTCTCTCTCCCGTTCTCCACTCTCGAACACTCCACACCCCGAGTGCATAGTGCTGCTGGTTTATATACTCTGGCCGAGGGATTTAACTAGTTGGTAATTATCTTATTATCCCCCGGCCAGAGTCTGCACGCGTTTGGTAAGGATGCATGACTGTCAGCTAGTTAAATAATCAGTAGCTGATCAGCCATGCATCCTCACGGGGTTTTTAAATATAATAACAAAAGACGCGGCGCTTTTACCCGCGCCGCAAACAAAAATACAAATAATAATAAATAGGGGCGGGACACTCCGCCACACATGCCCCCCCTTGTGCGCAGCACACATGGCCTTTTCGGCCACCTCCCCCCTTAGTCCCCAAAGTCCCGGTCAGCAGTCCCGGCGCAGGAACAGGGGCAGCAACGGGCCAAAGGTGGCGGCCACGGTGGGATGTCCTCCTCCCACCCAAACAGCCGTAGCGTTCCAATGGCCCGCGCACCGGCCGGCTCCTCTGGCCAAAAAAATTTTGGGGGTGGTCTCCAGACCTGCCCCCCCTTCTTCATGGCCGGCCACCCTTTCTCCTGCAGCGAAATTGCTGCGGGGGAAGCTGGTCTCCTGACCTCCCCCCTCCTCTTCACGGCCAGCAGTTCCCCTCCGTGGGGCTCTGACCACATGATCTCCGGCCGCGAAAGTGCGGCTGGGGGAGCTGGTCTCCTGACCTTCCCCTTCCTCTTCATGGCCAGCAGTTCCCCTCCGTGGGGCTCTGACCACCCAAACTCCTGCCGCGAAAGTGCGGCTGGGGGAGCTGGTCTCCTGACCTCCCCCCTCCTCTTCACGGCCAGCAGTTCCCCTCCGTGGGGCTCTGACCACAGTGTAGTGACCCCAGGCGAAGCAGGATCCCTGGCGACCCCAGGCGACGGCAGCAGCAGCGGACCCTCGGAAGGCGACGGCAGCAGCAGCGGACCTTCGGAAGGCGACGGCAGCAGCAGCGGACCCTCGGAAGGCGACGGCAGCAGCAGCGGACCCTCGGAAGGCGACGGCAGCAGCAGCGGACCCTCGGAAGGCGACGGCAGCCGCAGCGGACCCTCGGAAGGCGACGGCAGCCGCAGCGGACCCTCGGAAGGCGACGGCAGCCGCAGCGGACCCTCGGGAGGCGAACTCGGGAGGGGAGCCCCTGGCCATGGAGGCGGCAGCGGGAGCTCCACTTCTCCCTCGTACCCTGTGTCCTGTAGAGAACAAAAGGCAGCCCCAGGCGATGCAGAACAGCCATCCCCAGGCAATGGCGATGGTGGGAGGGGAAAGCAGTCCTCCCACAGCGGCTGAGACGGAACCAGCAGGTATTCACCCTCTGCTGGTGGAGCTGGGAGTGGCAAGCAGTCCTCCCACGGCGGCTGAGGCGGAACCAGCAGGTATTCACCCTCTGCTGGTGGAGGTGGGAGGGGCAAGCAGTCCTCCCACGACGGTTGAGGCAGAACCAGCAGGCATTCACCCTCTGCTGGTGGAGGTGGGAGGGGCAAGCAGTCCTCCCACAGCGGCTGAGGCGGAACCAGCAGGTATTCATCCTCTGCTGGTGGAGGTGGGAGGGGCAAGCAGTCCTCCCACGACGGTTGAGGCAGAACCAGCAGGCATTCATCCTCTGCTGGTGGAGGTGGGAGGGGCAAGCAGTCCTCCCACGACGGTTGAGGCAGAACCAGCAGGCATTCATCCTCTGCTGGTGGAGGTGGGAGGGGCAAGCAGTCCTCCCACGACGGTTGAGGCAGAACCAGCAGGCATTCACCCTCTGCTGGTGGAGGTGGGAGGGGCAAGCAGTCCTCCCACGACGGTGGAGGCGGAACCAGCAGGCATTCACCCTCTGCTGGTGGAGGTGGCGGAGGCAGAGGCAGCTCTTGCTGCTCTGCTCCGGGTGATGGTGGAGACAGAAGCAGCTCCTGCTGCTCTGCTCCTGGTGGTGGTGGAGACAGAGGCAGCTCCTGCTGCTCTGCTCCTGGTGGTGGTGGAGGCAGAGGCGATGGGGCGGATGCTGGCCACTCAGAGGGAGGCTGTGGCGGTGCTGGCTCCCTCTGCTGTGGCGGCTGGGCTGGTGTGTGCCGTGCTCCCTTCAGCAGCATAAATAGAGGCTGCTGGGGAACACCAGCATCCTGCCCTTCTCCCCCCCAGAAAAATTCAGGGGGTTGAGCCTGTAACTCCTCCCCTTCTGGCTCTTGGGACTGCAGCTTGGGTCCTAGGGCTGTGGAAGCCCCGACTTCCCTCTCTTCGGGCCGTGGACACACCGACTCCTCCCTTTTGGGCTGTGGACGCACCGACTCCTCCCTTTTGGGCTGTGGATGCACCGACTCCCCCCTCTTGGGCTTAGGACGTTCGGGCTCCTCCCACTCAGGCGCAGGACGTTCGGGCTCCTCCCACTCAGGCGCAGGACGTTCGGGCTCCTCCCACTCAGGCGCAGGACGTTCGGGCTCCTCCCACTCAGGCGCAGGACGTGCGGGCTTCTTTGCCTTCTTAGCACCGCCCCTCCTTCCCTTCTTCGGGACCAGCAGTTCCACCTCCTGCCATGGAGGGGGTTGGTCGGGTGCTTTGTGCCCGACCTTGCCGACGGCAAAGCACCACTCCTCCCCTTTGAGGCAGGTGAGGCAGGTTTCCTGATCCACCTGCGGCGATGGTATGGCCTTCAGGTGGATCCACTCCTCCGCAGTCTCCACCTCACCTCGATCAAAGGCCTGCACAAAGAGGGGGTCTTCATATGGGCACACCTCAGGGAGGTGCCCATACTCCAGGCAGGCGAGGCACCATGTAGCCCCTCCTTCCTTCAACTCCCTCTGATGCGCATGCCACCTCTCCATATAGGCGTCCACTTCATCCATTTTTTTTTTTTTTTTTTTTTTTCAAACACAAAAAACACTATTTGAAAAAACGAACACGAAAAAAACTTCCTTTGCTGTTCCTGGTCCGGCTGTTGGAGGCGTTGTTTATCCCACTTCTGACACCATATGTGGCAGTCTGGCTCGCAGTGGTGATGTGGATGACGTCACGGACCAGGAAGTAACTCAAACCAAAACAGTGGATGGGCGGTTGAAGCTGAGTGCTGGTGCACTCAGCGTATTTAATAAACAAAACAAAAACAAAAGATTTAACAAAACACCAAACAAAAGGGCACGAGGGCCGAACGAATAAACAAACAAGTAAGTTTCGTGCTGGATACTCCAGCACGTTTTAGCAATTGTTTTCTTCCTCTCTCTCTCCCGTTCTCCACTCTCGAACACTCCACACCCCGAGTGCATAGTGCTGCTGGTTTATATACTCTGGCCGAGGGATTTAACTAGTTGGTAATTATCTTATTATCCCCCGGCCAGAGTCTGCACGCGTTTGGTAAGGATGCATGACTGTCAGCTAGTTAAATAATCAGTAGCTGATCAGCCATGCATCCTCACGGGGTTTTTAAATATAATAACAAAAGACGCGGCGCTTTTACCCGCGCCGCAAACAAAAATACAAATAATAATAAATAGGGGCGGGACACTCCGCCACAGTAACCTTTTTCACTACTGGAAAAATCGAAATAATAATAATAATAATAATAATAATAATAATAATAATAATAACAATAATAATAATAATAATAATAATAATAATAATAATAATAATAATAATAATAAAAATCTCTTGTTAAATACAGTTATTAATGTTAAATGTGCTTCATGCTGTGGGATTCATTGCGACATCTATTGGCCATATTCCGCTGTTGTTGTTGTTGTTGTTAACATGGCTGTTATGTTCAGTTTTAAAACTAATGCATTAATACAGCACGGCTATTACATTATGGACTGTCGCAATAGCTTACGTAAATTGAGGCAGCTGGGTTTTGACGACAGTTGTAAAAGATTTAGTGGGACGTGTGCGTCTGTTTGGTTGTAACAATAAAGTGCCGTTCCTGGTCACTAAATTCTGTCTTGTGAATACATTACAATGGCATGCAAACAAAGCATTGTGTGGAATCTCTTTAGCAAGCAGGAGAAAATGGAATTTGCAAACTCTGTCAAGGAAATATTTCATTCAAAGTATGAAGCACAATTACTTAAGGTGCTCCACATTATTTTATTTTTATTTTATTGATTTGCTTCTTTATTTTTAAATAACTGCCGCAGTGCCCCCACACTGCTGTCATCATTGCCCCCGCTGCTGGAGTGCCCCGGGCCAGCGTTGGCACTGCTGGAGTGCCCAGCGTTGCCACCGCCAGAGAGCGCAGCATTGCCACCCTCTGTAAAGAATCCCTGACAAGGCATAAGTCACTTGGGCTTAGGGGGTAGAAAGGGGGTTAAACCAGTGCCCTCTTGCAAAAGTCCAGGTGTCACAAGGGGGGTTAAACGGGCACCCTTGTCAGAAGACACAGATGTGTGTGAGCTCTGCACCCTGATTTGCATGCAGGGGCGGAGCTAAGTGTATAAGGAGCAGCACACAGTATCAATAATCATACACAAAGTACCAGTTCATCAATTAATTAAACACACATATCAGTTCCATTAAAACACTCACCAGGAGTAAAAGCAAATCATTTGTTTGTAACCACTCGCATTGACTGAATAGTTTATTCTTTTATAACTCTAGAAACCTTTCCAAAGAGGCATTCTTCACTTTGGATTAAAGTCACCATCAAGAGGAGCCTTACTTAATGGAGCTAGAAACCAAATACAACTACACAATCCATATGTAAAGGCAGTGTGGTTTATTTATTATGCTCAGGAAATGAGGAATTCATACAGAATGTAAGTTGTTTTGCACATCATGGGGGGAGGTGTGCAAAAGTATAAAACATATAAGTACTCCACTGCTTTTATGTCTTATACAGTATTTGCCCAGATTAAATCACTTCATTTGTTTTACTTCTGTATTTCAATGAAAAAAGCTTTTTAGAAATGCTCCACAAAGTGTACAGCAGAAAGCATTTTTCAACTTTACTTTCTCATTGCACAGAAGAATAAGTGCTTTACAAAGCAAGTGAATGACAGAGCAAGATGCCTCGAAAATGTGGCGGCTATTATGTGCTCACGAGCCCAGGGACTTCCGATATAAATTAGCTTATAGCTAAGTCTGGGTAGAATACATCTTGTGACTTGTCATGAATGTTAACCCATTGAAAGTGGTGAACAGGTTCAACTACTTGTATGCATTGTCGTTTTTGCATAATGTTTTGTTGGAGTTGGGCTGAGACCACCAGAAATAAATTGACTTAGTCCCCGTGGAATTCAAACCAGGCCACATAGTGAAAGGGTTAGGGTTAGGGTTAGGGTTAGGGGCTGCGGAGTCTAAACCTACGTGGAATTTTGTAAAAGTAAAAAAAGCTTACTTTACGTCATGCTTTCCAAGGTCTACTGTGTTGCTATTGGCTAACATGTAGCCTCAAAATGGGTGGGATTCTGTGTGTATTCAACCTTCAATCACCCTCTGTCAAGTTTTACTGTATTTGTATTGTATTATATTGTATGGATTCAATCAAATAAGTCCACAATGTTTTTGTTATAGTCAGTTGTTTGCCTTATGTGCTGCATATACTATATTAATGTAGTACATTTCTTATTCAATTACGAAGTACCTTTTGAAACAAAACAGTTTCACACAGGAATTTAATAAAAGGCTTCACACAGTACCTTTTATTATGATTGAACACACCATCAATCAGGCTTCTTCACACAGCAGCAGCCCTGAAGAGACTGGCTGCTCTCCTTTAATACTCTGCACCTGGCTCTAATTTACAATAACAGCCAGATGCAGGTGATAATTAACAATGACATAATAATTAAATTATAACATTTTTGGCAGGGAGGATATGAACCCCCTCCCTGTTGTGCTACAATATATATATATATATATATATATATATATATATATATATATATATATATATATATATATATATATATGACTTTTGGGAATTTAATACTGTAATACAGTCAAGTAAAAAAAAAAAAAACATCTTCCATTAATCACAGTAAATTATGTTCCAAACTTCAGAACTCTTATTGCAGAATACAGCAATTATTTCATTTTTTTTTAAACAGTGGCTATTAAGCAGAGGAAGCAGTGAAGGTTTTAACAATGAGTGTTAATCTTTTCATTAAAACAAGTCTGTGGTTTAACAGACTGAACTTGCCTGATCATTTCCTTTAAGATATTAATGTGAGAAGCTCTAACTCTCATCTGTCACCCCATTACATTTACTAATTGCAGGCAACAACCAAAATGTCAGTTTGGTAAAACATGGCAGATACCAAACTGAATAAAAATCCGATCCACTTAACACTGCTGTAAATAACTGAACTGACATAATACTATTCTAAAAAACAGACAAAGATATATTCTGTTAAGGAATCATTTTCCTGATTTGCTTTTCATACCCATCTTCAAGTTATTTACTGATTTGCAGTTCAGACAAATGTCACCAATAGAATGGGTAAGATTTATTATGATGCTGTACTTGTAATCCTGTGGATTAGACCAATTATGAGTTGGAATGAGTGTTGACCTCAGAACCGACTACTGATGAGCATTTGAACAGTTGAATGTGGTGGCTGTGGATGATGTTTCTATAGTCCTATCAAGTTAGCTGTGAGTTTCTGGATAATGGTCAAGCTGAGGGTTATATTATCATGTGATATTAATTTTGATACTAAAAACAATTATTAAACTATTCCTGTGAAAACCAAAACAACTGTAAATGGTTACAGACCACACACCAACCAGTGAAATATATTATTTTTTCTTGTAGTTCAGACCAAATCTTTTGTATTGTCTACACCTGCCAGTAATTTTAGGTGTCTATTTTTAGGTTTTGTAAGTGTGAAACACTTTATTGGATCAGCTTTATGTTGTCTCAAATTGTGTGCATTTACAAACTAATCATTTAGTACCTGCTGTAGTAGAATAGTAGGGAAAGTGGCAATGTTACATATGTGGTTATGGAATAATACTATTTGACTATTATTGGCTGCATTATTAGCTGCAGTACATCACCTGTTTGTTGGGATAATAGATTGTATTTTCTTTAGACTAGATATGTGCTTACTAAACTAATAAAAAACATCAGAGCTTAAGGATGCACAAGGTTAAGCAGGGGTATTACTGACATGTTGGAAAAAGCTTTCCAGAACAGACTGACACTGGGGAGTGCATCTTATTACTTTGTGTTAGAGAAAGATGAGTTGCAGCTCAAACCTTTGATTATACAAAAACCCAAGTGATTGGCCTGACCAATATATACAGCCTCAAAGTTGTCTACTGCAACAAAGCTGTTTGATTCTAATTTGTTATTACCGGTATGGCAGCATGCAATTAAAATGAGGCAATGTCAGTAGGGGAATTCATTTTGAAACTGGGTTTGCAATTTCCATGCTGAATAACATACAATAGCTACAGAACTGTTCCTATTTGATCAGGAGGACTCGTGCAGCTTGTACATTTCCAGGGGAGAGTCATTCTTGAGATTCTGTCTAGAGGACACAAAATAATTGTATTGTAAATGAAACACTACATTCCAAAGCTGCTGCAGCACATATATTTAATAGTTTTTGACTTTACTCTGTGCGACAGGCTGGCCGGGTGTCTAAGGTGGTCAGGAGGAATGAAGGAGACTCAGAGTCTAATTGCAGGTTTAAACACTGGGGCGCACGCATTTATTTTACACAAATAAATCAAGAAAAACACTGCTTACAGCGCAAAATAAAAAGGTTTAACAAAACAAGTCACAAACACCATGAACCAAACACAGAAACAAAACAACCGACTCAAGGTCCAAAAAAAAGGATCAAACAAAAGACTAAACAATTGTAGGCTGGGCATTAGCCTTCACTACAGAGTTTCAATATCATACCAGCAACCACTCACCCAACTCCCTTCTTTCAAACCAAGGACAGTATAACGAGAACATGATGGGAGACTACATTTGGGGGCTGATTCGTGAAAGTGATTTACAGTATAATCTCGAAAAACTACTCACTTCTAAATCTTTTGTAGTCATTTTTGTATTACTTTAGTATAAATACATGTTAATTTGGATTCATATGTTGTTTTTTTCTGACTTTATGTGAACGAAAAGACACAAATTCGCCCATTTTCTCATTGGAAATAGGTAAATTTCAAAATATCACTGTCTGGTCACAAAAGCAAAGTTTGTGGGGAATAATAGCCATTTTCTATACTTTTGAGGCATAAGCAATTAGGAAATAACACTTACTACCCAGGAACAAAAATTGTGTTACATAGTGTTACCTAAGTGTTGTACTCAATCTTCAAGAAGAACTTTCTCAGAAAGTATACACCACAAATACCCAAACTGACACAGGAAGGGAATGGATATACTCGCTACTTCCAAATTCTAATTATGAAAGGTATCTGTGGCTTAACGGTTGCTGTCAATTAAGAAAAGTATACTGCTGGAACTGCTGGATTGATGTTCAACTGGATGAGCAGAAACGTAGAGACACATCACAATGAGCAAGTAAGAAAAAATCGTGAGGTCCTTAAATGCTTGATTGATTCTGTTGTTTACCTTGGCAAGCGTGAACTGGCATTCAGGCACAATGAAGGCACCAATTCCTCAAATAGAGGTAATTATATGGAATTACTTTCTCTGATTTTTGACTATGACAGTATGTTAAGCAGTCACTTGTCAATAACCACAGAATTGTCGGGTACCTCTAATAAGATTCAGAACGGCTTAATGTCTTCGGTGCCTCAGGTTCTACTAGATGCAGAAGTACAGGAAGCCAAGTAAGTAGCTGTAATGGTAGATTAAACAACCGATGTTGGAAGCTCAGCTGTCTTGTGTTTTCAGGTATGTGACTGACAGTGACCCAAAAGAACGGTTGTTCTGTGAAAATGTATTACATTTACGAAAATAAAAATAATAATACAAATGCTTTTAAAAAGACCAAATTCCCATTGGGCTTATTTTCTTTTTTAGATTCTATTTATTTTTTTAGTATTACTATGCAGGACAGCCACTTAAGATCGTTACCTGTATTAAAAATTTGCACGGATTAATCTACCGATTAGTCTACCATTTAATCAACTAATGACATTCACAGTGACAGCCAATATATATATATACTGTATATATATATATAATTTGAATTTCAGTGCTTAGAAATTCTGGCCTGTGATTGGTTAAAACTTCATCATAGCAGCAACAATAGATTGAACTATTGCCCTAACATCCTTACACCACAGGGCAATAGTCTCCCACTGACATGTGATTGACTCACATCACTGTAAGTCCAGCCCCTTTTCAAAGGAACACCCTTCCCCTGCACTCCTCGCAAGTGAAATCGTTGAAAGTGAAATAACTACTTAAGTGATTCTGTGACTTACCAGAACATTTATTACAAAACATACTACAAAAGATGCTCCAAACACTAAAATGGTGATTAGAACGTCACTGTCATTGTTTTCTGACTTTCTGAAATTCAAACAAATTCAACTCAATGATGTAAACAAATATGACGGCCAGACTCCTCTACTGGAAATAGTTTCTACAGTATAATACCTTTCTTGCTCCCTTACCAAGTCTCCTCAGACTTGAGCTACTGTATTTTATAGTACTGTATTAGTTAATAATGGTCCAGGTGATTACATTCTGGTAGCGTATGTTACTTGATTTAACTGTTGATTTATCATAATGCATTTCTACAGCATGCTGTTCTAATTCCAACTGATAATTTATCTGCCAGTTTAGTGAATACGCATTACCTTAGTGAAACTGTAAATTAGCTTGATCAGTACTAATATGTGAACCAATTCAGAGGTCTTAGATGACTGAATTTAATGCCAAGTAATTGAGAAAATTATAGGTCGAGAATAAATTGGAGGGAGTCTAATTATGTGCTAGTAAGTGTCATTTTACAGAGTTGAGAGAGGTCTGCATCTTTTTCTTGCTCTGTGGATAAAATCTGATCTGTTCGTATTGGCTGTGAAATAGTTGTAGTGTCCTGGAAATCCTACTTGGTTATATTGATCCATATTATGTTTGACCAAATTGACTGGTTTTCCAAAGTGTTATTGGTTGGGTATATATCATTGGAATAGTAGTGGCTAAAAAACACAGCTTATGGTATTGGCCATTGATTAGATACTGATTTAAACTGTGCTAATTTTGTAGCATGCTTGCTTTTGGTGAAACAGATTTATTAAAGCTTTTTCTCATTTACACCCATTTCCAATTATCAACACCTATTATGTTAAGTGAATGTGATTGTGTGACATGCCACTGGTCCTGAGACCCCTGTTACCCAGAAACCCGGGCAAGGACTTCAGGTAGGTCTTGCACATGCAATACGGGTAGAGTGCTGCACTGCCATTACTGATTCTAATGAAGATTTTGCAGGAGTTAAAAATGAGAAATGAGGGAATGGATAATAATAATAATATCTTTATTTTTATAGCACCTTTCATAGTGGACCAACATCACAAAGCGCTTTACAGAGGTAGGCTGTGAACTCTGCATTATATGCATAATATTTTTTGTCCTACCTTTCCTCCCCAATATCCAGCAGAACAGATCAGCTTCCCCAGTTATTTACTCTCAACTCTATGCATAGGGGCAGCAACACTGGCAGCTCAAGCCCATATCAACCAACATCTCAGCAAGAAAATGGGTCACTGGTCTTCTACAGCTGCTGTTTCCTTACAGATTATTGCTGGTTTGCCCAGCATAGGGTCTAATAATAATTATAAGCATTGGTGTGTGGCAAAGTGGTTTGCAGTGTGCAGGTGTAGAGGTGATGTGATTATAAAACAGAAGACAGACAACAAAGCTCACGATCCAAACAGAAACATTTATTTATAATCCCGGTCTGGCGACCTCAAAGAATAATCCCAGGCAATACACAGCAATGTGTATTAAACTGATTCAAAACAACAGGTTACAGTCCCGAAAGAATAAACACAGTTCAAAAGAATAAACACAGTAGAACACACACAAAGACACACACACGATCACAAGTCCAGAGTGAGTGCTAAAGTGCTAGTGGTTAAATACAATTTGTTCATGCACGGAAGTGTTGTCCAGGTTTGGTGCTGGCCTTAAGCAACTGCTCTGGATTGTGTTAGCCGTCTAACAAGAACAAACAAGCATAATTAGACATGACAAACAAACAAAACACTCACGGTTATTTTATAGTTTTTTTTTGGTTCGACCTTAACCATAACAAAAGGAACAGATCACCTAGCCACGTCCCCTTTTGTACCGTCAGTCACGCCCACTTGGTTAGAGAGTGCAACTGTTTCTCCTCCAATTTGTGGTTGCCACATCACTTCCCTTCTGGGGCAATGACTTGGTGTACCGTAGCTCCGCCCCCTTTCTAGATGGCCGACTTCCACAGCACCCTCAAAGGTCGGGAGAGAGATTTATAACCAAGATTCATTCTTTCTCTGTCACATGGTGGTATCCTCTTTTTGGGGGCAGGTGAAGGCTCGTCACAGACATTGCTCCTGTACAATGAGGCACTACTAGAACAGCAATACCATTTCGTATTCTTACAAGCGGTGTTAATAGTCTAGCATTTCAACAAATAAACGTAAGCCAAATGTACACTTTTTAAAATGTTGCGTAAGTGTTGTCAAAAATATAGTTGTTTGTGTACATTGTAGACCATTTTATTTCATATCCAATAGCCTTCAGTCTTTTCTTTTGTTTTTCTTTTATTTTTTTAATTTTAGAGTGACCAATTATTATTTGGATTTATTTTCCCCCAATTTGAAATGTCCAATTATGTTTTTTCTACTCATTTCAGCGAGTCCCCACACAGCACAGACATTCTGAGGGTGTGTGAGCATCCTCTGATCTCACAAGCCTAAAGCCAGAATCGCTTTTATGCCAAGCAATCCAGAGCAGAGGTGGGCGAGCTACCGATCCCGGAGAACAGAGATCAGCCCTGCTTTTTATCCACTGTGAATGTGCTCTGTGTCTGGCCAGTGGGATTGGCTGTTGTACGATGAGGAGAAGCAATCCCTGTTGATTTCCCATCCCCCACCCCAGGAGAGTCAATGTAATGCCCCCTTTGGAGTCCCCAGAAATGTTCGGCCTCTTTACATAGCCTGGACACGAACTGGTGCTGTTCAAGCTGTATGACTCATCCTGCTCTCCCAGTGGCAGCACTTTAACTGGATGAGCCACTCGGGGACCCCTCCTTTACAGTCTTTTCTATATAAAATGAAAAGCTGGCTTATAAATAAAAGTCTAGAACAGTATATGTAAACATATTTTTATTTAACCAATCAACACATCATTTATGGTCATAGATTTGTAAATAGGGCCCAATATAAATTGGAATACTAGTTTAATAAAAAAAAAGAACTACGGATCTAGTTTATCACAGATCTTTCAAAGTATTCTTTGTCTTTTTTTATAATACCACCAAGCTTACTGATGTCAGCTTAATAAAGCTAATCGATCCATTAGATGCTGTCAACTTGATAAAGGTTGGGCTTTAGTTAATGACATACTTGAATAATAGATTTATTTTTAAATGTCAAGTAGTCATAATAAGATGCTTTAATATGGACTTGAGAGAATATACAGGAAAAAAACCAGAATCGTGTGCTTCCATAATAGAAAGGAACATCAGCACTCAAATGTGCATGAATTATAAATGGCTTCCGGCTCTAACTTTTTTCTTTTAACATTTGACCCTCATAAAAAAAGGGTGCTAAATTGTTACTGTTAGCTCAGCATTACAAAAAGGACACACACTTCAACATTGCTTGACCTTTCTAATTGCTATTTAAAGAATAGGCCTCTCATTCAGTGCATTTTTGCTTTGTTAACCAACCACAAATAAACAGAGCAAGAGTCACCAGCACAACGTGACAGGGGCATCCACATTAGCCTTAAAAGCTTAAACATGTACTTTTAGTTTCCTGGTTTCAATGAGCCTGTTGTCAACATTGATATACTTCTTGTTGAACAAATATTACAATGCACTGCACAGGAAAAGCTTTCAGAGTCAATTATACTTTGTTTGCAGCATTGATGATGGTGGATATATGAGTTGATGTTTTATTTCTTCACAATGCATTTCAACAATATCGTTGGAAACGATGCAAAAATTCAACCTGGAAATAAACGAGAGATAATCTCTAAAGAACAAGTAGGCTGGGGGGGGGGTTTCAATATGTTTTTTTAATTAAACGGGGATGCTTAGTCTGACCAGCTTTTATACCAGTGGGAAATAGTGGACACACCAGTTTGGATAAAGTGGCCTTGTCATAGAATACTGTAGAAGTAAATGAACAACCATCATCATAAAAGAATAGATGTAGGTGTGTGTTTTCAGGTTGAGAATTCATTAACTGGGGAGCAAGCCTCTTGTCAGTGACCCCAGAAACAGGCATTCTAGCTAAACCACTGTATTTAAATAAATGAAATATTTGTCAATTTCACAGTGGATATGGCAAACCCCTAATCTACTGTCAGGAAACAGCTTTCTTGTGGATTAGAAGACCACACTATGATCAAACTTGATTGTATAAGGACCTTGATAAAATGCATAAGGATCACTTTGTGCCCTCTGCCCCTACTTACATAGCTGAGTTATGATCTGATAGCAATTTTTACAAGAAATAAGGAAAGAGATTTTAATTAAGTGAAATTAAACTAGAATGTGAATGTTTAAAATAGCTAATATACCCAAGACCTTAAAAAACATGTTCTTTTTAAAGCTGCATTTCCCATTTGAAGCTCCTAACATCACACAGTAGATACACTTCTTGTGCAGCAGGTATGCATCTACAGAGAGTGAATGGTTGTCAAATGTGAAAAAAAGACTGGAAGACTAAAGTTACTTATGTTTGTGTTTCTAAAAATCACAGCCAAGGTTTAAATTAAATTGCTCTAATGATTGAGATTCCCATCTGGATTCAATAAAATGATCTCAGGTTTAATTTAATGAATATATTCAGATTTAGAGTGCGAGAGACGAGCATCAATCAAACCGATAGACATTAGAAAAGTAATCAATCAAAGGCCCCCAATAGGCCTTTAAAGTTGAAAACCAACCTACGCAACAAAATGCTTTTTTTATTTTTTAGATTACATTAGCTCAGACACTACAGCAATTCAAACAAGGGACACGCCGATCCTTTAATCAAATTAAGTGTCATGTTCATTTTTCAGTCATTTCATGAAGTTTGGGTAAGTGATTGCAATTGGGAACGATGACACCTTGTTCCCGGATGCTGTGACAAAAATGTAAATAGTCAGTTCGAGGTACATGTCACCAACAGAAAATGAAATCATGGGCCACGTTTTATCACTCTACAGCTGTGGCCAAAGGTTTTGCATCACCCTATAGAATGAACTAATTTTGCTTCATAAAGTCGAATGAAACCTGCTGAATAGTGTTATGTTAACATATTGAATTACATCACTTACAAAAATTGAAAAATGTGACATTTCAAAATCTAACATGAAATACTGTACTACTATTATGGCTTCCAGTTGACTTTTGCGATATCATTTTGTAGTTTCTTTGATTACATTGTAGTGCTGGCAAAAGAAGGATCTTCTTGCCTGGCATTATGTGTTCCATATTGGGTTTTCCATGTACCTTGGATAATTTGTAGTTTAGGCTGATGTGCAATTAATTAATTAGTTAATCAATTACTCATGTGTTTCAGCCTATATTAATCTGTAATTGTCTTGCCGAGGAATATTGTTTTGGTAAAGTGTGTTGTTGTATTGGGCTAGTGTATTGTATTATATTGGTGCTTAAATAACGTACTTAAATCTGTTTCATTATAGCCTTGTTGGAAGGCTTTATTATTTGTGGTAGCTATTTGGATTCTGGCCATATCCACCTGCTGTGAGTCAACGTACTCCGTGCCTCCTTCTCTGGTTGTGATAACGTGTTTAATTAGTATTTTACGATTGTTATTTTTACTGTTTCATTATTTAAATATTTCTTATTAAAGGTGTTTTTAAATACATTAAAATCATTGTATTGTATATTTGTAACCCTGTTTTTCCTTTCTCCCTGCAGTTTCAGTCTGGTGTTAAGTCTGGGACAGCCACCTCCACTGTTTGAGTTAATTTATGTTTAAAGTATTGATTTGCCGATTTGCTTTATATCTTTATTCATTTTTTTTTTTTGAGTGTTGTGGTTTTGATTGGCTTATACTCTGTTTTATTCACTTTGTGGTTTTTATATATTTCGATGTATTGAGGTATTGTGGTGACTTAGTGATGTATTAATAAAGCCAGACTGCACTGCATTACTGTGTGTGTTGCATTCACTGGGGGGGGGGTGATTAACCTGACTGCACAGATCAAAAGAACCTGTTTATGGTTGTCTGTTCTTTCCCTGTGTGTAAATTACAGTTATTACAACATGATGTTAAATAAAATGTTGAAATTACGTTCATACAATTGTCTCAATCCTAAAATTCTAGTTAATGCTAACCTTTTGGCTCTAGCTTTATATACTGTAAGGTATGAATAACATCAGAGAGGCAAAAAATACAGAGGCCACCGTGTTAGTTTTTGAACTACAGAATCCATCCTGGGTGGTGCTTCTTGCATTGCTGCACATAAAAAGGTAAAACACACACATTTCTTTACCTGGGTAAGTAGTTACAATAGTGGCAATATCTGCAAAGATTCATATAATTATTGTGGTCTGTTATAAATAATGGTAATTACACTTAGGTAATAAAGCATTTACACAAAACTAAAAAATGAATGCATTTCTCTATCAGTAATTTTTATATTGATAACATAATCTGACCAACAACAAATAAACAGCGAACACTACAGTGGTCACCTTGACAGACTTTCTTTTTAATTACTACCTACGCACAATTCCTAATTCCCCCAAGGTATTTTTTTTTTGCTTCTCATTTTGAACTCCATTATTTCTTTCCCTGTTATAGTTTAAAGTATATTCTGCAGTTTGTTTCAAATTAGACCGATGAATAGTTGTTTTTTTCTTCCTTGATTTGTTCAAAATACAGTCTGCTTAGTTTACCTTCGCTAACATCCACATCTGAACCTAGCTATCTTTGAAAGAAAGACTGGGCTGTGGACTGGACCCTTTGTACTTTAGTTAGAGAGAACTTAAAGAGGTTGAATAAGAAGCACATTCATAGAAAACTTATATCATTATAATTGTATCTGCTACGATACTAAATTAGAATGTTGTTTTACCTGAATAGTTCAATTCTTTACACTCTACACTTGAGTGGGGTATTTATACATTTATGGCAGCAGTGTGGAGTAGTGGTTAGGGCTCTGGACTCTTGACCGAAGGGTTGTGGGTTCAATCCCCAGTGGGGGACACTGCTGCTGTACTCTTGAGCAAGGTACTTTACCTAGATTGCGCCAGTAAAAACCCAACTGTATAAATGGGTGATTGTATGTAAAAATAATGTAATATTTGTATAATGTGAAATAATGTATAATGTGAAATCTTATAACAATTGTAAGTTGCCCTGGATAAGGGCGTCTGCTAAGAAATAAATAATAATAATAATAATGAAGTAATGTATGCAGACAATTCTAGGACCACCAAGAGCTACCACATATTGAGAAAAAAAAACTTTTCTGAGAAGGGGATGTTTTTTATCTAAATAAGCTCTGTATGCTTTAAGGAAAACCAACAAATAAAATAATAAAATTAAATTGGAGATCATAACAGGAATACATGGGGTCATATTTTCAGGATTCCCTATTCCATTTTATTATACAGGCTTAACATAAAGTCACTTGAGTAATATATCCATAAGAATATAAGAACATAAGAAAGTTTACAAACGAGAGGAAGCCATTCAGCCCATCTTGCTCATTTGGTTGTTAGTAGCTTATTGATCCCAGAATCTCATCAAGCAGCTTCTTGAAGGATCCCAGAGTGTCATCTTCAACAACATTACTGGGGAGTTGGTTCCATACCCTCACAATTCTCTGTGTAAAAAAGTGCCTCCTATTTTCTGTTCTGAATGCCCCTTTATCTAATCTCCATTTGTGACCCCTGGTGCTTGTTTCTTTTTTTCAGGTCGAAAAAGTCCCTTGGGTCGACATTGTCAATACCTTTCAGAATTTTGAATGGTTGAATCAGATTGCCGAGTAATCTTCTTTGTTCAAGACTGAATAGATTAAATTCTTTAAGCCAGTCTGCATATGCCATGCCTTTTAAACCCGGAATAATTCTGGTTGCTCTTCTTTGCACTCTTTTCTAGAACGGCAATATCCTTTTTGTAGCGAGGTGACCAGAACTGAACACAATATTCTAGATGAGCTCTTACTAATGCTTTGTAAAGTTTTAACATTACTTCCCTTGATTTAAATTCAACACTTTTCACTATATATCCGAGCATCTTGTTGGCCTTTTTATAGCTTCCCCACATTGTCTAGAAAGACATTTTTGAGTCAACATAAACTCCTAGGTCTTTTTCATAGATTCCTTCTTCAATTTCAGTATCTCCCATGTGATATTTATAATGCACATTTTTATTGCCTGCATGCAGTACCATACACTTTTCTCTATTAATGTCATTTGCCATGTGTCTGCCCAGTTCTGAATGCTGTTTAGATCATTTTGAATGACCTTTGCTGCTGCAACAGTGTTTGCCACTCCTCCTATTTTTGTGTCATCTGCAAATTTAACAGGTTTGCTTACTATACCAGAATCTAAGTCATTAATGTAGATTGGGAATAGAAGAGGACCTAATACTGATCCCTGTGGTACTCCACTGCTTACCTCGCTCCATTTTGAGGTTTCACCTCAAATCAGTACTTTCTGTTTTCTACATGTTAACCACTCCCTAATCCATGTGCATGCATTTCCTTGATTCCCTACTGCATTCAGTTTGAGAATTAATCTTTTATGCAGGACTTTGTCAAAAAGCTTTCTGGAAATCTAAATAAACCATGTCATATGCTTTGCAGATATCCATTGTCGATGTTGCATCCTCAAAAAAATCAAGCAGGTTAGTTAGACATGATCTCCCTTTCCTAAAACCATACTGACTGTCTCCCAGGATACTGTTACCAGATACTGTTATAGGTAATTTTCCATTTTGGATCTTATTATAGTTTACATAAGTTTACATATAATAGAAGTCAGGCTTACTGGTCTGTAGTTACTTGGTTCGGTTTTGTCTCCCTTTTTGTGGATCGGTATTACGTTTGCAATTCTCCAGTCTGTTGGTACAACCCTTGTGTCAAGAGACTGTTGCATGATCTTGGTTAGTGGTTTGTAAATAACTTCTTTCATTTTTTTGAGTACTATTAGGAGGATCTCATCCAGCCCAGGGGATTTGTTTATTTTAAGAGCTCCTAGTCCCTTTAACACTTCTGCCTCTGTTATACTAAAGTTATTTAAAACTGGATAGGGACAGGTCGACATGTGGGACATGTTACCCTTATCCTCCTTTGTAAAAACTTGTGAAAAGTAATAATTTAGTATATTTGCTATTTATTTCTCTTCATCTATGATTTTGTCATTTGTATCTCTTAGACATTTTACCTCCTCTTTGAATGTTCTCTGCTGTTATAATATTGGAAAAACTTTTTGGAATTGGTTTTAGCCCCCTTAGCAATGCTCATTTCTATCTCTCTTTCTAACTTCCTTTTTGACTTGTGTTTGCAGTTTCACACATGCAGTGGCTTATCTAGCTGCATCTCGAATGGTTGACAGGTTTTACCTTCACAGTCCATTATGATATGCACATATTTGCTTTGTAATGACCTATGGTATATTTATTATTGCACTAATGGCACCCATTGCATGTTCAGCACCAATCATAACACTACATTATAGGTAAGCCACAACATGTGTTTATGTCAAAGTGTATGAATACCAGACCTTTTTTTTCTTCTTTTTTTTCAAAAAGATACTCACAAATCAGGAGGTTACATAAATTGTGTGTTAAAGAGGGCCAATTGATACAAATCCACATGGGACAATTACAAGAGCAAAACATTTTAATAGGATTTTACACACATCCATTTACCGTCTGTTTAAACTTAGTTAACTAGCTAATAACTCATGCCCTGATTCTGATAAATCAATAAGTCTGAAGTACGTCTAGTTGTAGAAGTTGTAGAAGTAAGCACATTGCTCTTCTTCCAGAGTTAAGATGAATGACTTGTAAGCACATTGCTCTTCTTCCAGAGTTAAGATGAATGACTTGTCAGTAATCGTCATTTTATTAGAATCAATCTTATTATCTGTAAGTGCTAGATAAGTGTTCTAAATTATGTCATGGTGCACGACACAAGTGATGCTGAAGCATGGAACAGATCAATTGAAATGAAGTGCAAGATCAATAATAGTATCTACTTCATCAAAATTATCCAAGGGATCAGAATTGTTGACAAGTTAGATTAGAAGCTTTATTTAAAGACGGAACCTCGGAAGGGACATCGTGAAAAAAAAAAAAAAAAATACTATCTTGTGGGCACCAGATACTATCTCGTGTGCACGAGTTAATATCTTGCAGACTGCAGCAGATACCTGGTGTTCTGGGTGGATAGGTTAGCAGACAATCACTGTATTTTCCTCATGGTATAACAACTATGCAAAACTGGTGTGCTTTTAGACTTTTGCTATTTTAACGTAAATATATTATTTATTGCATCCAATTGTACAGGACCATGTTTAATTTCATACAGACTACCTTGATAATTCAATATTTGTAGTTCTATCTATTTTAGCCTTTTCTATACTTGTGCTTATGAATTAAATTCATTTACTTATTTTAGCCATTTGTAACCTTACGGAATGTTTGTTGTATTGCTAAAATTATATACCGTTATTCACACCCAGTGACTACCAAGAAATTATCAATGCAGCCTGTTTGAATTCTGCATACGTACATTACATGACAGCTGACATCTGCTGTAGATTTTATTTGAATTATTCAACTGAAATCTTGGTATAGAAAATGGCATATTAGATATTACAATAAAGTTTCCTTAGGTGATTGTGGATTTGCTTTTAACGCCTGTGTCTTATCCACACAAGAACGAAGAACAGGCGTCAAGGACACACAGCGATGCACTAGGAATGTGATCGAGATCATTGACATGGATTTTGCCTAGACGTATCTGTAATGTTGTCAGACTCCTCCCACACTTTATGTACAATGTACACTTTCACCTTCACACGTTTGTATGCATATAAAATGTTCTTATAATACTGTAGTGATCTCGGAAAGGAGGGAAGCGAGACAGGAATTCAGGGGTTGAACTCAAATTTTATTAATAATACAGTTAATAACTCTTATTTATATTTGGCTTCTATCAGCTGCAACCACGCTCTGTAGTCCAGTTTCTCTCTCTCAGCACCGTTCTGTTCGTCTCAATAGGTTGGACTTGAGAGAGAACACCTCCCCTGCTTCTCGTTATGAAGAGCCGACTCCTCCTCTCCTCTAGCACTGCTCCAATCCCTGCTGCTCTCTTATTCAATGACCCCTTTTGGGAGGGTGCTGCTACCCACCAGACGTGATGCGGCAAGCGGAACTGCAGCAATGCGTCAGAATTAATAGGACCTATACCTTTGAGAAGTATCTTTCACACCATAGGTGACGTGGCAGGCGGTGCAGGAGCGGCACCAGAGCAACACTGGAGCGACGCGAAATAAATAGGATTGAATCCTATTTTTTGCGATTCAACTAGGGCATTGAGCAATCAGAGAACAGCTTCAATGCACGTGGTCCAGCAGGGTGAAGCAGTATCCAAATGATGGAGGAAACAACTTAAGAACAAATGGCATTACAATTCTAAAGATTCAGATTTGAAAGATAATATATGGGAGTCCATTTCGAAGGAACTGGATAAGCCTGGTGTGTATGATTTATTATCATATATGTTGAAATAGGGTCAGGTAAGACACTCATAATTTCAACATCATGTTGATGAATATGTACCAGTCTTGATCATAGATTTGTCAATGGCAATTTTGAACAGTATCACCACTGTGCCGCTTCTGGTGTGTATGGTCATGTCGCTGAACAATTAATTATAAACAAATTGTGTTTTGGGTTAGGGTGTTCTATCGAAATTTTAAAAGCTTAATAAATATATAATGAAGTGTTACTTTCCAGACCCTGGGTACTCACCTACAACAGGACCTGGCCATGCTACAATAATAGCCTTGGATTAGAACATATATGCCTGTTTCTTTTATGTATTTTTTACTTATTACTGTTTCTGTGTAGATTAATTACCATGATCTATTCCATAAAAAGTTAAATTCCCTCTAAGAAAACGATAGTAATTGCTTTGCTTTGATCTTGATGAAGAAAAATTTGCTTTTTTTTGCCATAGCACAGTTTTATGTGGTATTTAAAAATTCATTTAACAATTTTTCCATATGTGACGGCAGTGTTTCATTATATAAACATGAACTATTTTTCTAATACATACTTCCAGCTTTTACAATATAGAGCTTATTTACAATTTATATGTGAACTTTGATTTGTAATGTGCCTTCATTTACTTTAGTGCTGCTGAGAAAAATAAAGATTTATATGGAACTTTTATTTAATACCTTATACCAATTAATTTCTGGAAGTAATTGAATCCAACATTTTTTTTAATTTAAATATGCACTTATTTCTTGTCGGTTTTAACCCCGACACACAAAGAAAGGGTGCATTTAAAAATATTGAATGATCTGGAGTAAATTACTTATGAAATATGAGCTACTTATTATTTAAGAAAACTGTTTTTATTTTTCAGAAACCTTTACGTTTTTACAGTAGAGCACACTAACGTTGATGAAGCCAGTAACAGAGGTGCAGTAGCAAAACAATGTACTGGATATCTCCTGAAAATCAGTAATGGTACATTATTAAGCTTTGTCAAAATGGAACAATGTAAACAGTTAACCAATGCTAAATTTTACAAGATATAACTGACGTTTATTTATGGTGAGTTCCAGTGCAAAGTTTTAGAAAGAGATGCTGGTAAACTTCTGATAAACGATATGTGTTTATCTTCCCTTCATCACACTTATATTTTCTTATACACTCCTAACCTGCTATAGAAGTTTCAGATTGCATTTGACTATAACCTTTTACTTACTGTGAGCTTATTATGGGATTATGAAGTCCCTCTGTAAGTGCCTGTCCCAGGATTTTGTTTCTGTAAGTAAAAATTAACTGCACTCCAACTTACTACTTACTACCCACTACTATGCAGTTATCAAACATGCAAATTAAATAGCAGAAAAAATAACTTACCTTACCTGATGTTTAGATCCCCAAGTCCATCCTCCTGTTTTTCATTGCAAACTTGTCGAGTGCTTAAGTTATACTAGGTCTCGGTTTTACAACAGCCGTTTAAAGCATGGTTCGTACGGGACTAAAAATCAGGTGTTCTCAGAATTGGTCAAAAGCAGAGGACGTCTAGTAACCTCCCAGATGGATTGGGTTTTATCAACGGAAGTCGGTAAATTCAAATGAAATGCGATGTTGTGGCCAGCAAAGGCGCTTTTTATTTTCACTATGAAGAGACATCAGTAATCAAAATGTAATTAAGCCAAGACCATCTCGCAGAATTAAAAGTGGGAACTTCTAAGAAATTAAAAATAACTAAGCGACAACTAGAAGGAAACAACATTTCTACACCTCAATCAAACAACCAAAACTTACTTCCAGAACAAATTACAGACGTGGCTGAGGACCACTCAGCACCAGGACATGGAGAAATAATTGCTGCAGAACAAATTGCGAGCCAGGAAGCCAAAGCAAGAGCCCTTTTACCCCATGTGGTGGAGGTTGTGGTTTGGAAGATGAAGGTTGAGCAGATCTTTGGATGTCCTGCAGCGACATTTGTATCCGAGATAGTGAGTTAAAAGAAACATGAATAGCGAGTAGCGAAGGTGATTTGTCAATCTGATCATTAACGCATATCGTACGGGAGACATGAATACATTAAGTAAACGAAAGCCATCGATTCTATAGTAGAATTCTGAGTAGTTAACATGACCGAGCATGATTGAACTGCGCTGAACTAGAGTGACATTGTAATCTGATGACTAATGACGTGTGTGAAAAGAGACACTAATTGCATTGAGTAAAGCTAAAGTAGAATTCTACAATAGGATTTTCAGTATGCAACCTGACAAGGTACGATTGAGTACGGAATCTGGTAACAATTGCCAGTCTGTATTATAGGATCCTCGATGCTTTGGGAACCTAATTTGCCGTTAGGTTGAATAGGAATCCTGTAAAGCCCATCTGATTGTAGGTGGTAAACTGAGGTTCTGATCATTCCAATTTTCAACAAATTACACACCTCCTTCATTGCTTTCGATATGAATGGGGTACCCTGATCAGTCAAAGTTTCTTTTGGCACACCCAAAACTGGAAGACCAAACTAATCATTCCAAAAACATAGTGAAACACTTATAATGCTTTTGAGAGACCACCTGGGATTGGTTGGTTGTTTGGCACAAGACAATTTTGAACTGGCTCAGCATCGTCAGGAGCAGCAGTACAATAAAAAACAAGAAATTCTGACTTTTCGACCGGGAGACAAAGTACTGTTGCTACTTCCCACATCAGAATATAAATGATTTGCTAAGTGGTAGGGGTCGTATGAGGTCACTTTGGCAATTGGTAAACTAAATTATGAAATTAGACAACCTGACCACCGAAATAAACTCCAAATTTATCATATTAATTTGTTAAAACCTTAGAAAGAAAGGGAGGCTGTTTATAGTTAATGACGGAAGAGGATTTTGGCCCCGGTGTCGATCCACTTAAAGCAATTAACATTCGAATGGGGGAACAGAGACTAGAGAGCCATATTTGGTTACTTGAAGAGCCAGGTATGGCTGGCGAGCCATAGGCTGCCGACCCCTGTACTCGGCACTTGTGTTAATGATACTATAGATTTCAGTTCAGTTGTAACCGTAAATGTGAACTGCTTTTTATTGTATTTATTGTATCAAACCGGAAACACTCGGCTTACGGCAGTCCCTAAAGACGTAACTGCTATTTTCCTTGAGCACATGACCACAGCTTTCATTGGGTGAATGTGCATGATCAGGATTAACTGGCTTGAGTACAGAGCTTAATAAAATCATAACAGAGATCCTGACAGGTACATAAACAGCTTCTTCTTCAGTAACCTAAGCTCCTTTTGATTCGATACAACAATGACTATTTAGATTTACAAACAAAACGTCTGAAATTGTTTGAATGTACCCTTTGAAGAACTCAAATTGCATGCATATGACAAATACTACAGTATAATTGATGCATCGTGTGTATCCACAAAATACATGTGTATCTATTACATTAAGTAATTTATCTGTTTTATATACATTATGTCAGTTTTTCCCAACTAACGCTTGCTTTTATAAAAAGCCTTTATGTAACTTAAGTTTTTTTTTTCACTCCCTATGAATCGCATGTATTGTAATGATTACAATTTACTATTTGCTATATCCTGTCAATTATTAAGATTGTTTGTTTGTTATACTGCAAACATTTTAGTTACCAAACAATAAACAATAGTCACAATAACTGTTTGCAGGACAAGACAAGAGAAAGAAATATAACGAGTAATATGACGCGCTACTTTGTTTTACCAGTTATAAGTAAGGGAATGATATTAGTTTTTTCTGAAGAAACGAGTAACAAGTTACTTTTTTTCAGTAACGTGCGCAACACTGGTTGGAGGAGTCTTGTAAAAGCAGGCAAGCGAGCAACATCTTGGCATGGTACTGATTTAGAACTGTGCCTTACAGCCTGCTTGGGAAGAGTAGGGAATCAGACCTTTGTTCAGATTGTTGTTTTGCTATGTCCTGTACTAAAAATGGCAGGTGTGATTGTGTGACCTTACTTTTTACTGTTTGTCATTTTTTTTGTTGATAATTCAGTCACACTTTATTTTAAGATCTACTTTTTTAGTTTATTAAATGTTAACAACTAGGTTACTAATAGAGACAGAGATTAACAGCCCCCACCCCCCACCACCAGGACAAGTGCAGTCGTATTCGTGACCACACTACACTCACCCCCTCAAGTACAAGAAGTACGTTCTCTGGAAGTGAAAAAACACTTAATTGAATACATTTTTTAATTGACCTTCATTAATAAGCCATTTGGCATGTCACGCTGTATACAGCAAAAATGTATTCTGTTTTACGAAAGCTTTTTCAGTAGTTTATAATTACTTAGACAAAATAGTTTCTTGGTAATTATATTTGAATAGATTTATATTATGACTCATCTTTGTCCTGTCACTGTTAAACAGATGCTATTTTCAGAAGCAGGCTAACTATTTTAGTCCTGCTAGAGAACAAGCAATAATGCAAAATATGTTTTGTTTTTTTAAAATTTTTTTAGTCGTCGCCAATGATTTTTACCCCAGTTTTCTCCCCAGTTTCGAATTCCCAATTATTATTTTTATCCCGGTTCACCGCTGCAACCCCCCAGCAACTCGGGAAATGGAGGCTGAAACACACGTCCTCCGAAACGTGTTCCTGCCAATCCGTCATTTTTTGCACAGCGGATCCACAGTGAAGTCACCAGATCTCAAACACAATCACCAATAAAACCTGGACGCCTGAGCGGTCATTCAACATCAACCTCTGTGTCTGTCTTGTCAATCAACGGATGCCCACATACAGACGTGCTCAAATTTGTTGGTAGCCCTCCACAAAAAACGAAGAATGCACAATTTTCTCTGAAATAACTGAAACTGACAAAAGTAATTGGCATCCACCATTGTTTATTCCATATTTAATAGAAATCAGACTTTGCTTTTGATTTTTTATTCAACATAATATTGTAAATAAGAAAACAAATGAAAATGGCATGGACAAAAATGATGGGACCGCTAACCTAATATTTTGTTGCACAACCTTTAGAGGCAATCACTGCAATCAAACGTTTTCTGTAGCTCTCAATGAGACTTCTGCACCTGTTAACAGGTAGTTTGGCCCACTCTTCCTGAGCAAACTGCTCCAGCTGTCTCAGGTTTGATGGGTACCTTCTCCAGACTGCAAGTTTCAGCTCTTTCCTTAGATGTTCGATAGGATTCAGATCAGGACTCATAGAAGGCCACTTCAGAATAGTCCAATGTTTTGTTCTTATCCATTCTTGGGTGCTTTTAGCTGTGTGTTTTGGGTCATTATCCTATTGGAGGACCCATGACCTGCAACTGAGACAGAGCTTTCTGACACTGGGCAGTACGTTTCGCTCCAGAATGCCTTGATAGTCTTGAGATTTCACTGTGTCCTGCACAGATTCAAGGCACCCTGTGCCAGGCGCAGCAAAGCAGCCCCAAAACATAACCAAGCCTCCTCCATGTTTCACTGTAGGTATGGTGTTCTTTTCTTTGAAAGCTTCATTTTTTTGTCTGTGAACATAGAGCTGATGTGACTTGCCAAAAAGCTCCAGTTTTGACTCATCTGTCCAAAGGACATTCTCCCAGAAGGATTGTGGCTTGTCAATATGCATTTTTGCAAATTACAGTATGGCTTTTTTATGTTTTTCTTTCAAAAGTGGAGTCCTCCTGGGTCTTCTTCCATGGAGCCCACTTTTGCTCAAAAAGCGACGGATGATGTGATCAGAAACTGACGTACCTTCACCTTGGAGTTCAGCTTGTATCTCTTTGGCAGTTATCCTTGGTTCTTTTTCTACCATTCGCACTATCCTTCTTTTCAATCTGGAGTTGATTTTCCTCTTGCGGCCGCGCCCAGGGAGGTTGGCTACAGTTGCATGGACCTTAAACTCCTTAATAATATTTGCAACTGTTGTCACAGGAACATCAAGCTGCTTGGAGATGGTCTTGTAGCCTTTACCTTTACCATGCTTGTCTATTATTTTTTTTCTGCTCTCCTCAGACAAGTCCTTTGCTTTCTCTGGTCCATGTTCAGTGTGGTGCACACAATGATACCAAACAGCACAGTGACTACTTTTCTCCATTTAAATAGGCTGAATGACTGATTACAAGATTGGAGACATGTGTGATACTAATTAAAGAAACTAATTAGTTTGAAATATCACTATAATCCAATTATTTATTATCTTTTCTAAGGGGTATGTGGCAATGTGCCCCGCCCCTGTGTGCATATTATGTGTTGTATGTTGCGTGTGTGTGTTAATGTTGGTGTATAGATTGGTACACGGGATATAAACGGGTCTGTGTTTCACATGTGATTTAATAAGTGTAGATTTGTATTTAGGCACGAGGAGGGCACAAATTACTTCACGTGCTGGTGAAATGTAATATGTGAGCACGGGGTTGCACAGAATTAATTCACGTGCTGGGATTCAAGTGAATAATTAATTAGTAATTGAATCCCAGCACAACAGTATATATAGACACATTTTCTTTCACTCGTGTTTGGGTGTTCGGTGAGTGGAGAACAGGAGAGAGGCGGAGGAGAAATAAAGTAAAATAACGTAACGTAAAAATAGTGTTTTCACTCACCGTGTTTGTTTGTTTGTTTGTCTGTGCATCCACCGTTTGTGTGTTAGTACGTTTTGTTTGTCCTTTTATTTTGGCCTCAAGTGCCGTGTCCTGTTTTTTGTTTCAAACCTTTTATTTTCTGTTCTGTTTATTAAATGCTGAGCGAAAGCATTCGCTCAGCTTTACCAAACCACACATCTCTGTCTGTTTATTTCCTGCTTCTGGTCTGACGCCACCCACTCCGGCCGTCTTTGTGACAGGGTACCAACAAATGTGTCCAGGCCATTTTAGAATATCTTTGTAGAATAAGCAATAATTCATCTCTTTTCACAGCTTCTTTGCTTTATTCTATGACATACCAAAGGCATGCAAGTATACATGATAAAATAGCTTTTAATTTCATCACTTTTCAGGAGGAATGAAGCATTATTTCAATGAGCTGTAAGGGTACCAACACATTTGAGCACGTCTGTATGTAACAAACACCCCTGTTTCATTCGTAAATAAACTCTCCTTTCCTCTCTATAAGCTATTTCTGAATCATTTTACAAACACTTTTTTAAATGATTTACTGGTACACAAATACTAATAATTTTACAATTAGTTCACCTTTCTGTTTGACAGGTTTTTCTGTTTCATGAACATGTATATTCTGCTCTTTCATCTATTTATTCTGCTACTCAGTAAAGGTTAATTAACAGAAACCTGCAATTACGTGCAGTCGTGACTCCCACGGGTAGAAAATAAATCTTTCAATTAAAAGCAGCTTAATTTGAATACAAATGTTTACTGCTGATCTCTTCCAGGGTACTCAATTACTGAGTTAAAGTACATGTAGTTAACCAAATAATTCCAGTACTTAATATCTAATACAGTAATTCAGTCAGGAAAACTCATACGATAGAGGACAATATTTATTAAAGCTTACACAACAAATACAACAAGCGGTCCAGATAAGCTGCATTAAAAAGTGAAATATGCACTAAATTTAAATTGAATGCGTAAAAATACGCATAGCAATTTTGCTTCACAGCTTGTCTGACTCCCTGTGGCAAAGTGCCCCGCCCCTGTGTGCATTTGTGTGTTCTGTGTTTGTATGTATGCGTGCGTATGTTAATGTTGGTGTATAGTCATTGGTACACGGGATATAAACGGGTCTGTGTTTCACGTGTATTTAAAAAGTGTATATTTGTATTTAGGCACGGGATTGCACATCACGCACGTGCATTTAAAATATAATATGTGAACACGGGGTTTCACGTAATGAATTCACGTGCTGGGATTCAAGTGAATAATTAATTAGTAATTGAATCCCAGCACAAACAGTATAAATAGATGCACGTTTAGTCACTCGTGGTTAGGTGTTCGGGAGTGGAGAACGGGTGTGGAGAAGGAGAGTTAAAATAAGAGAAAAGATCGTAAATATAATAGTTGTTTGTACTCACCGTGTTTGTTTGTCTCCGTGCACCGTTTGTTAAGTGTTTAGTCCGTTTTGTTTATATGTTTCTTTTGGCTACCAGTGCCGTGTCCTGTTTTGTGTACCGTTTAAAACCTTTTTATTTGTTAATAAACGCTGAGTGCAGCCATTGCACTCAGCTCATCACAACCACTGTCTCTGTATTCCTTCCTGCTTCCGGTCTGACGCCACCCACTCTGGCCGTCTTTGTGACACGTGGTGTCATCGTGGGATAGCCGCGCCTCCAAGCGTCAGACCAGGAGGGGTTTTGTTTAAAAAAAATAAAAAAAATAAATATATATATATATATAATGGCAGAAGACGCCACAAAATGGCGGGACTGGTTCCTGGAGAATGCTGGGCTGGAGGCCCAGGCTCTGCCCATAGTCGTTCGGGCCCTGTGGATGATGGACAGTGAGAGATGGGAGGCCTATCAGCAGGAACACACCCCAAACACCTTGGAGGAAGGTGTGGAGTTTCTCCTCAGCTACCTGGAGGCAACGATAAACGGAACAGCAGCCCAGGTAGCAGGACCACCAGCAGAGGAGTACCTGCTGTCCCCATCTCCACCAGCAGAGGGTGAATGCCTGCTGGTTTTGCCTCCACAGCCCAAGCGGGAGACAGATAAAGAGGTGAAGGACAGGGAGGAGGAGTGCCGCCTAAGGGCCAGGCATCCACGGCGATGTAACAAGCCATCGTCGGGGTGCCTCCTATGCGACCAGGATCACCTGTTCGCCCACTGTCCCTTCCGCAGTTATGGGGAGGAGCCTGAGCGTCCACAGCCCAAGCGGGAGGAGCCTGAGCGTCCACAGCCCAAGCGGGAGGAGCCTGAGCGTCCACAGCCCAAGCGGGAGGAGCCTGAGCGTCCACAGCCCAAATGGGAGGAGCCTGAGCGTCCACAGCCCAAATGGGAGGAGCCTGAGCGTCCACAGCCCGAGCGGGAGGAGCCTGAGCGTCCACAGCCCAAATGGGAGGAGCCTGAGCGTCCACAGCCCAAGCGGGAGGAGCCCGAACGTCCTACGCCTGAGTGGGAGGAGCCCGAACGTCCTACGCCTGAGTGGGAGGAGCCCGAACGTCCTACGCCTGAGTGGGAGGAGCCCGAACGTCCTACGCCTGAGTGGGAGGAGCCCGAACGTCCTACGCCTGAGTGGGGGGAGCCCGAACGTCCACAGCCCAAAAGGGAGGAGTCGGTGCGTCCACAGCCCAAAAGGGAGGAGTCGGTGCGTCCACAGCCCAAAAGGGAGGAGTCGGTGCGTCCACAGCCCAATAAGAGGGAAGTCGGGGCTTCCACAGCCGTAGGACCCAAGCTGCCAGCAGAGGGAGAATGCCTGCTGGTCCCACCTCCACCAGCAGAGGGTGAATACCTGCTGGTGCCGTCCCAAGAGCCAGAAGGGGAGGAGTTACAGGCTCAACCCCCTGAAAATTTTTTGGGGGGAGAAGGGCAGGATGCTGGTGTCCCCCAGCAGCCTCGAGCTATGCTGCTGAAGGCAGCACGGCGCGCACATGCCCAGCCGCCACAGCAGAGGGAGCCAGCACCGCCAGGAGCAGAGGAGCTGGAGCTGCCTCTGCCTCCACCACCGCCAGGAGCAGAGGAGCTGGAGCTGCCTCTGCCTCCACCACCGCCAGGAGCAGAGGAGCTGGAGCTGCCTCTGCCTCCACCACCGCCAGGAGCAGAGGAGCTGGAGCTACCTCTGCCTCCACCACCGCCAGGAGCAGGAGCTGGAGCTGGAGCTGCCTCTGCCTCCGCCACCGCCCGGAGCAGAGGAGCAGGAGCTGCCTCTGCTGCCCGTACCTCCGCAGGGAGTACGGTGGCCGGAGCCCCAGAAAGGGGAGCTGCCGGCCACGAAGAAGGGGGAGGAGGTCTGGAGACCACTTTCCCCAGCAGCAGTTTCGCTGCAGGAGTTCTTGTGGCCGGAGCCCCACAGGAGGGAGCTGCCGGCTATGAAGAAGGGGGAGGTCGGGGGACCACCTGCCCCCGCAGCTTTTTTGCTGCAGGACGGGACCAGCATGCTGTCAGCCGTGCCACTACCGGCAGGGGAGCTGACAGCATTTCCAGCCATGGGCCCACTGAAGACTCCCTTCCCAGCCCGAGACTTTGGCCTGGACTGCTGGGTATTTAAGGGGGGAGGTGGCCGTTGAGGCCATGTGTGCTGCGCACAAGGGGGGGTATATGTGGCAAAGTGCCCCGCCCCTGTGTGCATTTGTGTGTTCTGTGTTTGTATGTATGCGTGCGTATGTTAATGTTGGTGTATAGTCATTGGTACACGGGATATAAACGGGTCTGTGTTTCACGTGTATTTAAAAAGTGTATATTTGTATTTAGGCACGGGATTGCACATCACGCACGTGCATTTAAAATATAATATGTGAACACGGGGTTTCACGTAATGAATTCACGTGCTGGGATTCAAGTGAATAATTAATTAGTAATTGAATCCCAGCACAAACAGTATAAATAGATGCACGTTTAGTCACTCGTGGTTAGGTGTTCGGGAGTGGAGAACGGGTGTGGAGAAGGAGAGTTAAAATAAGAGAAAAGATCGTAAATATAATAGTTGTTTGTACTCACCGTGTTTGTTTGTCTCCGTGCACCGTTTGTTAAGTGTTTAGTCCGTTTTCTTTATATGTTTCTTTTGGCTACCAGTGCCGTGTCCTGTTTTTGTACTGTTAAACCTTTTTATTTTGTTAATAAACGCTGAGTGCAGCCATTGCACTCAGCTCATCATCACCACCGTCTCTGTCTGTGTATTCCTGTCTGGTCTGACGCCACCCACTCTGGCCGTCTTTGTGACACTCCCCTAAAACTTTCACTGACTACATCTCCCAGAACACAATGTCTTCAGTTACTAAGAAACTGTACACAAGAAAAAACAACCTAACAAACATTACCCAATCTCTGGCTAGCCCTGTTGTCTTTGCAGCCAATCACAGTAAGAATAAGAAAAATTTGCCAGCAAGCTACCCAGGTTGAAGCGTAAACACCCCAGTCCAGCTACAAATCCAACTGGAACCGTCAGAGACAACTGCTAAAAAAAAGTTTTTATAATATTAAATGAACTGTTTAATAACGTATTAATGCATTTCCTTACTTTATGTATCTGTAAGGCTTTACATTGAAGTTTTAACATGTTCACTGGGTTTAAGAATTTAATGATAAAATATAAGTAACGTAATTAAATTTACAGTGTGATAAAAAAATGCACTGAGACGGTAAAGAACCTTGTAGAACACACGCCTGGTTGTGCAGTAGTTCAAAGTAACATTGCAGTTAAAATGGAAGGCTCTTTTTTAATGCCTACCCCATTACCATTAAAAATTGTACAGTATTTATCGAGATTACTCATGACTTCAAGGTAATGCTTCATTTTACTCCCTGAAAATATATTTTACTCTGTCAGACACAAAACCTTATCTGCAGCGCTGAAAACAATGTTATACATATTACATCTCTGGCCTTTGGCCTTGCCCTTTGAGGTACCCCTGCCCATAATTTAGTGGAGAGGCTGACTGTAGGGAAGCCATGGGCAGGGGAACAGGATAGCTGGAAGTGGGGGTGCCTAATATACTTGATGTTTACAATTTTAATCTAGTTTAAAAAGGGAGTTCCCTGTTTGAACCACCACTTTGCTAATGTATTACCATCACTTTATAGATCTTACATTTATCCTATTTGAAAGGTGCACACGTTACGACAAACTGGCTTCATACCGCCAGTGCTAGCACATTCAGTGGGTTCTCATAATTGCAAAGAGTGAATATACTGATTACAAATATTTGTAGAAATTCAAGAGTTCATCAGAATGCAATACGAAAAGTGTAAGATGAACGTTGAAGTTCAATCTTATGGCGGAAGAAACTAGACCATTTCTGTACTGGCTGTGAATATGTTTATTGAGTGCAAAAGTACAAGAATGATTCCACAGACAACCACCAGAAACCTCCTGTTTCCATCTCCAGTTTCATCTATGCACTTATACCGTAGGTCTTTCGCAATCTGTTTTAGAGAAGATCCTAAAATGTGACAAATGATCTATTATTACCTGAGGACCAGCCTTAGAGGATCAAACACCTGGGATAAGTTACAGCTTGAGGCGGATTCCCTGGTACTGTAAAATACTGTTAAAAAATAAATAAACAAATCAGTTGTGGCTTATCGGGAGGCTTTATGATGTGCAATCAACTCCTTAAACCATTTGCTTAATTCTGTTTATTACAATCCTATTTAAAATTCTTTTCTGCATCCTTTTTATTTCTCCTTAGTAGAGTAATTGTTTTCATGTGTCAATAATCTACTGTAATTCAGAGCCTTCTATAAGATAACTTAATTAGTTTCACATAAATAAATAATTATGCCTAAACATATTGTGAGAGATGTCTTTAGCTTTTGATAAAATACTGTATACAAATTACTTTCTCTTTATAGAATAATACGTTTAGCCCAATAATAGTTTCCTCAGCATTTGGACTTATAGGATTTGGTTAATGGGATGTGCCTAGGGAACATGGAGTCAACATCGCACAGATCACCCGAGGTTGTTCCCTTGGAACCATTTCAAGATATTTTATCATTTACTTTGGATATGAAGCCACTGGGAAATCTGATAGAATCCCATGCATACTGTATCAGTAATTGCATTTCCCTGAAGGATGGATGTCCATAAGGACTTTTTTGCCCATGGCGTTTGGAAAGTCTATATTCAGCACTGATGCCAAATGGCAGTTGACAACGGAGTGCTAACCAATACATTTTTTTCTTAGCTTTATTAACATTAGGAGGTTGAAGAAATGAGGGGATCTTCACCCATGTAACAGTCCTGTGCATTTCAATGGCTATTGATGGGGGGGGGTCAGACAAATGTGGGCCATATACAGACAGGTTTAAACTACTGTATTTTCTATTCAAAGCTTAAAAAACGTTTTGTCTAAGTAACCACAAGGGAGATAAACCGTTTATAGATTTAAAAAGCATACAATAAATAAATATATGGAAATTGATGATTCTGAACATTTGAAGGAAAAGCAAAGGTTTAAGAAAAAGAGAAGTTGAAAGAAATGTTCCCAGTAACATATTATTCTAGCCAAAAAGGAAGTGTCAGGAGTTAGTCACAAACTTCAAGTCATCAGACAAAGTCACTGAGCATACACAGACTTGGACAAAGACTTGCAAGGTTACACCAGTATATGTATCAGAGAAGGTCAGCCCAGCGGTGAGCCTAGTTCGCTGTGCTGGTCTTTGATTAACATGTGACCTTATACAATACATTTAAATAACAATTTAAGTGTGGAAGATATGTTCTAAATTCACAGAACCCACAACTGTTTGTTAGAACAAAGCTGCCTGTGTTTGGCCTGCCCAGATGATGTATTAGTTTGTTTCTTCCATTATCTCCCGGAGGAGATGAAATCCCTGTTGATGAAAAATTCCATATGATGAAACATGGTCGTAACAATATTTAATATGAGTTATTGAGAATACTACATTCTGGGGATATATGGGGTGTCTGTCTGGCATTGTACATGTGTCCATCACGCGTATATTTGTGCATATATATGGAAAAATGCCTGTTAAATTGTGATGCAACTTGGTATTAACCAACTGTAACAGTATTTAGCGAAAGTTATTGAAAGTATCATATTGGGATCCATCCATATTCAAATCTATTTTAGACACATTTTTTCAGATTTTCCTAAAGGAATGGAATGATCCTGAGTGATTGCAACTATAACAAATTCTCCATGTTTTAAATGGAAATGACTACTACTTACTGTATGTGTAACAGTGTGAGAAACATGTTGTTACAGTACCTTCATTTGTTTAAATGCATGCAGTCAATTCAGCTGTTGGTATAATTGCAGTTAATGCATTTTCTGCCTATAATTTATTATAGACTGTGACTGTGCTTGCTGTGAAACTTACCTGTATAACTGGAGAAAGTGTTTTATTGATCCGGTACTCTTAAATCTGTAAATTGTTTATTGAATGGTTTATCCTCTCAAATCAAATGTTCTTACTTCAGGCTACCTTGTATGCATTCCACTATGGTCTATTAGAAATTAGAAAATTAGAAATGAAAAAATTCACATATTACATTGTTTTTTAAACTTTCATGGTAATTAGGAATATGCTGCAGTAAATCATATCAATATACTGTTAAAATCTTCCGACAGATCAGTGCTGATGCTGTTTTTTCATTGTTGCAGAATTTTTGAGAATTTGAAAACATTTTTTCTTCCTTCTCATAAATCACAATAATTTCAAATCTTAATACCAGTTTGATCTTCTGCATTCATTAACTACAGGCAACATGCATCTTATTATCATACAGGAGTCATGTGACACCTGCAAACAGCAAGGCTGTAAACTCACAGAATGTATACAGATACCTCTTACATGTTTACTGTATGTCCCCTCTCTTGCCTTGCCTATCAGCTGATCTGTGGTTCCTAAAGCTAGGCTACAGTCTATGGGTGACCAGGCTTTCTCTTGTTATGCCCCGCGCCTATGGAACTCACTACCACTCATTGTAAGGGAGGCCCTTTCTTTTGATATTTTTAAATCTCGCATGAAGACATACTTTTATACGAAAGCTTTTTAAATTATTATTTTTTTTTTGTTGTATTGGTGATGATTTTATTTTTGTTTTGCTGGGTTTGTTGTATTGTTACTGTTGTACTGTATTATTATTATTATTATTATTATTATTATTATTATTATTATTATTATTATTATTATTATCATCAATCATGGGGTTTCCATGCATGTTTTTTTTTAGCTCGAGACATTTGCTCGAGAAAAATGTCTCGTGTAAAATGCTTTTTTGGGTTTCCATTCACTCAGTTTATTTTACTGGAGTAAACCGGGCTTTTCACCCGACGTCATGCAAATGAAGGGGAAAGGTGGGAGATATGCGTCAAGTACTCGTGCTGTTTTTGAAGATTACTAGTGATATTTTGTGAAAATGTGGTACAAGAGTGAATCCAAGCTGCTGTAATAAAGCAAAATACCTTGTGCCTGGTTGGTTAATAATGTATTTTACTGCTCTTGCCCAAATTGTTTTTCAAATGTCATTAGTGGGGTGTCATGTTGTTAGTAGTGAATACTGTTTCAACTCATTTATCTTACGACTCATTAATTAAAAATGAACTGACCAACAGGTATTGCAGATCACCATGGCTGAAAACCGGCGGAGATGTTATATATATATCTCCCTTTCATTCAGGCAATTCAGCATATAGGGGATCAGGTGATGCTGCGTATACTACCCTGGTTTAGAAACCCCACCCGCCCAGACGGCTGACATCTGCTGAGGAAGCATTCAACACCATGCGTGGGCAAATACGGGTAGTGGGCACTTGAAAGGGAGGTGGCTGATACTGATGAAACGGACTGAAGTGCAGTATTAGTTCGTTCCCAAAATTGCCACTGCCTGCTGTATCCTGCACAAACTCTTGTCAACAACAAAATGAGGTGTCAGGTGTCAGGAATCAGTGGCTGCCAGTGAGACACACGGGGAAGGTTACCAGTGTTGCCAAGTCTCACGAGAAAAATAAACGGCACTGCCTTTCAAAACAAGCCCAAAACAAGCAAACCCATGTTAGAGTATGGGTGTTTATTATAAGCGGACTTGGCAACTGTGAAGGTTACCTCAGCCGCCAGTTTCAATTGGACAGCAGTGATCTGAGGAGGCTTGTGCTGTCAGAGATTCTCTCCTTTCTTTTAAGTTGTGTTGGATTTACTGTTGTGTTAAATACTAATGATGCAAACAAATAAAACGCAATCAATACGTTCATTTGCAATTTTATTTGGTCAGTTCTGAGAGGGCATCAATAACTTGTTGGATGTTGTTGCGCTGTTTTGGGCAATCGAGCTGGCTCATGACTCCAGTTCACCAACTATATTTAACGTGGAGGGCAGACGCGCGTTGTCTTTGGACATAGCTGGGATAAAAAAAAGGATGGGAATTAATTCAGTTAAGCAGCTCACTTGCTCTTCGTGTTTAACTTTAGCGTAGTTTTTACAGCAAGGGTATCCTCAAACAGTTGCTTTAATACTATAACAAATGCATAACGCAGTTCATGGTCAGTGGTTTTATACAGAACTGTAAACCCACAAGATATATACAACATGACAGATGAGACACAGCAAAAAACAATAATAAAAAAAAGCTGCCCGCATTAGCATTAAGGTGAACTACTCCACTGCTAACCATAAAACCAACCATCAGCAACTACTTTCTGCTGTCTTGGAATCCACGGTAACAACTGACTTGCTCCCTTACAATATTTATAGTTAAGGATAAACACACTTATTAACATTTACATGTGAAATGCGGGTTTCCATGCGAAACTGGGCGTGGATTGTCCCGTGTGTTTCGTCATCTACACGAGTAAATGAGATTTACCCAATCCCGTTTTTTTCGGCCACAAACCTAATTCTCACAAAAGTGCACGTGCATCGCCATTTCAAAAATTGACCTGCATGGAAACCCCATGAATGTTTACTACTACTAATAATTGAAATAAAAAAATATGTATTTTATTTTACTTTGATTTCAAGTCTGATTGTTGATTGGAAGTCATCTCCAGTCCTTACGAAGCTTAAAGTGCAACGTAACAGTGTAATGCAAAAGAAAGAAAAAAGCTTCAGCAAAGAGTCAAAGGACAAGAAGCACAAAGCAGAGATTGAAAGATTCCTTTAGTCCTAAAGGCAAAATGAATAGAACTCGTCTGAAAGGGATTTTTGTATGAAGTGACAGGGTTATATAAAAGGCATTATATTTTATAATAAAATCTATTTTAATAGAAAACACAATTCCTGTGTTAACTTTGACCGAATGATCATTCCCCAGTATGTATTCAAGGTTTTAGAGACATTGTATTCTTTAGAATGCTGCAGCAGCAGTGTCTCCATATGAACAAGCTATACATCTACATCTTCCAGTGACTGGGTCCAAATCCAAATAAAGAAACAACTTGTCCAGACTCCAAAGAACTCATTGGTATTCACAGAACAAGGTGTAAAGGCAAAAACCTGTACTCAAAATTGCACAGCTTCAAAGACGACACTTTTTATCCAGATTGACAGCAGAAATGACGTATTTTCTAATGAACAGTTTGCAATGAGTCATTTAAAGAAGCTCTGCGGCCTTGTGTACCGAACTCAGGGGATCTGGTTAAAAGTTCATCAGCACTGAATACATAAACCAGTTCTGACAAGAGTTTATAGTAAACATTTTTAATGCAAATGCCTCAATTGGAGAGATGATATTAGGAATAAATGAGATGATTATAAAGCAAAGAGGGAAATGAAACATTAAAAGGTCTAGTTTGTATTTTCTCCTGGGTACGGAGGAAAGACAGCTTATTTTATTACTTGAACCAAATACAAATGAAAGGTTTGTTATATGACACTGATTAGACAAACATGAATCATGCAATAAAGAAAAAGGTCTGCCATAACTGAAATCAGAAGTGAAAATTTAGCATTTACTGCAACTGGATTTGTTTTTTTTTCTCCCCAGATTATACAACAAAATGCTCATAAATGGACCTTGTGAAAACAGAAAGATCTATGGCATCCATTTGATGCAAACTTACATTTCATTGAAGGGCTCCCTAAAGATAAAGGGACAGATTCAAGGCAGAAACCTGCCGGGGGATAATGGAGATAATGTGCTCTAAATATGTTAGACGCTGTAGACAGCAGTGCTGTACATAACAGAGGCAATTATATTTAAAAGGCTTGGCGTTTGTTTAATGGAAAATAAATGGACCTAATGGAATACATTATTTTCACATTTTCTCAAAAAATAATTTGTCTTATTAAACAAAGTATCTTTAAATGATCTTGAGGTTTAGAACATTAAAATAAATAGTATAAAATGGACAGTAGTATAAAACCTTTTTTTTTTTTGTAATTTTCTGTTTTTAAGCAAATATGGCACTAAAGCCTAAATAAACAATACCAAGATGAAGTGCATCTTCTGTACTACAAGTCAAATGTTGGAGTTTTAGCTGTATTCTAGGAAAGAAAAAAAAAATCATTATCATGTGTAAAGCTAAGCATGCTGCTATTGCAATTAATGAACGCATCTTGAAAACAAGAGGGACTCAATTCCTGATAAAACTGTTAATAATATGTTTGTTTTGTTTGCATTACCATATCTTGAACTTGAATATGATATCACTTATCCAAGTTAATACAATTAGTGGGTAGCAGCTCTAAAAAGCAAATAACTCTACAATCCTGAGCCTATACCTGTTAAAGGCTGGGTTCCACTGGAGCTGGAGAAGGGGGGAAACACACCAACACTTTCTGTCCTTTTTAAAGAGAAATATGTCCTGGGAATTTTAACTTATTTAATTATATGTACTGTATTTGGTTTAATTATGTGTGTGTTGTTACACTTTGGGGGAGTGTTTTATTATCCTTTTTGGGACTTGATTCAGAATAAATATACATACCTAGCTTTATTAGCTGCGGTGTAACAACTAATAAATACAGTATGACTTGTTATTGTATAGTTAATATAATTACATCTTCATTAACTACACTGTAACAATACCTTTTTTTTTTTACTAACTATTGTATAGTTAATATAAATGTATCTTAACTAGAGGCTGTGTAATTAAATACATCTGTTCTGTGTTGCTGGGTTAATATAACTACTTAAAGCTATATTTTAAATCTGTGCTATTGCTGCATGCTGTAATGGTATAGTTAATAATAAAGTATATGCATTAAACACATTTTTAACTAATTCTAATGGCGTAGAACTGGTAGTGGCATAGTCGTGATTTGAGAGTTGTTAGCTCTTCTACCATTCAATAAGTCTATCTAATTATTTAACACTTTTTAAATTTCTATTATCTTCTTTTAGTAACTGATCTGTGGTCCAGGAAAGGCCATACCATTTCTTTTTAAATCACTTGCAAGCTTGTTAGTGTCATTGGAGAGTGTGTAATCATTCTAATACAATCTTTTGTTACGCGTGTTAAACATCAACTAACGTTATTTGCAGCCGTAGGAAGACACTTGACCTTCCTGCAATAGGAGAGTTGTTTAAAGCAGTCATGTCTGTACTCAATGTACGAGTTCATCACACATCTGGTGTGCAGTCAGCTTACACATGACATATAGGGGTGATAGACGATGACTGATGAATTGGATCTGGTGTGCGATGGCCTTAAGAGAGAAGCAGCCAGAGCAGCAAGCTATTTATGAATCAGAAAAAGGATTTCCAATAGTTTTGTAATAAGGTAAAATGTGTATTTAAATATTGTTCCTCAATCAGCAATATATTCAAATTAAACTCACCATAATTGCCCACTACATGGTATGGGATATATATATATATATGTTATGGACCGATGCCGAAATCGGGCAGTTGCCGAAATGCCCGGGCAGTTCGTGAAGTGCGAGGCTGCGGTGGGCAGATTCCGAATTAGCATCGAATTTTATGTCATTTCGGCATCTTCCCGGGCAGTTTGTCAACCCGGGCTGGTGGTGAAGAAAGATTTTTAACAGACACAGTATACTACTAATAGAGAGTGAATTACCTCTGTTGCCTTTAAGCGCAAAGTGCACCACCATCGAGCCACCCATTGCCATGTTTATTTAAATAACTTATATACTTTGTGACAATGCTAGTTTAAGCAATGGTACTCAACAAAATATCAATGCACAAGGTTACTTTCATTGTGGGTTAGATATAGCGGTTAGAGTAATTGGGGGGGAAAAACGAGTCCAGAATAAAATGCAACAATATTTTATTGTATTCTTATTGCAGTAATGCAATCTAGATCTCTGTGCAAAGTTCCATTGAATGAAATATCATTCAATACCAGCAAGAGACTAATAATCACAGTTTAAACATGTAAAAGCCACCCAGTTAAATATAGTCACCTGAAACTCAGGAAGAATGGAGTGCCAAACAACTCATTTATCATAGCAATATTAATCATATTTTGGGAATACAACTGGAATAGAGAGGAAGTGCTGCACGAATGAATGAAAGATGTCACCAGTGAAGTTTGACCAGGACGTGGCTTCTTGGAAATTAAAGTTTAAAAGCATGATGTGGTAGATATGAACTTCTTTTTACATAACTAAGCTTTCCGTATCTTTGCCTGTTTTATGATCTCTCATTCAAACAAAGCAACTCTGCACTGAGATCTGTATGCATTACTGCAATAAGAATACAATAAAACATTGCTGCATTTCATTCTGCCCCCCCATCCCATATCTAATCCATGATATAACTGTGGATTGATATTTTGTTGAGTTCCGTTGCTCTAAACTGCGTTTTCAGAAAGTTTTTAAACAGTGTGCTTTTGTCAGAGGTAATTCATTCTCTATTAGTAGTATACTATATCTGTTAAAAATCTTTCTTCACCACCAGCCCGGGTTGACGAACTGCCCGGGAAAATGCCGAAATGCAATAAAATTCGATGCTAATTCAGTATCTGCCCACCGCAGCCTCGCACTTCGCGAACTGCCTGGTCATTTCGAAACTGCCCGATTTCGGCATTGGTCCTTAACATATATATATATATCATCATCCTCATGTTCAGCCTTTTTCAGTCCACTGCTGGATGATGGCCTCCCCAAGATTCTTCCACAAAAGCCTGTCTGCTGCGTCCCTCATCCATGTTGCTCCGGCGTATTTCCTAATTTCATCTTGCCATCTTCCTGGAAGTCATCTTCCTGGTCGCTTTATATCTCTTGGGATCCAGTCTAGTATCTCCTTGGTCCAGTGATGGTCTGCTATTCTTGCTACATGTCCGGACCACTGCGATTTCATTTTTTTCACTCATATAATAACATTACATACTTTTGTTTGTGCTCTTATCCTGTCTCTTCTTGTTATTCCCAGCATGCATCTTTCCATACTCCGTGGAGTCGTTTGTAATTTTTGAGTCATTTTTGCATTGAGGGTCCAGGTTTCGCATCCGTAAGTTAACACTGGCAGCACGCATTGGTCGAAGACTTTCCTCTTGAGGCATTAGGGTAGTTTCCCTTTCAGAACCATACTTAATCTTCCAAAGGCACTCCAGCCCATTTTTGCTCTTTTGATTTAAAAGTGTATGGAAAGATGCATGCTGGGAATGCTGCCAGAGCAACGTGGATGAGGGACACTGCAGACAGGCTTTTGTGGAAGAATCTTGGGGAGGCCTTCATCCAGCAGTGGGTTGAAAAAGGCTGAAGATGATGATATATATATATATCATCAAAGGACACACGCAGACAGTGGTTTAATAGCATGTTTTATTGTGAACTGTTTGTTGAGGCAAAATTGCTAAGCACAGCTTTCTGAAACCAGCAATTCAGCAGGGTTGGATGTTTAAAAACCCAGTTGAGGAACTGCAACCTGAAACAAAGAAAAACATTGGATTACAAATACTTAAAGGGGCAGGCTGCATAATTGCAGGTATGAGGACAAGTACCCACCTGACCTTTTCCTGCTTACCAAAAGGGGGCAGCACTCGCACATCAGCTTGTGCATGGACCATCGACCACGGAGGGGCGCCACTGCACTCCAGCTGCATTCCCCAGCTCTACGCAAGGGGAGCCTACTTATCTGCCACACGAGCGCCCTCTGCTGGGGAGAATTCAACGGAACCTGAAAAAGGAAGAAAGCAAATTAACCTTAAGCAAGTCTACAAGCAGTGGACTAAAATAAAAATAACCTTACTTACCTTTGTGGTCATCCACCCTATAGCCTGGAGGTCACTGGTTAGAGTCCAGGCTATTCCACTGCCGACCGTGGACGGGAGTTCCCAGGGGGTGGCTCACAATTGGCTGAGCGCCACCTGGGTGGGGAGGGCTTAGGTTGGCCAGGGTGTCCTCGGCTCACTGCGCACCAGCGACCCCTGTAGACTGTCCAGGCGCCTGCGGGCCTACCTGTAAATTGCCTCGGAGCTGTGTGGTCCTCCGAGGCTGTAGCTCTGGAGGTGGCGGGCCTGCAGAGTGAAAAGAAGCGGACGGCTGACGGCACACGTTTCGGAGGACACATGTGTCCGTCTTCGTCTCTCCAGAGTCAGCGCAGGGGCGGCTGTGGTGAGCCAGGTTGAAATAAAAATAATTGGGCTCTCCAAATTGGGGAGAAAATAAGAAAAAATAATTGCCGATTCCAAATTAAAAAAATATATAATAATAAAAAAAAAGAAATCTGAAATATTTCAGCTAAGATAAAACCTCAGTGACATTTGCATATTTCTTAAAATACAGTTCTGAGGTTGAAACCATGAATAAAACCAGTGACAGATTGCATTACTTTTTAAGAAATACTACGGGGTAGATGTACGTCGCAGTGCAAACATACCGCAATTTGCATTTTTGTTGCGACAATTCGCAAAGTATACATTTTGTCATATGTACCAAGAGAAAATATGTTAATGAAGAGAGTTGCACTATACTAATTTAAATACCTGTTGCATCCTCTTAGCGAGATCTCTAGCATTGCAAGAGTCGTGCAACATGTTTTCAAATAAATAATGAAAGGCAATTTAATCCCATCTGCACATTAATAGAACAGGTGTGTTTCCTGTTCCTATACAGATGCTCAGAATGAGCTGGAGGGGTTAGCGGCACATGTGTGCAGTCTATTTCTTCCAACACATTGGGGAAACCAGAAATGTCATAGAAATTTTGTTTTCAAGGCTTTGTTTCCAGCCCATTCCAATAAAACGTGAATGCCGGTATCAGTCAGCCTCTATGAGTGGGATTTACTGTAAACTGCTGAAATCACAAACAAGAGGGAACAAGAGGGGTAAAGGGAACCTGGTTACCATGACGACTGAAGTTTTTTTCTCTGGCATGGAAAACAGCCCTCAGCTGCACATTAACAAGCAATGGCATCTTGTGCAGACTGGATTATTTTCACCTTGAAGATGCTGGACAGCTCCAGCTGTGATGCTCAGTGCCTCAGCAGTTTATATTGTGTTGGATGAGAACACTGACTGGTGCGACCAGTGCTGAAGTGCAAGGAATTGTTACTGACAGTTCTAACAAGCATCTCTTCTGGTCAATAAACTAGAGAGACGTGGTCAGTAAACTGAAGTGAAAATTCCTGTTTCCTAAATGAAATAAACAACAAACACACAGGACATGCTTGTTCCCAAATCTGTTCATGAATAACATTGATCTGTTAGATTGTAAACACATCCATAAATTAAAACTTGAATCAAATTAAGATGTAAGAAATTAAAACACACTAAAGTCAAAACATTGCAGACATTAACCAAAACCTGGTCTACCTGACTTCTGTAGGACACATTCTTGTTCACTCATCTTAAACTAACTTTGAGTACAGAAAAACAAGTTAAAGGGGAATCCAAACACATTTTTTTGTTCTATAAAAAACACTAAAAAAATGTTCTTCCTATTCTGATTTGACATAAAAATATAAATATTGGATTTTGTATGACTGGGTTACAAATAGCATTACCGTAGGTTTCTTTCCAACAAGGAAATAGATGGTGAAATCTGACTTGTGGCGTCATGGAGTGAACTCGGTGGCAAAAAGGATGGCGAATATTATTGAAAACATGTTGAGGAGAAGCTGTGATTTCACCGACTGTACTTCTTCAGAAGTTAACGAAAATGATGAGTGTAATGGGGAGGGCAGTGTTCTTTTTGACAGTGGGTTCGTTGTTGGTGTGTGTGGCATACAGCCATATCAATTTGAGCCGTATGTCGGACATCGATGAAGGCGACAGCCTACACAACACAGATTGGTAAGTTATTATTTTATTTGTATTACTACTACAACATGTATAAACTAACTGCATACCAATTGATCTGAAGTAATCAGTTTTTATTAAATGTGATTAAATGTTATTAAAAAAACAACCATGGTACATTCAATCCTGGGTGCACTGCTGTTGCACACTTGAGCAAGGTAGCCTACATCACTGTCAGATTGCTCAGTATCTAAAAAACGCCCAGCTGCATAAATTGGTACAAATCTAAGTCGCTTTGGATAAAACCCTTCCTATTACGATGGATTACGAAACAAATTATTATTATTATTTAGTTTAATTGTTATTTATGTTCATTAAATGTCTTTCTTTTAAATGCTCTTGTTATAGGCTTGGTACTTCAATGTTTATTTCTGTTCCCTCTACCTCCCTTTAAAACTGTAACTAGCATTGTTAATCCATGTCAGTTTCTTAATTAAATCAAGGATATCTGGTGATGTCGAAACAATTTCAATTTTTTTTTTCTAGCTATATAAAGATAATTGATCGCTTTACTCTCATGGTGAAAATGACCTAGCAGTCGCTGTTGTTTTGTAGCACTGCTCCTCAAAATGGGCCGAGCACAAGTGCGACCATTTTATCAGCTTCCTCCAGAAGGCTGTCGTTTTCTGGATAAATGCTGTCCAAACCCTGGCAACCTTTGGGTCCTTTGACCACTTGTGCAGGTTAAATCTGCCTTTGTTTGTGTTGCTACAACCACCTGTGACACATCGACGGGGCATAATGATAAATTCAATTAGCTGTCTCTCACACGCTCTACACCACGAAAACCAATGGTAACAGTCAGAAGTACGAAAATCAGTTCACTCTACGATGTCATCAAGCCGACTGGTCACGGAAATACCTGCGTGTGAAAAATGTACTTTTAACCTCAAAATGAACCATTTCTTAACCCTAAATTTGAAAACTACTTATCAATTCTGTTTTTAGATGTATAAAAGAGTAGTTTGGCATAAAGTTAGGTAGAGGTGTTTGGGTTCCCCTTTAACTATAACCACAAACATGTAGTTTTAAATCAAGGTGTACATAATATTTACACTTATGAAGTTCCAGATGTAGTTCAAAATCACTTCAATGGTGAGACCCTCTGACCTACAGCAGTGGAACCAGAATGCAGCAGTTTATCTCTTGTGTTGAATTTGAAATATTTTCATAAAAAAAAACAAGTGAAGACCAGTGACAATTACAATAAAATAAATATGAGTTAAGAACCTTGATTTAAAACATTGGTTACTTCCTCTTTATATCAAACATATGTTACAGGTCTCTTAAGAAGTTTCAGGGTAACAAAACATTTCCCCTTTCCAAGAAAAATAGGAGTAAACTAAAGTCAAGGGTAAACACCTTTAAATAGCTTAAATTAACTTAACAAACATTCTATGTACAGCGTGTGTGTGAAAATGAATGATGCTTTATATTTTGGCATAATCTCTTATGAACAGAAGTAAGGTATACCTTCTCATTTTGAGAAAGTATTTAAAAATTAGGGCCTGTTGTATCAGATTGATGTGTCTTTAAAAAAATCCAAATCTATGTCTTCATTTCACAATGCCTGACAAACCGATAAAACCAATCCCACACCTTCTCTATTTGTCAATCCTGACCTTTTCCATGCAAACTGTTATGCATGCCGTTCAGTGTTGCTTAATCCTTTTTTACCTTTCCTACTGCTGTGATCTGTCACTGACTATCTGCTGAACCCCAAAATATTAAATTATATAGAACTATTCAGGATTTATAAAGGTCAGCTGTGTCTTATCAGTACTAAACTGTCAAGAGTTTCCAGTCGTGTCACATGACTTGCTCCCACGGGATGCTCCAATGTTCTTTTTAGTTTGTTCTATTTCTTACTTGTTAAACAGATTATGGCACTTTTGTCTATAATGTTAATAAGCATCCCTAACTTGAAACACTAAATAATAAGATATACAGTATTACTAAAAATAAACTTAGTAATGAAATATGGCAAATGTTTCAACATTAAATCATTGACAGAGACTGCTGCATAATGATTGTTGAATTTTTAAAATATGTTTTAATATGTTAATATGCATCTTAATAATAATAATAATCTTTATTTATAGAGTGCCTTTCGTGCCGCGAGGTTCAAAGTACATCACACAAGTTAAAGTAAAACAAGAAATACAAAGACAAAAACACTAACAAAGGACAACAAATACTCATAAAATGATAAGAATACATAAAAAAAAGAAAAAGAAATAAAACAGTTAAAATAACTATGACATGTCAAAATAAAATCACAAGGCTAAATGATAAAGATAAGTCTTAAGCCTTGATTTAATAGCAGTCACCTCTGACATGATGGGGCAGAGAGTTCCACAGTTGCGGAGCCCGAACACAAAAAGCAGCCTCTCCTTTCTTCCTCAGCCTTACCCTCAAACTGCAGAGAATGACAGAAATGATCCAATTTTGACAATATTTCTTAGATGATAAAAAGACACCTTTGTAATCCTTTTAATATCTTAAAGCAGAGTCAAAGATAACACCCAGATTTCTCACCTCAAATTTTAAATTCGGAGTTAAGTCACCCAAGTCTATTTTTGTTGCTGATAACCTATTTATTTTGTTGCTGAGAACCTGCTATCAAAACTTATCTTATCAGACTTTAATTGCAGGAAATTTTGGGACATCCAAATTTTGATGTCACTTAGACACTCAAGTGTGACTGATGTAGTGATAATGTCACCAGGTTTCACAGAGATATATAACTGTGTATCATCAGCATAGCAGTGAAAATTTACAGCATGTTTACAAATAATCTGGTCTGGGTGTAGCATATATAAATGCATGTCATCTAAATGCATGGCTGAAATCGTGGTGCACACAGGAAAGCTTCACCTTCCTTGAACATTGGACCACATTCTACAACAAGAACTATCTATATAGGCAGGACGGACTGCACTTAAATAAAAAGGGAACCAATCTATTCAGAGAAAGGATCCTCGAGGAGGTTCAGAAGCATTTAAACTAGAAAGGAAGGGGGGAGAAATCAACAAAAAACTGAAGGGAGACTACAGGCAACAACTCGGGTAAGACAGCCATTAAATGTATTTATCTAAATGCTAGAAGTCTCAGAAACAAAATGTTAGAACTTGAAGCTACTGCATTAACAAGTAACTACGATGTGATAGGTGTTACAGAAACGTGGTTATCCGAGAGTGATGGAGACGAATATAATATTAGTGGGTATACACTGTATAGGAAAGACAGGCAGGACAGAAGAGGCGGAGGGGTATCGTTATACATCAAAAATAGTCTTGAAGCCCAGGTGTTAAATCTGGAAGATAAAAACAACTCAGAATTAATATGGGTTAGAATAATGGACAAAAATTCAAAGGGCATAATAATAGGGGCATGCTATAGACCGCCAAATTCAGATACCGAGAAAAATCATCTGTTATACAATGACATTAGAAATGCGTGCAGCAAAAGAGAAGCCATATTAATGGGGAATTTCAACTTCCCCCATATAAAATGGGAAAACCCGGTGGGGAGCACGACAGACAAAATTGAAATGGTGGAAATGACAAATGACTGCTTCCTAATTAAATTTGTCAAGGCACCGGCTAGAGGGGAGGCATGCCTTGACTTAGTCTTTTCAAATAATGAAGACAGAATAACTAAAACAGGTCGGAGAACCATTGGCAAACTCAGACCACAACATGGTCTCATTTGAAGTGCTTTTTCAAACCCAAAAAGTAATGACTAAAGCTAAGGTTTACAATTTTAGAAACGCAAACTATGAAGGTATGAAACAGAGACTAACAGAAGTAGATTGGAGTTAAATAGAGAAAACATCCATGGAAAAAGGATGGCTGTTTTTTAAAAATGTAGTACTAGAGGTACAAAACAATTACATCCCAAAAGTAGACAAATCTAAATCTAAAACAAAATTGCCAAAATGGTGTAATAGATCAATAAAAAAAATATTCAGAGGAAATAGGCACTTTACAGAGTGTTTAAAGGGAACCAAGAACAAAGTACACAGAAAGAGTACTTGGAACTGCAAACACAAGTCAAAAAAGAAGTTAGAAAGGCCAAGATAGATAGAAATGAGCATTGCTAAGGGGGCTAAAACCAATTCCAAAAAGTTTTTCCAATATTATAACAGCAAGAGAACATTGAAAGAGGAGGTAAAATGTCTAAGAGATACAAATTGCAAAATCATAGACGAAGAGAAAAGAATTGCAAATATATTAAATGATTACATTTCACAAGTTTTTACAAAGGAGGGTATGGGCAACATGCCTCACATGTCGACCTGTTCCTATCCAGTTTTAAATAACTTTAGCATAACAGAGGAAGAAGTGTTAAAGGGACTAGGAGTTCTTAAGATAAACAAATCCCCTGGGTCAGATGAGATCCTCCCAATAGTACTCAAAGAAATGAAAAAAGTTATTTACAAACCACTAACCAAGATCACGCAACAGTCTCTTGACACAGGGGTTGTACCAGACTGGAGAATTGCAAACGTAATACCGATCCACAAAAAGGGAGACAAAACCGAACCAGGTAACTACAGACCAATAAGCCTGACTTCTATTATATGTAAACTTATGGAAACTATAATAAGATCCAAAATGGAAAATTACCTATATGGTAACAGTATCCTGGGAGACAGTCAGCATGGTTTTAGGAAAGGGAGATCATGTCTAATTAACCTGCTTGATTTTTTTGAGGATGCAACATCGACAATGGATAACTTAAAAGCATATGACATGGTTTATTTAGATTTCCAGAAAGCTTTTGACAAAGTCCTGCATAAAAGATTAATTCTCAAAGTGAACGCAGTAGGGATTCAAGGAAATGTATGCACATGGATTAGGGAGTGGTTAACATGTAGAAAACAGAAACTACTGATTAGAGGAGAAACCTCAAAATGGAGCAAGGTAAGCAGTAGAGTACCACAGGGATCAGTATTAGGTCCTCTGCTATTCCCAATCTACATTAATGACTTCTGGTATAGTAAGCAAACCTGCTAAATTTGCAGATGACACAAAAATAGGAGGAGTGGCAAACACTGTTGCAGCAGCAAAGGTCATTCAAAATGATCTAGACAGCATTCAGAACTGGGCAAACACATGGCAAATGACACTTAATAGAGAAAAGTGTAAGGTACTGCACCCAGGCAATAAAAATACTGAAATTGAAGAAGGAATCTATGAAAAAGACCTAGGAGTTTATGTTGACTCAGAAATGTCTTCATCTAGACAATGTGGGGAAGCTATAAAAAGGCCAAGAAGATGCTTGGATACATAGTGAAGTGTTGAATTTAAATTAAGGGAAGTAATGTTAAAATTTTACAATGCATTAGTAAGACCTCATCTAGAATATTGTATTCAGTTTTGGTCACCTCACTACAAAAAGGATATTGCTGCTGTAGAACGAGTGCAAAGAAGAGTGACCAGAATTATTCCTGGTTTAAAAGGCATGTCATATGCAGACAGGCTTAAAGAATTTAATCCATTTAGTCTTGAACAAAGAAGACTACGCTGCGATCTGATTCAAGCATTCAAAATTCTAAAAGGTATTGACAATGTCGACCCAAGGGACCTTTTTGACCTGAGAAAAGAAACAAGGACCAGGGGTCACAAATGGAGATTAGATAAAGGGGCATTCAGAACAGAAAATAGGAGGCACTTTTTTACACAGAGAATTGTGAGGGTCTGGAACCAACTCCCCAGTAATATTGTTGAAGCTGAAACCCTGGGATCCTTCAAGAAGCTGCTTGATGAGATTCTGGGATCAATAAGCTACTAACAACCAAACGAGCAAAGATGGGCCAAATGGCCTCCTTTCGTTTGTAAACTTTCTTATGTTCTTATAAAGAAAATAATACTGGACCAAAAATAGAACCCTGAGGAACACCACAGGTAATACTTGCTAAACCTGACACTGACTCCCCCAGAGAAACAAAAAACTGTTTGAAAGGTAAGATCTAAACCAGTTTAGTACATTGCCCACCAGGCCCACCCATCCCTTAAGACGGTCAATTAAAATGGAGTGATCCACTGTATCAAAATCATCACTGAGGTCCAACAGAAGCAGATTATAGCATTTAAATCTGCACACATCAATAAATCACTGATTACTCTTACCAGTGTAGTTTCTGTACTGTGATTGGAGCAAAACCCCAATTTAAATATTATTAGTATTCAGGAATCCATTAAGTTGCTTTAACACTACCTTTTGAAGGACCTTAGCTAAAAAAGGAAGATATGAAATGGGTCTAAAATTACTCAGAACTGAGCTAAGTTGGGTTATAAAAACAATAAAAACAATTGAAGACCTATGAGCTAGAGGGTACATTTTGGAACCCATGAAATAAACATCATACATGGGGTTTCCATGTGGGGCAATTTACACGTGAAATGGCGATGCGCGTTTGGGAGAATTACTTGTGTAAATCAGGTTTGTGGCTGAAAAAAATGAGAGGGATAGGGTGAATGTCATTTACACGTGTAAATGATGAAAACACTATGTAACACAATTTTTGTTCCTGGGTAGTAAGTGTTATTTCCTAATTGCTTATGCCTCAAAAGTATAGAAAATGGCTATTATTCCCCACAAACTTTGCTTTAGCTAAGGTCCTTCAAAAGGTAGTGTTAAAGCAACTTAATGGATTCCTGAATACTAATAATATTTAAATTGGGGTTTTGCTCCAATCACAGTACAGAAACTACACTAGTAAGAGTAATCAGTGATGTATTGATGTGTGCAGATTTAAATGCTATAATCTGCTTCTGTTGGACCTCAGTGATGCTTTTGATACAGTGGATCACTCCATTTTAATTGAACATCTTAAGGGATGGGTGGGCCTGGTGGGCAATGTACTAAACTGGTTTAGATCTTACCTTTCAAACAGTTTTTTGTTTCTCTGGGGGAGTCAGTGTCAGGTTTAGCAAGTATTACCTGTGGTGTTCCTCAGGGTTCTATTCTTGGTCCAATATTATTTTCTTTATAAGAACATAAGAAAGTTTACAAACGAAATGAGGCCATTCGGCCCATCTTTGTTCGTTTGGTTGTTAGTAGCTTATTGATCCCAGAATCTCATCAAGCAGCTTCTTGAAGGATCCCAGGGTTTCAGCTTCAACAATATTACTGGGGAGTTGGTTCCAGACCCTCACAATTCTCTGTGTAAAAAAGTGCCTCCTATTTTCTGTTCTGAATGCTGTATAAGCTATATTACCTCCGTGTGGAAACACACTAGTCTGTGTGACAAACATGGTCCGTCTAATTTTCCATAAGGAAGGAACTTGTACCTGCTTTTGTTTTGTGTAGTAGACATCTTTCACACTGTACATGTTTCCTTCGCATGTTGTATTTTTATTTATTATTTTGATTAATGTTGCATTCAATAAAAAAAAAAAAAATTAAAAAGTCTGTGCTGTGTAAGTCGTTGCGGCAAAACGAAAACCAAGACGGAGTTGTTCTCATTTCCAACTAATGAAGGGACCTACCCACAATTACAGCAGCACAGTGTTATTTCAATATATGTCCCCAAAGTCTTAGATATAGCTCCAGCTGATTCAGAATGTTTGCAGAATGGACATGTTAATAAAGTAGCAAATGAGATTTGGAAATTACGTATTTCCTTTCGGAATGAGGTCTTTGAGGATGATCTGACTTAAAATAAATATTGCATTTTTTCATCCTTCATATTTGGTTTTCATTTGCATTTCCTGACACAACACATGCACAATCAACTACACACCATTGAGTGGGAAAGTCGAATTCGGCCACAAATTCCATCTCCCTATCAGTTTCTGAACAATCTGTCTGGCATTATTTCGGACGTTCTCTGTGTACAGTCACACTGTGTTGCTGATGAAAATTAAGGTCCTGGCATGCTACACAAGATGTATCTAAACCTTTGAAATAAAGGAACAAGACATGTCAAAATGATTTAAATAAACAGTATTTTAAAACATTACAGATTTGTGACTCTATAAGGTACTTTACATGAAAAGTCAGATATGTTGTTAAGACCAATGTAAACAATGTGTGTGTATATATATATATATATATATATATATATATATATATATATATATATATATATATATATATATATATATATATAATGTTTCAGAGATGGTAGAACTGCAGTGTACAAAAATGAAGGTTGATGAGAAGAAAAATATTTTAAAAAATACAATAAAAATAATGTACACAAGAAGTTTAAATTATTAAAAAATAATTTATTTCAGGATGTTTCAGGCAAAAGCCCTTCTTCAGCTGCATAGAAAGAAAAGTAACACAGTGCAGTAAACTTGCTGATTTTCAAAAATTCTGAGGATGATGTTAAGATGATGTCAGAATAGAATGTTCATTCCAAGAGGCTCCAAGGTTCCAAGTTTGAAGATAAGCTCATGTTCTTTTTGCTTCCGAGTATAATGTGTACCAAAACACTGACTGATTCCACAGATGGTGATGTCTTTAGCAGTGTGATTATTGCTGTTGAAGTGTCGGGCTACTGGAAATGTCAAGATGTTGATTCAAATGCTTCGGAAATGTTCCACAAAACGATCTGCTAAACATCTTTAAGTTTCCCCAATGTATAATTATATATATTATGTCTGTGCAGTTGCACAGACATAGTTAATGTTTGAACGAAGGTTCTGTTTAAAGTATCTATAATATATATATATATATATATATATATATATATATATATATATATATATATATATATATATATATATAGTATATAGTATATACCTGTAATACACAAATAAAGTAATATTCATAAAATGTACCTGCCAGTGTCATCCACTACTGCTTGCAGAATGTAAGATGCCCAGTACTTTCTGTTGAGGTAATCTCAGACAGTGACGTGGTGCTTTGATGGGAATGTGGGTAGCATCAATCATACCCTTCAGTTACATCAGGCATAGTTATGTACGTGTTGCACTCTCTGAACAAGGGAGTTGACAAACTTGTAAACACAGCGATGAACTGTGGTTTTATGCACCCCAAACACATTGCCTACTACCCTGTACTCAGCTGAGGATGCCAGCCTATACAGAGCAATCACCACTCTTTTTTCCACTGGCACAGGAGGCTGTACGTAATTCCTTTTTGGCTGCATCTCTTCCTTTACCAGTTCCACTATAATGCTGAATGTTGCCCTGGTGATGCGAAAGGATTATCCACTGCAGATCTGTGAAAGAGTGATGCAGCACAACCTCTTCCCACCAGCAAGATGGACGAGTATGTGTCCAAACTGTCCTTTCACTAGCCATTGGCATTAAATAACAAGGCATAAGGATTTGCTGGTAGAGGATGTTTGGAGGTTCAAGCTCCTGAAACAAAGGGAAAACATCCACTGTTCCCAATTCAGATAACCTTGGAAGCATACGTGGAAGATGTGTGGCACAGAGCTTTAGAATCCTATGTCTTCACTGGTTTTCAGCCATGATGATCTGCAATACCTGTCTTGGGCAGCTTCATGTTATACCTCTGAGTTAATTTTTTATGAATGGGTAGTCAGATAAATTAGTTGAAACCGGATTCAATACTAACGACATGCCAATCCACCTGACATTTGAAAAACAATTTGGTCAAGAGCAGTAAAAAACATTATTAACCAAGCAGGCACAAGGTATTTTGTTTTATTACAGCAGCTTAGATTCACTCGTGTACCAATTCTCTGCGCATGGAAACCACATTTTCACAAAAATTCACCAGTAATCTTCAAAAACAGCACGAGTAATTTAAACATAGCTCATTTACATATCAACCCCCACATTTCCAATTCATTTGCATGAGGTCGGGTGAAAAGCCCGGTTTACTCGAGTAAAAAAAACTGAGCAAACGGAAACCCCAAAAAAGCATTTTGTGTAAATGTATAGAGTTAAAAAAAAAAAAACTTGCATGGAAACCCCATGAATGAGGCAGTTTCCATGAAAAAATAAAAAAGTCTCACCTTTTTCTCACTCTACTTCGGTAGTACTTTTGGGTTGTGTGTATTTCCACGTTTTTTTTTTTAGCCAGAGAAATTGTCGTTCCAAATGCAAATAACCTAATTAATATTAAAATAATGGAGGGTGCTGCTCATATCGTACAGCTTTCTTAAACTGGGGTTTCACAAAGTTTTTTGGTTGTGTTGAAGCACTGCAAGTGCAGTCTGCTTCATTTGGCCACCAATATATATATATATATATATTTAAAACACACAGTGAAAAAACAGACATAGCATTACAGAAATAAAACATTGCATAAGAAAGCGATGTGTACTATCTTTGTATTGTTTACTAAACATTTTTGACTGCATATGTATTTATTATAAACATATTATACACGTATACACATAATATATGTAAGCTTTCTTTAGGTTAATGATATAAAAAGTATTCTGTTAAAATGTTTGCTATAATACATTTTTAAAATATTGGTAGAAAATCTACAGCAGGCTACTCTACTCGCATTTTCTACTAATCTTCAAAAACAGCACGAGTACTTTACGCATAGTTAAAATTTATATATCAACCCCCACCTTTCCCATTCATATGCATGTCATTTGCATGTCTCCCGGTTTACTTGAGTAAAATAAACTGAGTAAATGGAAACCCAAAAAAGCATTTTACACAAGACATTTTTCTCGAGCAAATGTCTTGAGCTAAAAAAAAACATGCATGGAAACCCCATGATTGATGATAATAATAATAATAATAATAATAATAATAATAATAATAATAATAATAATAATAATAATAAATACCCGAATCCGAATTCCACAGGGACAGTGCCAGGCTCTCGTCAGTACTGGCAGTAGAGTGCGGTTAGATATTTTTGTTGTTGTTGTTTCTGTTATTGGGGATCTGGTATACCGCTAGTCCATAGGAGTTCAACACATTTCTCAGTAGATGTAATCCACCGGGACTTTCTGGAATTTCATTCTGTAAATCTTGCAACAATCTGATGTTAAGCCCCGTATTTGTCTGTCTTTCTTTTTTTTTTTTTTTAACAAATTTGTGGATCCAACTTTTTTTTTCTTTTTCATGATTTCATACTTTTAAAACAAATCTTGCTCAATGAATTATGTTTAAGCGATTTTGCTTCAACTATATATGTAGTGGCTCAAGCCCACTGTTATCGGTAGCCTGCAGCAATAATACATCTATGCTCATTTAATACATATTTTAGTACAAACTAGACTTTTTTTTCCTTGGTGGGTAGGCTTACCCATGATAGATGGTATAAAGCTACTGTACAATGAATTGCATCCTATTGCTAAGTGACAGGCTCCCTTTTATCTGTAAAATATTTAAATGCAGAACCATGTTTTGGATCAGGGGTCTCCAACCTTGGTCCTGGAGAGCTACAGGGTACTCTGGGTTATGTTACCAGGTAACTACAGACCAATAAGCCTGACTTCTATTATATGTAAACTTATGGAAACTATAATAAGTTCCAAAATGGAAAATTACCTATATGGTAACAATATCCAGGGAGACAGCCAGCATGGTTTTAGGAAAGGGAGATCATGTCTAACTAACCTACTTGACTTTTTTGAGGATGCAACATTGAAAATGGATAACTGCAAAGCATACAACATGGTTTATTTAGATTTCCAGAAAGCTTTTGACAAAGTCCCGCATAAAAGATTAATTCTCAAACTGAACGCAGTAGGGATTCAAGGAAATGCATGCACATGGATTAGGGAGTGGTTAACAGGTAGAAAACAGAAAGTACTGATTAGAGGAGAAACCTCGAAATGGAGTGAGGTAACCAGTGGTGTACCACAGGGATCAGTATTAGGTCCTCTGCTCTTCCTAATCTACATTAATGATTTAGACTCTGATATAGTAAGCAAACTCGTTAAATTTGCAGACGACACAAAAATAGGAGGAGTGGCAGACACTGTTGAAGCAGCAAAGGTCATTCAAAATGATCTAGACAGCATTCAAAATTGGGCAGACACATGGCAAATGAAATTTAATAGAGAAAAGTGTAAAGTATTGCATGCGGGCAATAAAAATGTGCTTTATAAATATCATATGGGAGATAGTGAAATTGAAGAAGGGAACTATGAAAAAGACCTAGGAGTTTATGTTGACTCAGAAATGTCTTCCTCTAGACAATGTGGGGAAGCTATAAAAAAAGGCCAACAAGATGCTTGGATATATTGTGAGAAGTGTTGAATTTAAATCAAGGGAAGTTATGTTAAAACTCTACAATGCATTAGTAAGACCTCACCTAGAATATTGTGTTCAGTTCTGGTCACCTCGTTACAAAAAGGATATTGCTGCTCTAGAAAGAGTGCAAAGAAGAGCAACCAGAATTATCCCGGGTTTAAAAGGCATGTCGTATGCAGACAGGCTCAAAGAATTGAATCTTTTCAGTCTTGAACAAAGAAGACTACGCGGCGATCTGATTCAAACATTCAAAATCCTAAAAGGTATAGACAATTTCAACCCGGGGGACTTCTTTGACTTGAAAAAAGAAAAAAGGACCAGGGGTCATAAATGGAGATTAGATAAAGGGGCATTCAGAACAGAAAATAGGAGGCACTTTTTTACACAGAGAATTGTGAGGGTCTGGAACCAACTCCCGAGTAATGTTGTTGAAGCTGACACCCTGGGATCCTTCAAGAAGCTGCTTGATGAGATTCTGGGACCAATAAGCTACTAACAACCAAACGAGCAAGATGGGCTGAATGGCCTCCTCTCGTTTGTAAACTTTCTTATGTTCTTATGTTCTTATGTTTCAACTGAGCTCTCAGTTACTTAATTGAACCAATTATTGGCTTAACAAAATGAACACATGCTCCAGATCTTCATGACGTAAAGACACCTATAAAACCTGCAGGGTTCGGGCTCCCCAGGACCAGGGTTGGAAACCCTGGGTGGAAGGGTGCACCTGTTTGGTGATTGCGTGAAACTTGCTGTATGTTTCAAGAATCTTTTTGGAAAAAAAAGAAAATGTGGAAACATTTGCAGTTTTCAAATATGTTTCTCCAAAAAAAAAAAAAAAAGGCAAATTTTTATTGTAATTTTTTCAGGCGTTTCTCTAGATATACAGTGCCTTGCGAAAGTATTCGGCCCCCTTGAACTTTGCGACCTTTTGCCACATTTCAGGCTTCAAACATAAAGATATGAAACTGTAATTTTTTGTGAAGAATCAACAACAAGTGGGACACAATCATGAAGTGGAACGAAATTTATTGGATATTTCAAACTTTTTTAACAAATAAAAAACTGAAAAATTGGGCGTGCAAAATTATTCAGCCCCCTTAAGTTAATACTTTGTAGCACCACCTTTTGCTGCGATTACAGCTGTAAGTCGCTTGGGGTATGTCTCTATCAGTTTTGCACATCGAGAGACTGAAATTTTTGCCCATTCCTCCTTGCAAAACAGCTCGAGCTCAGTGAGGTTGGATGGAGAGCATTTGTGAACAGCAGTTTTCAGTTCTTTCCACAGATTCTCGATTGGATTCAGGTCTGGACTTTGACTTGGCCATTCTAACACCTGGATATGTTTATTTGTGAACCATTCCATTGTAGATTTTGCTTTATGTTTTGGATCATTGTCTTGTTGGAAGACAAATCTCCGTCCCAGTCTCAGGTCTTTTGCAGACTCCATCAGGTTTTCTTCCAGAAAGGTCCTGTATTTGGCTCCATCCATCTTCCCATCAATTTTAACCATCTTCCCTGTCCCTGCTGAAGAAAAGCAGGCCCAAACCATGATGCTGCCACCACCATGTTTGACAGTGGGGATGGTGTGTTCAGGGTGATGAGCTGTGTTGCTTTTACGCCAAACATAACGTTTTGCATTGTTGCCAAAAAGTTCGATTTTGGTTTCATCTGACCAGAGCACCTTCTTCCACATGTTTGGTGTGTCTCCCAGGTGGCTTGTGGCAAACTGTAAACGACACTTTTTATGGATATCTTTAAGAAATGGCTTTCTTCTTGCCACTCTTCCATAAAGGCCAGATTTGTGCAGTATACGACTGATTGTTGTCCTATGGACAGAGTCTCCCACCTCAGCTGTAGATCTCTGCAGTTCATCCAGAGTGATCATGGGCCTCTTGGCTGCATCTCTGATCAGTCTTCTCCTTGTATGAGCTGAAAGTTTAGAGGGACGGCCAGGTCTTGGTAGATTTGCAGTGGTCTGATACTCCTTCCATTTCAATATTATCGCTTGCACAGTGCTCCTTGGGATGTTTAAAGCTTGGGAAATCTTTTTGTATCCAAATCCGGCTTTAAACTTCTCCACAACAGTATCTCGGACCTGCCTGGTGTGTTCCTTGTTCTTCATGATGCTCTCTGCGCTTTAAACGGACCTCTGAGACTATCACAGTGCAGGTGCATTTATACGGAGACTTGATTACACACAGGTGGATTCTATTTATCATCATTAGTCATTTAGGTCAACATTGGATCATTCAGAGATCCTCACTGAACTTCTGGAGAGAGTTTGCTGCACTGAAAGTAAAGGGGCTGAATAATTTTGCACGCCCAATTTTTCAGTTTTTTATTTGTTAAAAAAGTTTGAAATATCCAATAAATTTCGTTCCACTTCATGATTGTGTCCCACTTGTTGTTGATTCTTCACAAAAAATTACAGTTTCATATCTTTATGTTTGAAGCCTGAAATGTGGCAAAAGGTCGCAAAGTTCAAGGGGGCCGAATACTTTCGCAAGGCACTGTACTTTATGTCAAAATGTAAGTGTGACTCAGAAATACAGTGAGGCAGCCTCTATATTATTATATATTCAATAACTTGAGCTAAAGAAGGATCTTAACAAATGTCATCACAATTAGACAAACTAAAAATGTGACAGTTGCACAAGAGTATCCACTATATCCCCATCGTGGTGATACACAACCCGAGTGGGGATAATAGAATCAAAGAATGCGGCAACACTTTGAAGAACTGAAAGAGTGGACAGAAGAAATTGAGAGGAAGCACAAATATATATATATATATATATATATATATATATATATATATATATATATATATATACAGTGCCTTGCAAAAGTATTCAGACCCCTGACCAATTCTCTCATATTACTGAATTACAAATGGTACATTGAAATTTCGTTCTGTTTGATATTTTATTTTAAAACACTGAAACTCAAAATCAATTATTGTAAGGTGACATTGGTTTTATGTTGGGAAATATTTTTAAGAAAAATAAAAAACTGAAATATCTTCCTTGCATAAGTATTCAACCCCCACACATTAATATTTGGTAGAGCCACCTTTCGCTGCAATAACAGCTTTAAGTCTTTTAGGGTAAGTATGTACCAGCTTTGCACACAGTGTCGGAGTGATTTTGGCCCATTCTTCTTGGCAGATTTGCTCCAGGTTGTTCAGGTTGGTTGGACGACGTTTGTGGACTGCAATTTTCAAATAGTGCCACAGATTCTCAATGGGATTGAGATCAGGACTTTGACTGGGCCACTGTAGGACATTCACCTTTTTGTTCTTGAGCCACTCCAGTGTTGCTTTGGCCTTGTGCTTGGGATCATTGTCCTGCTGAAAGGTGAATTTCCTCCCAAGCTTCAGTTTTTTAGCGGAATGAAGCAGGTTCTCTTGCAGTATTTCCCTGTATTTTTTCTTTTTCTTCCTTCAATTTTAACAAGATGCCCAGTCCCTACTGATGAGAAGCATCCCCACAGCATGATGCTGCCACCACCATACTTCACTGTAGGGATGGTGTGTCTTGAGGCATGGGCAGTGTTAGGTTTGCGCCACACATAGCGCTTTGAGTTTTGGCCAAAAAGCTCTATCTTGGTCTCATCTGACCACAAAACCTTTTCCCACATCGCAGCTGGGTCACTCATGCTTTCTGGCAAACTCCAGACGTGCTTTCAGATGGTACTTTTTGAGTAACGGCTTCTTTCTTGCCACCCTCCCATACAGGCCAGTGTTATGCAGAGCTCTTGATATGGTTGACTGGTGCACCATTACTCCACTCCCAGCCACTGAACTCTGTAGCTCCTTCAAAGTGATTGCTGGCCTCTCTGTGGCTTCTCTCACAAGTCTCCTTCTTGTTTGAGCGGTGCGTTCTGAGGGACGGCCTTTTCTTGGCAGTGCCTGGGTGGTGTGATGCAGCTTCCACTTCCTGATTATTGATCCAACTGTGCTCACTGGGATATCCAAACACTTGGATATTATTTTGTACCCTTTCCCTAATCTATGCATTTGTATTACTTTATCTCTAACTTCTGTAGAATGCTCTTCGGTCTTCATTTTCCTTCTGATTCACAGCCTGACCAATGATCCTTCAACAGTGGGGTTTTTATCCAGAAAATGTGACAGCAACTTTAATGGTTCACAGGTGGAGGCCAATGGTAAGGTAATTGTGTCCTCGTTAGGACAATTTCTTTCATCGGTGTAAACTGGGAGCTCCCACAGCACAGGGGTTGAATACTTATGCAAGCAAGATATTTCAGTTTTTTATTTTTCTTAAAAATATTTCCCAACATAAAACCAATGTCACCTTACAATAATTGATTTTGAGTTTCAGTGTTTTAAAATAAAATATCAAACAGAACGAAATTTCAATGTACCATTTGTAATTCAGTAATATGAGAGAATTGGTCAGGGGTCTGAAAACTTTTGCAAGGCACTGTATATGACCCTACACCAGTAAAGAAATATCATACTGAAGCTCATTTTAATGATGTTGTTAAAATTCTGGCATTGTGATTGGGCCACCATTGTTTACAGAGCAGCAAGTCAGCATTCTATAACGGTGCATCTGTTTCATTCATACTTACAGAATTCCAGTATACTCAAGCAAATTGAGTTTTTGTCACAGATATTTGTGATTACTGATGCATAGATCGCCCTCACGCGTCTGTATGTGCTGACACAAGAACATCGATAGATTTCAATTTACATAACATTAACTATATTCTATAAAATCGACCAGTGAAGCCCGGTATCGGGACATTTAATTGTACATATTTTATGTCGTCATATAGAGCCTAAAAACAGAATTCTCTACTTTAAATTAATCTTGATTGTCAGACTATTTTGCCATTTAACTAATCTAACCTGTTGCTCTCTATGCTGCTATCGGTAACTTGCCCTAAGAAGCATGGACATGTTCCAATTTAGCTACACACTTACCTGTAATATTCTCTGTCTACCAAGTTTCTTCTACGCGCAGTGGAGGTGACAGCGTGACTGCAATAATGTCCAGCCAGTCGAAATCTTAAGCTTAGCTGAAGGTGAAAGTAATCGCTGCATTACATTTCATGCATACGGGTGCATGACACTGGTAAATATGTTTGCCATACGCGATACAGACAATATGGAATACAAATATATATAAATTAAGCCCTTTCACATGAGAAAATCCTTTTCGGTTGAATAAACTAAAGCAACCAGCAATCATTAATGATGGTGGAAGTCTACATCCATAAATAAGGCAAGGTTCCTTCTGCAGATTTCATTAAAAACTTCTAGTTGTAGTTAGGTCAAACAGAATTTGAAGGTTACAAGTATAAAGTTTATTTTAAGTACCAAGGACAGTGGCACGTACAACATGCGCATTTCTTGTACAATAAACTAGGAAACCGGGGAATTATACACAGTTATATTCGTCTAAATGGAATAATTAAGAGTACAGTAAAGTCTGAGTTGCAGTTGAAAGTATACAATCGGAGCTATGTTATTGTGCTCAGTTCCTGAGGAATGGTTTAAAAGTTTTACCTATGTTATACCATGATGTGATCTGTATTTCATTCAAACACTGTGATTAATGGGGGGGAGGCTCCTCTGTTTCTGTTATAAAATAACTCAAATCACCAGCTTTTTAAATTCATTGTTCATTCAGGTGTCTAACAATTGAGGTAACTGCGCAGACGCAAGGTCTGAGCTCAGAGCGTGACTATATTGTCGCATGTCTTGGGCTATAAAAATCCAACAGCCAGTCTGCCTTTGAAGACATCAGTTTACACGGTTCTTGACAGACTGATAGCAAGCCTGGAAGAAGGAAGCTTCGTATCAACTATTCACCTGCTTCCACTGATATACTAGCCAACTCAATCCATTTAAGGTATGGGCTACGCTTAATATTTCTGTTAGTACAGTTATATATTTCAATAGGTTACCTCGTGAACTAGTACTAGAACTTTTAGCATAGTTTTGCATATGTTTTTACTACATCAAGGTTTCGAATTCTGGATGGTAAAGCTACACTAATCTAAATAATCAAAGTCTTCCTTTGTAAAATGTAAAGTAAGACACATACAGTGTTTTCAAAAGTATGGATATATATATATATATATATATATATATATATATATATATATATATATATATATAATTGCTGGATAGGTATGTAGAAAAGATTATCGGTATGTAATTAGCACCATTGTGGTGCTCGTAATGCAAACTGTTTTTTTTTTTTCTAAGGACATTTTAAATAACACCGGGACTGTATGGAAGTTATTATGCGCTCTGAAGTTTACGTTAATTTAAAATTGAATAAAAAGTTAAACTGAACAGCAATATATTCAGCTAAAAAGTTATACGCAGCCGGTTTTTTTTTAAAAGGCTGTATGTCTTTATTTCCTCAGATTCCTGTAAGTCTCTGACATGAAGCTCTATGTGTTAGTTTCTACTGCCGTCCTGCTTGGAGCCTTCCTTCCGCGTCATGAGTGTAGAGCAATTGAGAGCCCGGGAGCTGTCCACTACGAGCCTGACGCTCAGCCACATCATTACCAGCAGTCTCTACCAATTTTGGTGCGACTGGGCGAGGAATATTTCATTCGACTGGGCAGTGTTAATCAGAATGCACCGCCGTCCACACTAAACGCGTTCCCTGACGCATCGTCTGCTACCATCAACAGAGCATTGCAAGTGCAACTTACTCAGCGTCTTTTGCAAGGCAAAGTTGGCAGCATCAATCGGTTCGTGAGCAGCAATGGTGACCACAAGGAAGACAGAGTGGAAAAGGGAAAGCGTTCAGAGGATCCTCCCATTTCACTGGATCTGACTTTCCATCTCCTTCGAGAAGTGTTAGAAATGGCACGAGCCGAGCAGTTAGCTCAGCAAGCGCACAGCAACAGGAGAATGATGGAACTCATCGGGAAGTAAATGTAAAATAAAGCCAGCTGCCAAAGAAAAATTCCATTTAGCACAAAAAAGTCCATATGATTATGTATCACAGTGCTGCTTTTCTATTATTTGATTTTTTTTTTTTATAGCTTTAAATTTCAAAGTGAAAGTGCAGAGGAATTGTATTCCGTTTGGTGGTATTCAGACTGTATTATGAATGCAAGGAAAATTAAACATAGTCATTTTTTTAATTTGTATAACTTTTAACAGTAATAATTAAAAAAACAAAAACAGTAACATTTTACACAATCTTAACATTTTTTGTAAGAATACCAATTGATATCTTTGGAGTATATATTTGGTAGCTATTTCACCAATTGCAGGTTGCTGTATTTCGGAAATGGATATATTACATTCAATTTCACTGTACTCTACCATGTTTTAAGTTCGATAATAAACATAATATGAGCAACCATTCTTTTTTTTCTGTTGTGCAAGAGAATGTCTAACATTTATATTTTTAATAAAACAGTCAAAGCTATGTTTACATTTTATTGTGTAGATTCTTGCCTACTAACATGTGTGCAGTGTGCCAACAAGTGGGTTCACAGTTCAGCAAGTATGAAAAATGTAAACAAGGCATCAAAACATAACTGCAGGCTTCACAGACCCCGGGGAGCACTAATATTAAACTATTTCAACTACAGCAACGTTAGCTAACCCTAGGACTAATCCGGGTTTGTGAAACCAAACACAAATCAAATCGGACACCTACCCTTATTACAACAACCTTTTAGTTGGGCACAACACATGTATATAACTTGTTGAAGATTGATGTATTCAAATAAAATTCCACCCGTTGCAGACATGTGCATCATGTAGTTTAAGTGGACATACAATAAACAGTACATCGGGAGAATACTTCTAGCAGATCTGCTGATGTTTCGTCTATGCAATCATTTCGCTGTGGCTCCTAATCGACCTTTTTTTTAGACGACAGAAAGGATGCGTTAATCGGTAAGTGAGTTTAACCAGGAAAATGAGAAAACATGACGAGGTCCCTGGCCGCCTTTATCTTCAGTGTTTTGTTGATTTTCATTTTGTCCACTTGCTACGTTATCAGAACCAACCTGTAAAAGATGAGAACTTATGTTAAAACATACAATCTATAGCCCTGATGTCATTTTCTGTATGTAAATTATCTAGGGGTCGTATACATGATATTAACTCGGTCAAGTTATGGTAAGAACATGCGACTTAAAAAAGCTCAGAAACAAGGTTCTTTTTTTACATTCTAAATATTTTTGCTTTATTTCAACATAAATGTGTATAGATAATAACACATCGCATAGCTGATGTCACTACAGTCTTCATTTCCCTTCAGTTTTGGAAGAGAAGGGATGCTGTCAGTGAGAGAGTAAAAGATCATTGGACTGTTCTCCCGCTATGTGCACAAGTCAAATAAATAAATGAAATTACTTAAGGCTGTGTGTTTATGTTGCCAACACGGCATCGACTTATTGGTAATTTGGTAGAGGTTGGTTAGAAACGTACACATTATGCTCTCTATGCCTTGCTGTACCAGTGCAACGTTTTCACAAATGATTAAATGCAAAATCATATAGATGAAGGTAGACGAATGCATGTAATATACAGTAAGTGGTATGTATTGTAACACATAATTCGTTATTGAAAATGCAAACGGTGCATGCTAATAATTGCATCCCAGGTTAAAAAAACAAAACAAAACAAAAAAAAAACATACAGTACGTTATGTATGTTAAATTGTATGTTAAAGCACCTTGAGCCAACCTTTGTTCAGGTAAAAAGCTTTTGTCCTAATAATGTAAATGTTTCAGTATATCTACTACTGTCAATTATACAGTACATTTTCTAGTACGGCAGTGTTATATTGATTTGCAAAACAATTTAATACTTTTGTCCTTCATAAAAACTGACAAAAAAATAAACATTTACAAAACCAGATTTTTAAAACAATATTCCTTTGTTTGGACAAAGACCAATAGCAGAGTATTTTCAAAGTATACAGGCTGTAGACTACTGTAAAAGTAAAGAGAAATTAATTGCCACACTATCTTGTGGAACGAACAAGTACGTAAAAAAAAAAAAAAAAAACACAACTTGGATATAACGGCACAGCATCTAATACATAGGCTATAGCTGCATACATAAATAATTCAGACCCATAGAGAGTATCAGAATCGAGAGATAAACTGTCCTTGTGACTTTATGTGCGTATTTATTCATAATCTGTACGTAAATACAGAGAACCGCTTATCAATTTAATATTGTGATGAATCTCCGTATCAGTTATAGCAGTGCAGACCTCAGGTAGAATGACGTTTTCTACCTATAGAATCTCGGTCCTGTTAACACTTGTCACTGCACTTGTCATACAGCACAAGTCACGTGACAAAACTGCTACTAAAACTTATAACAAGAAACTCAAACGTGCACCAAAGTAAAATAGTTTTGTAACATTAAGTGCAATTTTTAAAAGTGCAAGACAATAGAAAATGTATACTATTTATTTGTAATGTTATAACAAGTTGTTTCTTGATAGCTTATACGTTGGGTTATTCCTCTCATGATGTGCTTTTGTACTTGGTTCAAGTCTTTGTCGTTTTATTTTACTTTCTCAAAAATGTGCAAATTACATTAGGCTACGTGATAAAGACCTCAGTACATCAGGCCCAACCTCAGATTTTCTTATAGCTACAGCGACTACAACTATTCACAAAAATGCAACTCTTTCAGTACCAAGTACATTTACAGAAAGACTATAGGATAACAGTGTCTTATAAATTAAATAAAAACGGACATTGATATCGATATCAGTATACAGTATCAGACTGGTTGACTGGTTTGTTGTTTTGAGTGGAGTTACTCTTTCCTATACTTCCAGAGTGGTCTGCAGCTCTGAGGGGAAATATCTTTCCCAGACCTGTATGTAGAAAGGTCTTTGAAAGAAAAAGTTTGTGACTGGATATTTCTTTACATGTATCCATTCAACCCAGGCATATGATCACACCCTTTCCTAGAGTAGTTAATTCCAAATTAAAAAAAAAAAATCGTATGGAAACCCCCATGTTTGAAAACATAATTCCAGAATTCTGTTCTGTTGGTGGCATATTAATTATTTTACGTGGTTCTATGTACAGTGTGTGTGTGTGTGTGTGTATATATATATATATATATATATATATATATATATATATATATATATATATATATATATATATATAACATTTAAAGGAAACAGTGCACCCTCAAAGTTAATGTGCACAAAGACAGTCATGATTTATGCATAACGATTTCTCTTGTGTTTAAGAATATGGTGTGTTTATTCATCACCAGAGCATGTGATATAAACTGTTTCCGTCTCTGGGCTTCTCTCCATAACAAATGATCCAGCAGAAATTCGGAATATGAAATGTACAACCACTATCAAGCTGCTCATTGTCCATAACATTTTCCATCTTGTAAGGCGAATATTTATGCTTCACATGACTCTTCATGTAACACAAGATTGACCTAGAATCTGCAGTAGATTCTAAAACTTTCAGAAACTGTGTTTCAGCCCTATTGCTGCTCATTTGAACTCTTAAGCACTTTCTGCACACTACAGACTTACACCAGCCACAATGTTTTATTTTCATTCATGGTTGTGTTCATATTATCTATTTGATTGACCTACAAAGTGTACATGCAGACTAATATGCCATTATTATTCAGAATACTCACTATTCGAAAACAGTATTCCTCTCACATAAACTGTATATTCAAACTAAGGTAAGCAGTATTCTGAATATGAGTATATGTGAAATATGTAGCTATCTTGTGGATATTAGTTCATGTAAGCACCATATTCCTAATAATTGCCTTTCTCTATCTCCACGCATGTGTGAAACGAACCTGTCTGTAGTCAGGGATTTAGAAAGGTTTGATTGGCATTTGTTAACCTGGCTCCATACTGTTAGGAATCCAGTGCCTGTCAAATAACAGCACATCTGGAGGGCACCCAACACCTGTGTGCCACCGCTGGGAGGAAGAATGTATTACACACATGTGTAAATAAATACCCAGACATGTGAAGTTAAAGCTTTTTAACAAATTGTAATTAAAAAAAGAAAACAAAATTAAGTGTATTTATAGCAGCTATTAGGTGTCATATTTTTTCACTGTTTGGTTATAGCTTAGTTATAAATCAGCTTTTACGTTGGGCTTAAACGTTGTGAATTAATTACTAAAAAACAGCCAGTGTTTCCAGAGCTAATAGTCAGAAGGCTGCAATAAAAAATAGAAATATAGATTACTGGAGAAACGTTTGAAACTCTTGAATTGTTATGAATAATAGTATATTCAGAGGGTTGAATTGAAGTTCGTCTTGCTTTGCATTTTGATCTACTACATAAACTGTTCAACAGTAGGTGGTTATAAGAAGCAATGCAACAATGAGAGTGTCTGTTTAGTATTATTCTAATAAATACATTAAGGACACAACCTCAGTTTATTTCCTGTTAAACTAGTCTTGCTTTGTAAAAACAAATTCTGTCATTGCACATGCCCATGGTTTGTATTATTCGGGATGTTTCTGCCTGCATGTAAACATGGAATAATAGTGGAATATTTAATTCCACATGCATTTTCCAGAATACTTATTTGAATACTCCAGAATAATTGGAATGCTGAAGTATTCTGAATATATCTTGCGTGTAAACATCCTGATTGCTATGGTGTCAGTGACTTTGACACAACCTATTGCTCAAATGTTTGTTTCAAGTGAAAGGTCGAAAAAAGGCCCTGGATCTCAGCCCAGTAAAAGGAAATCCTGCCACCAATGTATTTCTATGCATGTTAACGTTCTAATTAACCAATTTTATCCTGGATATACCTATAGCTGGTTTTATATCTCTAACACAACTCTGCTGTACTCCATAATATAACACCAGCTTCATCTTTTGTTACCGAAAGAGGAACTAGAAGTCGCACAAACAAAATGTCAGATAAGAACTACAAATGAGTGCTATCTCAGACAGCATCATCTCCAGGAAAACCTGAAAAATAATAGCGCAATCACAATATACACTTACTGGGTCTTGCTAAGATCCCTTTTCAGCTCTCTAAGTGCCCCTATTCCTGTGGTTTTACATCACTCTGCTGTACATGGCTTGCCGAGGACAGCTACAGAAGAACTACAGGACTGCACCAGGAGCACACTAAGTATTAAACCATACATGTCTGGTTTTAATAAAAGGATGTTTTAAGTGGAAACACCTGAGGACAGGTGTACAGCTATGGCCAAAATTTTAGCATCACCTAGAATTTTAGAATTGAGACATATATATATATATATATATATATATATATATATATATATATATATATATATATATATGAACATAATTTAGAGCTTTCATTTAACATCATGTAATCAAAGAAACTACAAAATGAGATCGCAAAATTCTACTGCAAGCCATAATAGTAGTACATTATTTCATTTTGAAATGTCACATTTTTCATTTTTTTTTTTAGTTAAGCATATAACTATAATGCGGTACGCAATTCAATATGTTAACGTAACATTATTCAGCAGGTATGAAGCAAAATTTGTTAATTCTATAGGGTGATGCAAAACATTTGGCCATAGCTGTAGGTTGTGATAAAGAATATTCCTAGAATTTCTTATATGGGATATTTTTTTGTTATCATCTACGCATACCTTATATTTAAAATCTTGCCTGTGTATTTGCCATGTTTGCTAATAATTCCAGCAAAAACAGATTCTGTAAAGACTCCGTCAGGCTGATTGTGGGAAGTTGTGTTGGGAGGCATGTTTTTGTTACGCTGTGATGTGGTGCCCATAAGTGAAGCATTGTGTAAGAAAGCTTGTGAAACAATATGATTCCCCAACTCACATCCCCACAACCAACCTTAAGGAGTCTTCTCAGAAGCAATGTCTTGCTGGAATCGTTATTAAACCACATCAGGAAAATGTACATCCCATAAAATATCTCTTTCAGGTAACAGTTCGGCCAAATTAATGAAAGGGGTACAAATGATCATATCTATGAAAAATCCACGGTTTTAGGCAATATTTAATTCCCATTTTTCAATTTACTAATTGAATACATTTTCCTGACCCATTATCTTTTAAAGATTGAAAATTCTAGTTAGTAATTTGGCTTTAGAAAAGTGTTCTTTCTTTTTTGTTTTTGTGCTATCAGTATTCATCTCTTTTTTGTATCAAATAAATTGTGAATCTGTGTGAATCTTTTTTTTATTAAAAAGAGTAAATTGCTTCAAATTCGATTTTCTTTGGGGTTTTTTTTTATTTCTGTGTTAAGGTGCTTTATGAGTTCAGGAGCTCCTTGCTAATTGACTGCCATAGACATATCTAATGTAGGCTAGATCAGCCAAAAGGGCCTGTGATAAAGTGTTCCGATTAAGGCTGGTATGTGCCCTTGAATTAGTACCCAGACTAGAAAGACTAGTTTAGAGCGTTTGCTCACTTTTATTATTTACAAACAAAACAAAACAAATGGTTCACTGGACATGAGCGAGGGCTGCAGGAAGAAGGAAACCTCTGGAATTGATAATAGGAGAGATAAGTAAGATAAGATAAGTAAGTAGATTCCCCTTGGCTCACGGAGAGCCGCCCTTGCGGAGGTGAGACAGAACCGATCGGTCTCCAAGGCTGGGAAGCAACCGAAACGTCCCCCAAGGGGAGCAGTGAGAAAATGGGAAGACGACAGAGTTAGATAGATTTGGCCACGGGTCCCCCTTGTCTCGCTGAGAACCTTCCCGGGGGAGGACGAACCTAGCAGCTTCTAGGCTTCTAAGGTTGGGAAGTGAGCGTCACTTACCCTCAAAAGAGGACCCCCGGCACCCCGTAAAACAATGAAAAATGTAATATATATATATATATATATTGCTAGGCAATTAAAGACTAAGCTCACTGTTCAGTGGAGAGGAAAAAAAAAAATTGGGGGAGGAAACCTCTGGTGGTCCCGTCAGAGCGATGGCCCCCACTCCGGGCATTCTAACAATACTAGGTTGGGCATAAGATGTATCTTGAGCAAAGATAAGGAGGGATGCAGGTGTGCAGGAACCGGCATTGACAGGATGAGCAAAATGCAAAATTGAAATTATTGTATATTTGTATGTTGCCTGACTATTTAATAGGGTGGCTAACAATACAGTGGCCTTTTCCAACTGAACAAGAACAGATACTACACCAAAATAATGAATGTATTTAACATAACTAATCACTAGAATCTGATATGACTGGAGAACTGAAGAGTTTCACTATTGGGACATTGGAGACCTCTAGTGGCAGAAACCAGCAACAGCGAGCTTGTAGTTTACAGTGAGGTTGTAGCTTCAGTTGAGAGTCGATGGCTAGTGCTGAAAGAGAAAAAGAATGAATTGCCTGGTCAAGGGCAGCAGATTCCATAGGGAGCATTATAATATAAAATGAGATGACATGAACGTGAAATATTGGCAGCTGTGAAAAAATTAGGAGCTGCAGTCTTGGCAAGTGCGGCAAAAGCAAGGATAGAGTGGAACCAACAGAGTTGTGACGATAATGTAAACACAGAGCACTGCTGCCAGACAGAGACTGCTGACAGAACACAGAGCAGGGCTGCTCCTATCACTTTCCTCAAGACCAAAGCACAAGAAAAAATTTAACAATGTAAGCAAAAGCGTGGCGACGAAAGGGAAGCACATACAAAAATAACAAATGGGGTCTGCAGGGCCGCTTGACAATACAGCAATGCAAAACCAGACCTGATAGCTAACATAAGGGCATGTATAGTATCTATTACTGCATGTATCCATGTCTTGAAACAGTTTATCAAGGATATTATTTCTGCTTACCCTCATCAAGCAACTGCAGGGGTGAGCGCTGCGCAGCGGGAGTGACAGATTGTGATGGGGTACCTCCATCCCTGGGTGTATTTTTGGTTTATTTTTGGTTTATTTTAGTTTGGGTTATGTATCACAGGGGAGTTAATGTATATTGGTATTGAGCACGGGGATGTGGGTTTGTGTGTGTGTGGAACAGTGGTGACAATAATTTACAATTGCTATTCGTGCTGGATTTATACCAGCAAGATACTTGTTTGGTTTTGTTTCATGTCTGTTTTGCGTCTGCCGGCCCCGAACAAAACGAATGCTGTGGGCCAGAGATGGGGAGCAATGGGAGGCCTGGGAACGACAACCACCCAGCCTCCCTCCCAGACATCACAGCCATGGTACCTGGTTGTCGATATGGGACTGTCCCCACTGCCTCCAGTCTCATCGGGAGGAGCCACGCCTACTCCAGATCCACAGGCAGGACAGCCGCATCAGTCCCCAGTGATAGAGGGAGACTACATGTTGCTCCCACCTCCACCACCAGAGGGAGAGGAGCTGCAGCTGCTTAAGCCTGCACTGCCCGGGCTGCCTGCAACGCATCGCCTGGGGAGGCCTGTTTATCATCGCCTGGGGAGGCCTGCTCGCCATCGCCTGAGGAGGCCTGCTTGCCGTCGCCTGGAGAGGCCTGATCGCCATCGCCTGGGGAGACCTGCTCACCGTCGCCTGGGAAGACCTGCTCTCCGTCGCCTGGGGAGGCCAAGAGAAGGGAGCTGCCGGCTACAGAGAAGGGGGGAGAGGTGAGAAGAGGTGAGGAGATCACCTCCACCCACAGCACCACCGCTGGAGTATGCAGTGCCGCCATCACGGCCGGAGTGTGCCGCCCCGCTGTCAGCCTTGCAGCTGCCACAGCCAGAACTACCTAGGAGCCAGCCTTGGTGCATTGCCATTGTCAGTATAGCCGCTGCTAATGTTGCCACTGGTTACTTCTTCTGGGTCTGACGTCATAAGCCATCATGTGACACAGACGCTGCTGTCAGGAGCGTGCTGCAGGCACTGGTGCATCATCAGCAGTTTGACCATGAATAGAAATGCAGTCACCATTCGAGAATTCGATTCTGCAGAAAAAGATACCCTCAGCAAACAGCTTCTGAAGGAGCCAAGTAGCTTTTTCTCAGCAAGTAGCTTTTCTTTCTGCTGGACTGCAGAGGCGAGCGCTGTGCAGTGGGAGTGAGAGACGCTGCTGTCATAACGGATGCGACCGAGAAATCCACAGCATGGGAGGGACTGCGGCAGTACATGCAAAGAGGATAATAGCTTCAAAAGCACGTATGCCTGACTGGCGACATGCCGTGGTGGCAGCGCATTCTACAGAGAAAGAAAAGTGAGGTGAGTAGCTATTTCAAATGTAAATTGATAATGCCATTTACATGATTAAATCGGAGTCTTACAGGGCTGTGTAACGATAGATGACAGAAAACAGACAGCCCTTTCGGGAATGCATTCGAGATTTCGGAGCGAGACAGCTTTGTCCAGCAGTATCTAGGGTAGAATGGTCAGCGGCACTTGTCAGCTGTGCTGCAACAGGCAAAATCAGTGCTTTGAAAAATGAAAATGAACTTCTTACCCTGAACCCTCTCTCTAACAGTTGCGGAAAGGTTTCATGAACTGCAAACTTGATTTAATAAATCAAAATGTTCACTAAAAAATATATTCAAATGATTATGCGACTAAATAATCTGTAATATTTGACACTTTCATGAGAAAAAAGTAAATCCTTAGCACTAAACATACAAATGCTTTATATAAACAAACATTCATGAAAAAAAACACATCCTATTAAAAAAAAAAATAGGAATGTGTTTATTACAAACACTGAACTATTACCACAGACCCGATCGGCAAATGCTACGAAATAATATAAATTAGTAATAATATGACATATGAATTCTACAGAAAAATAAGGCTTGATGCACAGCATTATAATTAAATTGCTAAAAAAAAGATTGGGATTTATTTCACATTGTCAAATGCATATTACAAACCAAGATATTTGTTGATTCGTTGCTTGGACACACATTAAATATAATTGATGTCCTTCATATAATGAAAATTAATATAAGTGCTTTCATGAATGTGAGAGTTTAAGAAGATCCACCTTGCTATACGGTTTCCATTTTTGACTACTTACTTCTCTATAATAATGGGTATTAAAAATTTGGTATTGCATGTGATGTTAGTGGGGTCAATTGTATGACCTGCAGTGGCAGATCTTAATAATGCCACCCTAAAATGTATATACAGTCAGCACTTACATATCGAACCCTATAGAATTTTGACTTCAGTGACGGTCAAAAGAATGTGATGCATATCCAAAGTCAGTATTCAAATGTGCAGAATATAGTGCCCAATAAGGCCCTAATGTCACAGTTCACTTGCAAATGAAAATGCACAAAAGCAATTAAAGATTACAGATTTAAAAAAAAATACATCACAGTATCTAAAACTGTTTAATGATTTACATTACCGTGCCTTGTCTCATTTGATTTGTTTTTAGAGGAAGTGCTGTGTAACTGCAATGCACAATAAAGACAGACTGATTTGCCATGCCAGAAAGAAAAATAAAAAAAAAACACAGGCTGTGACGGTTAAGCAAGTCAATTGTAACATTGAAGAGATGGGCTTTGTATCAGAAAACTGGTGACACAGTCAGAAATCGCGTGTGACGGGTAAGTGCACTCATTTCTTACATATATAATGGGGAATGATTTTATTCTTAATACAAATCAACCTTTAAAAGAGTAAAGAACTACAAATTACTTTAAAAAAAAAAAGTTTTACTGCCGACTTACAATTTTACAATGTTTGCAATTATCCTGGGTAGTTCTTATTGCAATTATTCATATATATATGTATATATATATATATGTATATATATATATATATATATATATATATATATATATATATATATATATATATATATATATATATACACATACATATATGAGTAATTGCAGTAATTGCAATATATTGTGTTGCATATATATATATATATATATATATATATATATATATATATATATATATGCAACACAATGCCAACTGTCACAAAGAAGGCAGGGAAGAAAATACCTTTGAGGGCAGTTATACACTCTGGGGGTCATGTTTGGAATCAGGTGCAAAGGCAATGAAGTTCAACTCTATAAAACCAGCAAAAAACAACAAGCAGTTCAATATTTGTCTTGAGCAGTTTCATTCTTGTTCCATACCATTACAATGGTATTGCCTTTACATTTTCCAAATAGGGCCCTCATAGTTACATGCATTTCTGCAACATCTGTGTTTAACAGTATTTTGTGAATTAAAATTAGGACTTTATATATGGATTCATGAAACAAGCTTAAGGTAAATTATTAGTTTTCTGCTAGTGGAGAGGCTGACTGTAAGGAAGCCATGGGCAGGGGCCAGGATAGCTGCCCTCCCCCTTAGACGAAGCCGAAAAACAGTAGGAGGTGAACTCTGACGTACACCAGGGATGAATGGATTGAGGTAAGCTATAAAACCCTTTGTAGCTGATTATTGGACGTGTTGTTTATCGAATGACGAATGAGATACTAGCCATTTGACTGAAGAATGTTCTGGTAATGAGGGTGCCTAATATGCTTAATGGTTACGATTTTAATCTAGCTTAAAAAGCGAGTTCCCTGCCTGAAACACTGCTTTGCTAAATTTCTTTAATATAGCCCAGTTATTAACAATAACAAAACAGTGAAGTGAGGTTCATAAACATTTTGTCGGGTGACAGTATTCAGATCCACTGCTGTTTAGATCATTATAATAGTATTGGCTAGTCCCTACAAGAAACCTTCTTTATGGCAGGACTGTTTAAGGCCAAAAATGGACTACTCTAGCAATTGTATGCGTTCTTCATAAAGCTGTTGTGCAATGCTCTTTTTGTTTACTCACCTGGGACGAAGCTGCAGACGACCTAGATTCCTTACTGTCCACAGCTGGGCTCTCTTTTACTGCTGCTGCCTTCTGCGTATCCCCTCCAGGTGACACTGAAGCTCCCAACTGACCAATGCCATCACTCGATTGGGCCAGAGTAGGACTGTTTGCAAGCCCTGTTTGGGGTTTGTACCAACTAGGGTACAACAAAGGATTTGCATTGGCTTCTGTTGAAAGCACTCCTGTCTCCGCAGTGCCAAGAGACCCACTCTGCTCAACTGCCCCCTTAATCAGGAAAGATAACGTGAAACAAATAAATTGCAGACTCTCCTTTGGTATCAGTGTCACAGCATAACCCTCAGCCTCACTGCATTCAGTATCTGTTTTTAGAAGACTTGCAATGTAAAGAATGTTCCATGGCAAATTAAATTAAATGCAGAAGGGAGAGTGCAGATCACCTGTATAATATCTGAATCATGAGGTTTTATAACTATTTTGTTGATGTAGCAATAGGTGACAGGCTCAGTAGGTGGCACAATCCTATATGGTCCCAAAAGCCATAGATTTGAATAGTTTTTGAGGGTAAGATGGACACATTATCTCCACCATCACCCCAGCATGGTGTGTGTAGCCACAGTTTTACTGTAAGAAGTTCTGACCTATAGATTAGAAATAAATAAGGGAAACTGTCTAGACTGAAAAGGCCAAACAGTACTTGTCAAGTAGCAGCGTGTGCATTGAGTGGCCTTGCCTGACATCACCCCCCCGTGCATGGGAAGGCAGCAGCTATGCGAGCAAGCCTACCCTGGAACATAAAATATCATTGGTCAATCAATATAGATCCTGTGATGCAAAGCTTTGATGTCATTACCTGCACAGGCATATTGGCTAGCTGGGGTGGAGTTTCCCCAGTGGGAGGGCAAGCAGCTTCGGCAGCCGGCTCACTCTTCACTGCTGTCTGCTCTGGCTGTTTCACCGGTGTCTCTGTGGCTCCCTCCTCCACGTCAGACTCGGGCTCTGTGTGGACCTCCTCATCTCCCTCTCTTTCCTCCTCTTCTCCTTCCTCGGCCTCCTCTTCCTCCTCCTCTGTAGTTAAACCAGAGGGATATATTAAGCACCACATTGGACAACCATTACCTGTCTAGTGTAAACAATTCCCAGTTCACAGATCTGGTAATGCAGCTATTTGGGGTAAAACCTTTGGCTCTGTTCGAGCAATGTAGGTTTTTGAAAGCATGCTTTCTACCATGTGTTGAAATCAACACAACCACTTTTTGATTTTGGACAGTGCCCAGTTTGTGATAAGCATCTGATTAAGGACAACAAAGAATTCCAAAATCACAAAAACCTGGAAAAGACAAACCTGTGTCCACCTGAAAAATGCTCCAGTAGCAACACATTGTGGTCTATTAAGTCCATCCATTTTTGTTTTCTTTACCTCTGATAAAATCTATACTCCGCAGTCCCCTTCCTTCTCTCTCAAAATTGACTTTGAAGTGATCCATATTTTCATAGCCACGTTCCACCTTTTCCAAATTTGATATGTCAGAGGCTTCAGTAATTCTAAAATGTTAAGAAACAGAGTATTGAGTACTGCCTCTCAGGATGTTAAGTGAGTAAAATGTTATAGGATAACTTAATAGAGAAAGACATAACTTACTTTTTTACGAGCGGTTTAGCATTCTATAAAATAAAAACATATGACAGAGTAAATTGTACAACATTACAGTAACTGCGTGCCAATTTTAGCACTAAGTAAAGAAAACATTTCTAATTTTACAGTAATCCTAAAACAATACCCAAAGCCATTCTAAATACTAAATCATCCCATGTTATATTAAAGGTATATAAGGCTTCTCCAGCAACCTTCACTATGCCTAACATATTACATTTGACCAGAAGATGAGTGGCTACTTATCTGTGAATACTTAGCAACAGGATTATCCAGGCATAATGCGTTGCTAGGAGAAGTCCACTATTCATTTAGATAAGGAATAAGCATGGTAATAATATAATATTACACCTGGTAATAAGTATTGTTGTGCCATTATCATTACTGTACATTGTCCTGTGGACACTCAAATGTTTTATTGACAAGGGGAATCAATTAACAAGTACTAATGAATGTGAATTTTTATTGTAACATTTTAGGTTTCCTCTTATTAGAATCAATTTTACAGTACATAAATGGGGTCTGTTTTAATGATCCAATGTATGTTTTTAAGTGTTTGCTTGCTATGTGTGCAACATAACATTTATTAGAGGTAGACTCGAAACACTTATTATTATTATTATTATTATTATTATTATTATTATTATTATTATTATTATTATTATTATTTGTTTATTTAACAGACGCCTTTATCCAAGGCGGCTTACAGAGACGAGGGTGTGTGAACTATGCATCAGCTGCAGAGTCACTTACAATTACGTCTCACCTCAATATTACCTCTTTACCTCAATATTAATTGGGCAAAACTGTCATCTGATAGTTTATAGATTTAAGATGGATATACAGTAAGTCTATGATATAATGCATTTCTTTTTTTTCTCTTGTGGTAATTTTTTTGTCATTTATTAATAAATCTTTTATGATAAAACATTTTTAAATATCAAAAATAAACTCTGGATGATTTTCCGTCTGAGGTAGGCTTTCTGTCTTTCTCACCTGCAGAAAAAGAGCCATTTCGGGCTCATCCATCGACTGAATTCCAGACTCCACTATCTTGGATACTGCCTCCAGATGATCACCATATTTCTTTTTCAGAGTCCGGACGTACTGGAGCTTCTCCTCCTGTTCACTTGTGATTTTCTGAGTCATCTCTCCTTTCCTTTCTTCCAGGGTTGCATACAAGAAATCAAACTTTTCACACACCTGGGACTTCTGTCTCCTGCAGTTTTCCTATTGAACAGATTTTTAGGTTGAAATATGCTTTTGTTTAAAGAAGGTCGCCAATACTATATTTAGAAAACAAAGCCTATGGCAGAATGGTCCAGACACATGTAATGACATACAGATTTGTCCCGTGCCTACGAGTTTATGTGGGTGGCACTACACTATTATTTTACTGGCAAGGGGGATATTTTTTCAGTGAATTCACATCACAATTACTGAAGGTTTTTTTTGTTGTTTGTTTTTTAAATTCATGCCAACTATCTTACAAAACCTGAATGTAAAACATAACTGTATATATTTTATAACAGGTAAAATCTCTGCAATTCACCTTCAGCGGGATTGCAAATCCTGTTAACAATCATCACACAGTGATAGCTACTTGCCACCGAGCTGAATGACTGATTTGGGTTAAAGGCCTTGTTATATAAAAACCATCAGAAGACTGCTTAATTATTCATAATTAAAACAATGGTGAATCAGGTTTCCAAAATCACTCACTACACCGACCCACACACTGACAGGAAATGCAACAGAATCGCCATAGCAATCTCGAAAATAAACTCAAAGGACTATAATTCCAATTTTATTTTACGTGTAAGGGTATATTTTACCTCAATAGTTCTGCAAGACTCTTCCAGTTGACTGATTATTCCCTGAATTCTGTCATTGTTGCCAACCAGCATTGCTATCCCATCACTGAGTTCAGACTGGGAAGAGAAAAACAACACAATTACAGATGAATGGAGAATTTCACCAGTGTGCAAATCAGTTAGCTGCAAGCCAGCTAATTTACTTCGCAGACTTTCGATCATTGAATTCACAACTGTTTTTTTTTTTTTTTTTTATCTCTATGTATACAAACTTACTGTCAATGTTACTGGCAAAAATGTTGCTTTTTATATTATAGATTAGTAATAAAAAGACACATATTTTGCATTTATTGACATAAATGTGTAGGCTTTTCAAGTCATATTTATAAAATATAATTGTATATCTGTAGCAATTTGGGGTTATTAAAAAATAATCCTATAAATGGTTGCTGCTGCTGTAAACAAAAAAAAACTTACCAAACTGAAATATACTATCCCTGTTGTGTTGCATGTCCCAGTGACGATGATTAATTCTACTGTTTTAATGATAAATGGTGATCGTATTAATCAGTAAATGTGATAACACCTACTCTATAGAGATATAGGAGTCAGCTATGGTGGTAACCTTGGAATGTCAAGATCCATTCTTTGGAGCTTCCATCAGCCAATTTTCATTACTATACCTATTTGAGTTACTTAATCACTTTGTTCATAAAATTCCATATATTTTGTTAAAAATATTATATTTAATTCATTTTAAATATGAACTCTTGACAGTTGAACCCTATACATCTATCATTTTAAGGCAAGTATAAACTTGCTGAGTTAAAAAAAAAAGAAACTGGGGCATGGTATTCAATAGCCTACGCATTCCAAATCTGATGTATCTTGGTAAATAATTTCCTTTCTCCAGGTCTTGACTGCTTATTTCCTAAACACTGAAAATCCCAGTACAACAAGGGTTTGTAACACAAGCCAACCTTTTGCCTTTGGAAAACCTTATCCAGGGGAGCCACCTCGCAGTCTTTATGAGCTCCGAAGACTTTACATAAGGAGCAGGTGGGTGTTTCACACGTCACACAGTAGATGTTGATTTTCTCATCTTCGTGCTCTTCACACATGGGCTGGTCACGTTTCCTCTCAGGGCCCGACTTACTACTATTGAACAAAATGTTTTGTTAGAACCGATAAGGAATACATAACTTTATTTTTTTTTAAACACATTTATTTTGTAGTATTTCATTGCAATACATGTTTATATATTTTTTTGTGTTGCTTTCTTTGATACATACTGTATGCAATCCAACCACACCAATTGGGATGTTTTTTTTATTTTTTTATTGAACTTGAGATCAGTTGCAGTCCAGATACTGTATTTATCCCAATCAGGTACAGTAGAACCTCAGAGTTATGAACACCCCACTTTTCAACCGAACACCCAACTTTTAGCTGGAAATATGCAATCGCTCAACCATGCCTACAATGCAACCAGAATCTCATTTTAAAAAGTGCAACATTAACCTACTGAAACAGTAGGAACTTGGAAACTCAAACATGTTACACTTTCAATTGAAAGAAAACATTGAAAATATTTTTAAAAACTTGACAGCCTTATCATCAATGGAAATATGGTATCAGGAAATTGTCAGCAATATTACAAAAAGGCCAAAAATTAATCCAACAATTTGCAAAGGAGGCAAAAGACAGCAGAGCAGTAAAAACAGATGTATCGTACGCAAAACTGATGAGGAGATTTTGATAAAGCACTCCATAAGTGGCGTGCTAATCATGGAGAAGGCAAAATTACTGTACCAACAAATATACCAGTCAGAGGTGAGGCAGACTTCAAAGCAAGTAAGGGCAATTTTACTAGGAACATTTTTGTTTTAAAGAAGTATTTTTTGCAAGCCAAAGGACTGAATGACTTTAAGGAAACTTTAAGCACACGTATAAATATTATACACCCAGCTATACTTGCAGTTCTGTAGTGCAACTGCTACTGAACTATAAATGTTCCAACACTCATGGACAGGAGTTCCTTTACCGTTTTAATGATGCAGTCCCCTGTCGTAAAACCAATTGCATGCCTTTCCTTTCAAAGTAATGGTGCTTCTGTGACCTGCATTACCCAATAGCTGAGAATGGCATAGATGCTCAGTTGTATGAAAATACCAACTGTGTCCTGGACATACAGTATTTCAGAAGCTTGGTTAGGATTTTAAACCAGATCTCCTGCCTAGCAGTAATGTCCTTGATCCCCCCAACCCCTCCCTGCTATATGAAGTAGAAAAGAATCTGCTGAGAATATGGATAGTGAGTGGAAGACATGCAAGGTTAATGGGTCAGTAGATGGCTTGAATATCTAATCAACGCTACAGCTGCTGCTGTTAAAGGTATGTTGAAAAGGTGATTTTTAAGTTTATGTTGATCTTTTAGTATCCCCTTGGATCTGTTGTTTTTAACTATCTGGGTGTGGAAGGGTGGTGGGCAATTCACTGACACACACAGGAGACAGAAGTTTTATTTGAAAACGCCGCACTGGTGCCCAGTTTTATTATTTTTTATTTTTTCTTTTAGCCCGTAGAGGGCGCTGTTGTCCGTGGCCTGAGTACTGGCAACGGTACACAGGACCACAAGAATACCAGTACCGGTTAACAGTAAAACAAACTGGTGCACTCACAAGCACTCAAAATAGTAATGAAAACAAAGGCAAAATGAAAAGGGAAAATAAAACACAGTAATAAAACTACAAAATAAAGGTGCTGCTTACGCAGTGCCCCCACTTACACTAAGCCGGTCAGTACAGGCCTCCGACCTACGCTCAGCTATTTCTACACACTACGGTGGCCAGAGTTCCCTGTATACATACACACGTCCCCTCAGGTACGTAATTATTTATTTTACTTTGTAAATTATTTTAAGGCAGGCTGTTTCCCTCAGCCAGGCTTGCCTGGTCCTTGTTTACACTGGCGTCTTCTGCCAGCGTCACTGTATATTCCCAAACACAGCCACCTGAATGCACAACCAAGCGCAGTTCTTATGGGCCGAGCAATCTCCCAAGGCCCGCCTCAGCCACTCAGAGAGAGGGAAAGCCAACACACCCTCCTCCCCACCTCTCCGTGTCAGGCGGATCCTACGAGAATGCTGCCCTCTTCCTGCAGTACCATGCATGTGCCAGATAGTCAGCACAGATCTCCCCCTGTTACACTGGGTTATTTTGTTCATCATTGTGATTTATATAGATCGGCTGCTCTGACTTCTTTATCTTTGCGAAGCCTGAAACACCGGCACATAATTGTTTATAAGGCTATCCTTGGGGGGAAAACAACCCAAATCATCTTAATAAATTGTTAATTTCCTCTAGTAGTACTTATAATCTCAGACTTTCCTAATTTTTTCAGTTCCTAGGGTTAGTACAGAATTTGGAAAAAAAGGCATTCCGTTTTCTAGCTCCACGGTCTTGGAATAAACTTCAGGAAGAACTGAAACTTACTCTCTTGATCCCTTCAAAGGAGTTCAAACAAAAAATGACATCTATGTAGCCGAGACATGTTGTTGTTTTGGCCGTTGCTGCTAAATTGTTCCTTGTAATTTGATGAACTTGTTTGTATTGGTTGTGCTCATTTGAATTTGTGTTGGGTTTTGTTTTTTATTACATGCCATCGTCTTGACCAGGTCTCCCTTGAAAAACATATTTTAATCTCAACAGCACTTTCCTGATTGAATAAAGGTTAAATAAAAAAAATAATAATAAAATAACTAACTATCTACTGCTTTACAAATATTATTGTTAGGAGTGCAATACCTTTTTCAGAAGTTGAGTTTGTTCACCCAAAGAGTATGAAGCATACCTGAAAACTTAGTGTGCTAATTTCCAATGTTAATATCAATTTGCATTTTTCAGGTGGGTCCAAATGCAGCTTTTTTTTAAAGCTGAGCCATGTGTGAATGTTTACAAACAAATACAGCGAATCACAACAGTGCTCAGTCTGACAGGTGGACACACAGGCATTATGAATACCGCAGTGCAGAAATATTACCTAAATTAATTGCACCAGTTTGTTTAATGGATCTGGTATCTCCAAAAATGTAGCCTTCAGTGGTCATGGACACATTTTCCTTGGATTATGATGAAAGCTTTTTGAATAGACAATTTTCTAGGATGATGTCATGCAGTGTGTTTTGTAACCCTACATGAGTCCTCCTTGACGCTCAACTAACAAATAGTTCATACTACAATAGATGGGTCCCTTTATCAGGACTGAAATGGCAGCTAAAAGAAGATAAACTGCCATACTGAAGAGCTGGCTGTCAAGTGTCAGCTATGTATAAAAATGACAATGGAGTAAAATCCCAAACCTTGTCTAAAAAAGCTGCAGCATTTGCACAATTTTAATGACACTACTTACGTGCCTTTCATGTTTAACAAAGCATGCTGCTCTTTCACCACTGCCTGTTTTTGTGATACAATATATATATATATATATATATATATATATATATATATATATATATATATATATATATATATGTATAGTATACATTAAAGAAACAAAACCTTTGGTTTTAAATTGGTTTTAGAACCTATTAGAACCTATTACTTGGTTTTAAACTTTTAGACCACAGTACTTCTAGGAAGTACTGTGGTCTAAAAGTTAGTGCCAAGTAATAGGTTCTAATCCTTTCCCCGTCACACATGCAGTGACCTTGTACAAGTCACAACTGCCGCCAAATCTGAGCAACAACAAATATCTCTGCCAGTACCAGTAGCGGGCAATCCTCCTCACATGACTTTTCGATGGGAACCAGCAAACAATAGTTAAGCAGTTGCAGGAGTACAGTACAGAACAAAGGGATTTCTTACCTGGTAGACTCCTGTTTATACAAATCAATGATATTCTCCACCAGAAGGTTTCTCTGCAGCCCGTAAACCCCATGTCTGTCCAAGACCACTTCATGCCTGCAAGAAGGGCATCGGAATCGACCGCCTGCAGCCACTGTGTTGCCTCCTCTGGTTGGTAGGTAAGGATTAGAGGCCTGTGGTCATCAGTGGGAAACGAGCAACAGAACAGATCAATATAACAAGCTGGGGATCAACACTTGCTATGCTTTCCTCATGCTGCCCTATGAAAACAACCTTGATATTTACAACTGCTAGTCACACATAATGTTGTGAATCTGTATTTTATGTTTCTTTTTAAGAAAATCTAAATCAGATGATATAATGATATTCTTGTTAATCTTACAAACAAATAAAACAAAACTGAAAAAAAAATACTTTAAATACATTTAGAGATAAATAAACAGATAAGGTAAGCACAAAATACTACGGTTATTATTTACTGAATGAAATCATTTGGAACAACACCTACCTGGAAAATATCATTGGCACATTTTCGACAAAGGTTGTGCTGACAAGGAAGAATGACCACTGGTTTGCTAAACATTTCCAAACAGATAGGGCAAATCAGTTGCTTCTCTAGATTATCCATGGTTTGCTGCTCTTTGGAATACAAGTACTCCAGAGAGGTACTCATTGCACAGTTTAAAACCACGCAGAGCTTGGGAAAAAGAAGTTTTGACAAAACGCTTTCCGGTAAGTTTCTTTCCTGCTAATAATTTGGAGTCCAGATTGAGGTAGAGTGTACTCAGGAGTATCTCCACAAAGATCACATTGTTTAATGGCCGGGAGTCTGCTGGGTGTTAGGGCTGTTTTTAGCAGCAGTGACGTCACAGGTTGCCATGCTGACTTGTCCATATATGAAAGTGACAAGAGTACAGATTCTTCTGGCAGCTGTTAGACTGGGAGAGCTGGACATTCCTGTTGCAAAGAAAACACAGCCACTCTAGATATTTCAGGGGGACCAACAGCTAAACCCAGCTTTCAGGGCTAAATTAAAATGCATTGTCATTCAACAGGGTTATGCTGTACCGGTACTACTGTATACATTTCTGTGTGTATACAATTTCCATTTATGGTGAACTAATTAAAAGGACTATTTTCTTAAGTTTGTCTTTCTGGATCTGGATGGATAATTTACAGTTATACTGTAGAGTATATTTTCAAGTTTCTTATCATCCTAATATATATATGAAACTTTAAAAAATATTCATAAGAAACTCTTTAAGAAACTAAAATATTAATTTACTGTATGATTTACTATTCTTGCATAATTTCAAATTTTAATACACAAAATCCAGACTAAAATACATACATGAAATGTCCTGTTGTCTGAATATTAAAAGGGGGTAAATTCAGTTATCATAGTATAATAAATACCTTAAGGGCATTTATATTATTATTAAATTGCTTTGTATTATGTATTTATTTGACTAATTTTGAAACATTAATGACTGTTTCTCTCACTTTGTGAACACAAAAATTACACTTTGAAGTAAAAGGTGATAACATTTTACAAAATGAAGTATTTTGAATATTCACAATTTTCATACAGATGTGTTGGTGATTAGTAACCTCACAGATGGTCCTGAAATAAATCTGAACATGACTAGGCTCTGCTGGGTTATTTTAAAATATATTGTCAGATTTACTCTATCACATGCTCTTTGGCAGGCTGTGAAAACTAAATGACGTTGAACTTTTTTTACACCCTGCCCAAGTACAATATAAATCAAATTGACTGTAAGATGCACCAAGCAATCTCTGAAAATAGAAAAGCAGAAATCCTACATTGAATTCGAAAATAAGCAAGTATCTCTTTCTCCCACTCCCCAGTAATGTTGTTGAAGCTGACACCCTGGGATCCTTCAAGAAGTTGCTTGATGAGATTCTGGGATCAATAAGCTACTAACAACCAAACGAGCAAGATGGGCCGAATGGCCTGCGTTTGTTTGTAAACTTTCTTATGTTATTATGACACTCTGAAATAAAATACGTAGATGAGAACTGCATGTTTTTGAAGGTATGAAAAATGAAAAATGTCTGGTTGAAAAATGAAATTTCAGAAAAAATAATACACACAGCACATCATTTTAACTTCAATTGCTACTTGACAATGTGCCCTTCATAGAAAATAATTGTTTGATGGTAGCCTACAGCTCTATTCTCTAGTACTGTTCTTGAATTGAAGGTTGTTGATTCTAAACATTTTGGGTCTATCCCCTGCAATGGCTGAAAGTTCTATTCGATTGCTATCAGTATGATAAAAAGTAGTTTACAATGACACACATCAACAGCATATCCAGAACAGTATAGACCAAGAAATGGCAATGGATAGCTTCATGAAAAATAGATCAATGCTATTTAAGACCTACTGTAGATGTCATTAGGTAAGCAAATTAGATGTTTGTATCATGGTAAAGGATATTAAAGTGACTGGTAGTATCTGACATACAAGTTTGATGTACAGATGTATGAATGTATGGACAAAAAAAGACCTCCACAATCTGATACTCCCAAACATTTAAGCTAAAAAAAACTTTCAGCACAATTTAATAAGCGGCGACCACCTCCACTATACCCATACCATTCAGGGGATAATAACATGTGCTGTATAGAGATTAATTCACAAAACTGTTTTACGACTCTCTTCTCTTAGGATCAATAGGATTTCATTAAATGACATTAAAAAAAAAAAAAAAAAAAACCCTCTGTAACAATTTTTCTGAAAAAGGTTTCAGAGACTTAATAAAACTTGTCCTTAACAAACCAGTTCTTAACGTTTTGTGAATATGGAATTCAATCATTCAACTGGGGGATTGAAGGGCCAGGTAAAGCTTCAGGGTGATATAATTTAAGATGCAGTTTTGCAGTTGGGGAAGTCAGTAAAACTGTATATAGACAAATAGACAGACAGAAAGCTAACAGATTGTCTCCCTATGGAAATGAGAACCTAAATTACTGTACCAGAATTGTTTTGGGAGTGGCTCTAAATTTAGTGCATCGGTTCTATGGCTGTAACTGGGGTCATGATGTAACTGGGGTCATGGGTCATGATGTAACAGGGGTCATGATGTAACTGGGGTCATGGGTCATGATGTAACAGGGGCCATGATGTAACAGAGGTCACGATGTAACTGGGGTCATGGGTCATGATGTAACAGGGGTCATGATGTAACTGGGGTCATGGGCCATGATGTAACTGGGGTCATGATGTAACAGAGGTCATGATGTAACTGGGATCATGATGTAGCCTGGACTTGAACTCGCGACGTCCAGACTTTAGGGCACATCCTGGACTCCACGTGGAGCGCCTTTACTGGATGCGCCACTCGGGAGCCCCTTTATTGATATTTTAAATTACTGACATTGGCAAAAGACTTCCAGTTGAAACGTTTGTCATTAAATTTAAGTTTATTTTCGTATAGCTTTTTTCTTGTTTCAAGCTAAATATTCAATCTGATGTTATTTTTTTATTATTTGATCATATACATGATCAAGTTATAGAAGGTCCACGATGTACAAGCGGATCAATTAGATTTGTTTTCTACCGTATTGTTCATAGTATCTGGTTCCAAAAAATATATATTATTCCCAAACACTGGAGAATCTTTTTGACTAAAAAGCAATGTGTCTTTTGCTGTTGTGCCTGACTTGTATCAGATATCAGAGATATATCAGATGCTCTAGGCTAAAATAGCCATAGCTGATCCAGACAAGGCCCCTCTGCTGCTGTTCGCTGTCAGTGCTGTGGACTGTATCTTAACTCACACCAATACACTGAGGGGTCATTGGTGACTTGATAGCCTTGTTTACTCAACATCACTTCCACTGTGAAACTAGGCATGGTCCGCTCTGAAAGATTAAAATACGTCAGCAACATCCTGTGACTTGAGTGAGCACACAGCACAGTTCAAACAAAAATAGATCTATCAGTGTCATGAAAACATTGATAACCTACATCCTTGAGGCCCATTAAGTGTGACACACAGGCATTCTTACCAGGTTTTACCATGAAGGCATTTTCAACAATTTGTGTAAAACTACATACAGAATAACAGACAGACCCTTTGATAGAGCACCTGTCACTATAGATTGTCTTTAACAACTTTTCAAGTTGTTCTCTGAAAATTTAAAAACATATTGTTAACCTACAGAAAGACAAACCAACTACTCTCTAGCGCCAGATTCAGGAAGCAAAACTGGAAAGAAAGAGTTTAGGTGGCCTTCAACTAGATAATATATATTTTTTTACGTAAGAAATGCATCAATTAAAGTTGAAGGGCCATATAATGTTTTTTTTTTTTTTTTTTTTTTTGTTAACATACCTCAACTTTTTAGGAATTTTCTGTAAAATGTGACCAGTCCTGTCCTGCTTCTTAACATATTCAAGTGTGTGTGTATGTACTGTGGTAACTATGTATTCTTTAGGGTAATTTGGACATGTTGTACTATAATGCTGTTTCACCCTGTAACTAATAGTTTATCACGATTTACTGATATACATGTTGCATTCATGATTATTAAGAACTCCAACACACACACACAAAAAAAAACGTTTACACACATAACTACATATTTTCCAGTCTAACATCACTGCGGATTTTTCTTGCTCTCCTTTTCAAAGCGAAAAAAAATAAATACCTTGGAGAATGCGGGCATCGATCCCGCTACCTCTCGCATGCTAAGCGAGCGCTCTACCATTTGAGCTAATTCCCCCACATAAGCAAACGCACATGATTCATCAACATATCCATTTCCATGGCCTACAGTGACGCAGCAAGTTCAATTACGAGGATATTTTATGCCAAAATAATTACATAAACAAATAAAAAGAAAATGTAATGAATAACTAAAATAATATATAAATAAATGTATATATATATATATATATATATATATATATATATATATATATATATATATATATACTTATTTCAAATTTTGGCATAAAATATCGTCCATACTTAATGTACTTTTTGAACACTAGACGCTACACGATTTTTTTTTTTTTTTTTTTTTACATGGAATTTACATTTTTGGCATTTGGTTGAGAGACTAGGGAAAGGACATAAGTGTTTACCCCGATTGGCCAATTTTACGTGAGGCTGTTAAGCTTTGCTGCACCGTAAAAAGAAGGTACAGTAAAACGGAACGCGAAAATAAAACAAAAACGATGTACATTTATTTACCATAAAATCCACAATCGACCATAAATATAAACATTTAATAGAATAATTGTATTTAAAAAATATATTGTTTAAAAATCTAAAAAGTTTACCTCCTTCGAGCCGGATTTGAACCAGCGACCTAAGGATATCAGTGCTGCCTCTACAGTCCTCCGCTCTACCAACTGAGCTATCGAAGGGACAATTACTCGTTCTTGTTTTTATCAAAAGTGGACAAAATACACCAGCTTTGCTACACTACCACGTATACGGTTTAGGAAAAACATAAATCTGATAACCTATATAAATTAATGTCATAGATAAATATTGTTATTATTATCTTTGGCAATGCATGTTTACGTTCTACATATATAATACAAAAATATATACCGATTTTAGACGTACGTATTGTTCTTTTCTCTTTAGGCCTTGTATAACATACTATAGGCGCTGCTCTGGCTAAATTTTTGTTCTAGTAAATATAGGTTTGAACCTGTATTAAATCTGATTCTATATTATTTCCTTTTCAGTGTCTACCTTCAAGTTGTTTAATTTCACAACACCTACCTCTCAGAGTTGTTTACAGCATTGACCAATATAAGCGACCCTTACAGGCCCGTGGGGACAAAAAATATAAGACGATTTCTGCCTGCTTCGATTGCGGATTTTATTGTAGCAGTTATTTAACTAGATAATACAAATACAGTACAGTAGGCCTACTATACTATTTTTAAACCAAGAAACATTCCTTGTGTTAAATATTATAATTAATTTAAAAATACGTTCTAGTTTTCTTATATACACAAAGCTGTTTTAATTGTCATTGAAATAATGTAAATAGGCTATGCATCTTCAATGTCTACCTGAGGATCTAACATCCCAGTATGCTACGTTTGAGTCAAAGGAATCCCCCAAAAAAGGTTTAAGAAGGTGTGTGTGTGTGTGTGTGTGTGTGTGTGTGTGTGTGTGTGTGTGTGTGTGTGTGTGTGTGTGTGTGTGTGTGTGTGTGTGTGTGTGTGTCTTTTTTATCCTGTAGTGTTGCTTTCTTTTTTAAATAATTTCATTTTAACAAAAAACTACCTTACACTGCAGAAAACCACTATTTCACAAAAGTTGGTAGTTTGACATAAGGAAACACCCTGCACAAAAATGCACTGTCTGCCACGTTTTTGAGACATAACATATTCATTAAAACTGTATCTAATGCCGAGGGACTAATGCATGCCTTTGTTTAATCTAGAATTGATTATTGTAATGCACTTTTTTTTTCTGGTGTCCCAAAATGTGTGGTATCCCGCTTGCAGCTTGTTCAGAATACCTCTGCTAGAATTCTGACTAAAACCAGAAAAAAGTGAACATATTATCCATTTTGGCCTCTTTACACTGGCACCCTGTGCAGTATAGAATTGAAGATTTTAAGACAAGGCCCTGAATGGATTAGCACCTAGTTATTTTACTGACTCTGTATCTTACAAACCGCACTGCAATCACAGGATGCAGGGCTCCTGGTTATTCCTAGGGTCAACAAAAGCAACATGGGAGGTAGGGCCTTCTTGTAGAGCTCCTAATTATGTAATGCTCTGCCATCGTTTGTCAGGGAAGCTGGGACCGTTACAGTTTTCAAGTCAAGACTAAAAACGCACTTTTATACAATGGCTTTCTTAGTGGGTTTTAATGTAACTTTAATGCCCTGTATAAGGGCGTCTGCTAAGAAATAAATAAATAATAAAATTGTAAGTTAAATATTACAGAAACAAAATAATTACGGTATCCAAAAGGAAAATTCATGATAAATCTATAAAATCTGAATATATCGCACAGGACACTGTCCCATAGTTTTGTTATAGATACTGTAACATTAATCTTGCATTTGATTGATACTATGAGTATGTGGTTGTCGTGTGGTTTAACTTTCACTTAATACGGCAATAATATCAGGTTATGTCTGTTTTTCAACAGCAGTAAAACAATTGGTGTAACCAGAGAGACACGTTGTAAGTGTTATTTTTATTAGTGATTCATTTATTAAGCGTTTTGTACATTCTCGAGCCAGAATCCATCATCAGTTTTACATCCAAAGTGGTATAATTATTGTTTCAAAATACAGCAGTTTATAGCTACCTAGTTAAATAGTGAGACATTTGTCGGAATTAATGCTGGTAGGCCTATCGCTGTTGACCCCCCCCCCCCCCCCCCCCCCACATTATGGACTAAAATCCTGCCTATGGCTGCAACAAGGTATTTTTATGTAAAGAACTGATGTTAAACTAGGACCAAGAAAGTATGCCATACGTTCATTGAAGAAACCTTCTTTAATGGTTGTTTCTCTGTTCAAGGTAATCTCTGTAAGCTCTAAAATAAGGCACCTGGCTGTGGTTTTTCCAATGTTTACAACAATATTAGAATTTGATCTTTTAAAGTCAAGTCACACACTCTTATAAGAATTTATTTGTCAAATGAGGGGAACGACTGATATTGTGTAAACTGAGAGCCTTCCAAAGTAACTTAAAAAGGTAGTTCCAATTCAAAACGCTGTTGCACTACCAAACACACTTAGTTTTTTTGTTTTACAGATACTAGTATCTAGAGTTAAAAACAGTTATTAAACATCTTGGTCATTTGAATGAATCTGAATAATCCCAGTGATAAACATACAAGTAAACTGATTGTGTTCTGGGTTATTGCTTGAATATACTGTGCTCCAGTCTCCACAGTCAGTTGTAGGAGTCTGTATTATAGTTGCGGCGGCCATCTCCAATAAGCTGCGTCTTCTCACTAGCGTTTGTTGGCTGAAGCACAATTGGAGTGTCACCATCTGAAAATATAAAACACGACATCTTGAAGTCCCTGTTCACTGTCTAGGCCTGGCATGATTGTTATTCATTAGTGACTCGTTACTGTACTCTAGTCCACTATGATCTGAGGTCATTTGGTAAGACATTTAGTAGTATTGTCAGTACAAATGCGATATTGTGAACATTTTATTCCAAGGAGTTTTAATTATTCTTTCTGGATGTCCACATACATAGAAACCCAACTACAAAAGAAAAATACTTAAAAAAAAAAAAAAAAAAAATTCCACCCTTGGTAAAGCAAGAGCTTTACATCATTTTAGAAAACTTTTGTATGTGATAGACTAACACTGATGTTTATCAAGCTGGTAATCCACACAGCACAAGATGTACAGTAGTGCAGTGTGTGGCCACTTTAAAAGGGATGCATCATTAAGCTGTATTTCAAACTTTAGTTAAAATGTATGATAAACTGAAAGATTTAAATCTGAAAAGAGATATATTTTTATTACAGTATGTCACAGAGAAAACACATATTTATTCTGTTCAATGCTTCCAATTGAATTCTTGTAGACTGAAACAGTGAACACTGATGAAGGTATGTAATAACTACAAAACTACAAATAACTACAAACAATAACAGTTTGAGTTACTGTCTTAATGTCTGGTACACAGCTGCATTTTTTTTTACTTAAGATTAATTCCCAACTATGTCTGGTCATATTAACAACATGGTCATATTAACAACAGATGATCTGACATTGTTACAGTCCATGCTTCTGTCAAAAAAAGTCAATTTCAGGTGGTATCCAGGGAACTTTAACTGTTTCAGTGCCACACTCTTTTAACCTCCATATTATTTGTGACAGACTAAACTCTTTCAGACAGTGTGTTTACAATTCTATGATTTTATCCATAAAATTCAATTACAGGTAGCCCAGCAGAAATGAACCTTCTCTGCCACACCTCTGGGCATATCAATGATACAGAGCTTGATCACATTTCCATATTAATGTTGTTTCTGCTTAGATCAATATTTGCCATGCTTTATCATATGTTACCTTGGCTTTTACTATGCTTTACCACACGTGTGATTTACCAGGTTGACAAGTGCTTTACCATGATTTCTCTATGTATTCACAAAGCTTTGCTTTAACCACTATATCCACAGTAAACTATATAAACATCTCAACATTAGGGCATCCAAACCTGCAGTAACAAAACTCCTCTAATCCAGCAATTACTGTATACCCTGTTCCCTGTGTCATCATACCAAGCTCTCCTATTGTCACCCTGACCATGCATTAGGCAAAGTCAATCCAATGAACATTACATTACTTATTTCAAACCATTTTAGAACAGCCATGCATGTTGTTCTCAGAGAAAACCACAAGAATAAGTGCAGGAGTGGTTTACACATAATTTCTAAATTGTAGAAAATTACAAGTGGGTGGGCGGTGAGGAATAATGTTTGAAGCTGACACAAATTGCTCGGGGCACAAAGCACTACAAAAAAGCTTAAAATGAAGTGGCTATAAGGCAGGACTGTTCTAATTGTACCTTTCTATACAATGAAGCCCAAATATGATTATTTATTAATAAATATCCCTAAAATGAGTCCAAGGTAAAACTTGTTACCAAAGCAATACAAGCATCATCAAACCATTGAGAAGGAGACCAGCTCAGGAGCTGCATTTCTACAGACACCAAAAAAAAATGGAGATGCTATATCTCTTCCAATGAAGTGGACAGCAGTTTATTCATCACTAGCCACCACAGCCACAAGCAGCATCTGCTCAAACTACCACAACCTGGGGCACCAGCCATCCTGTTTCATCACCTTCTCTCCTCTAGGACGAGGTGGGGGGGGGGGGGCTGGTGAGTCAGCAGCAGCTGCAACAGTGTTGCTCCAAACATGGTAACAACACCTGATACTTTTAAAGCAGGATATTTTCTATTCCGGTATTGTAGCGAGGAACAGCTGCTTTGCATTTTAAACATCATTTTCAAACCTTCGATTTAGGTTTTTCTGCCGCTCTCCAGTTTTGCACAGTTGTAGTATATTTGTTTTATGTTTTATGTGGCTTTTCAAAGCAGTTCAGTAGTTCACAGCAAAACAAGGCTGAATCGCTCTGCTTTTTTCGTATTTTACTTTGCAGTGTGCGCGTAAAAGCTCTAAACTTGTTGCAAGTACTGCAGGCTTGAATTTGACAAGAAGCACGGACAATTCAAAGTAGCTAGTGCCTTAAAATGATACCAAGTCAATTTTCGGAATATTACATTTCTTGCTGGTTTAGTATCCTCTTCTGTGCTTTCTTTAACATTCTCTTTTGTTATTTCTGCTTAGAGTAACATTCTTCATGCTTAGTTTCTGAAGTGATGTTTTAGCAATGACTATACTGTATGTGTACAACAGTAATTCATACACTACTGAATTTAGACCCTTTAAAGTTATAAATGCATTTTCAAACTGGCATGCTGATTTATTATATGGTTTGGCAGCAAAATATAGGCTGTCTCATTCGCATGATTTTGTTAAACTTTATTCTTATTGTCAAATCTCTAAATAACCCTTATGAATACATATTACCAGTAATGACTCACATAAGGTAATTATCACTTTTTGTTGAAGCACGCTGCAGGCGTGAAAATCTCATGCTGGTAACTGGCACAGAATTATAAATTTGGCTTCAAACATCTGGTGGAAATACACAGCTGATATTTAATTTAAATAAAATGGATAACTTGGGTAATTGGTGAAACCACACATTTGAAACTTTTTAGCAAGGTTATCTTCCTCTGACAAAAGTCCAGTTTCTAGAATGTTTCTAAAGAACCTTCTTTAATGGTAAAACACGACACATTGCTTTGTGTACAGAGTTGCAGTTGTTTTGCAGTTGTTTGACATGCACTTCCTTTTGAACCATACCATTTTCAACATTTTCTAATAGATTTGTAGATCACTAATTTATCAAGAACAGCCGTGTGGAGGTGTAGTGCTACTCGTGTTCACTGTTTTTTGCATTTATGCTGCAATTAAAGAAACAGAATACACTTCACAGCCCAATGTCATTACTAAATGGTGATATTATAGCTCGCATTTTATATGAAATCGTGTCTATTATGATATTTTGCCTATTTTTTAATCATACACTATTCAGTAAGAAGTCCCATCCATAGTCCTATTAAATATTTTACATGTTGGGTGCATATATTTTACAGCAGCAAGGTGATGGATCTATGCATTGATATGGGCTACATCTCAAGCTAACCACTACTATACATTATCTTAGTATTTTGTATTTGTAACATGCCTACTGCAGTTTGAATTGACTCAGCAATATGCCTTCAAGACAGGGTAACAGGGTAGAGGCTGGGTGCAAACTGGTGACCCCACCGCAGACTCACCTGCATTGCCGATTTTAGAGCTTTTAACCTCATCTCACAGAATTCGTAACAGCAATGCACGGGCAGCGTATCACACAGTGTAAGATTACTTACGAAGGAATGATGACATTGAAATGTTGTTTGTTTTTGTGTTTTATAATGTTTATTTTTTCTCACCTCTTTCCATGTCTGTTCGAATTTGTTCCTCCAGGTCTTCTGGTGAGACGTGACACTCATTCTCCTCCCCTCCGGGAGGTCTGGGTTTGCACTTGCCACAGCAGCAGTTACAGCAGCAGCACAGGCAGCAGCAGAAATAGCAGCCTGTTAGCAGCCCGCAGATTGCAAAGAGACCCTGGGCAGTGTGAAAAAAAAGGACACAGATACTAAAGCATTTCTATATTATTCATAAAGTAAGTATATATTTGTATCAGTAAAGTAAGCAATTAATTTCCCATAAAGGGAGTCATTGTTCTGGGGTTTATTTGAACTGATTCTGTACATCAATATGCTATACAGTACTTGTAAATCTTTTTGTTCGCGAAGTGGTGAGTAGCATTTATTAGACAAAATGTTAGTTTTTTTATTTTTTATTTTTATTTTTTATTTATTATTTATTAGACATTATATATATATATATATATATATATATATATATATATATATATATATATATATATATTATTATTATTATTATTATTATTATTATTATTTTTTAGACAAAATTAGACAAAAGTGAGTCACATTTGATGACCTAAGGCCTCTATGCGTAATGAGTCCCTGTGGTTATCTCTCTATGTTTATAACATGTCTGTGTACATGTCTGCTTGTGTGTATATGCATGTACAGTAGGAAAGTGTGATGTTTACTAGTTCTTGATTTTTTCTGTTTATTTGTAAATCTGAAACTTAAAATGACGAAACAGCTTTATTACCAATAGGAATCAATGGAAGAACTTGGAAGCATGTGGAGGGGACTCTCACCTTCGCCCACCAGGTGGAGAGCATGAAGTACGTGTTCACATTCTCTTCACCAAACTGCTCTGCCACATAGAGGCCAAGGGAGCCATACTTGTCATAAATGTTCCTCTTCGTCACATCCGTCAAGATGGCGTTCGCATTGTTGATCTCCTTGAACTTGTCTGTGGCGTCGGGGTTGTCTGGATTCTTGTCCGGATGATATTTCAGAGCTAGTTTTCTTAAAAAGAAAAAAAAAAAAAAAAAGATTCCATAATCCCAAACACTGTACATTATGAAATGTCAGACTCCAAACAGCTGGGCCTTCTGTAATTTAGCTATTGAGTTACCATTTTGTAATAATAGTGAAACAAGTGATGTTTTCATGAACAAACTGTGCAATACAATTTTTGTTGTTTGACCTCACTCCTGTCTTTGCATTATAACGAACTTATTATGGTATTCTCTACTGCAGTGAGACTTTATGAACAAAGAACACATTAAATTGCAAACCAGAATTAACATTGTTAATTGCTCCCACAGTCCCAGAAGCTTGTAACTTTACATAGTAGATACTGACATTTCCAATGCTTTTCCCATGGTTATACTGTGCATTTATCATAGTTTACTATGGTTTGCCATGTTTTTTTAATGTGCTTTACCATACCGCTCTGGAATTTACAATGACTAGTTGTGCTTTACCTTGCTTTCACTTCACTATAGTTTATTACACTTTGCTATTCCTGTACTATGGTAAACCTTTATAAGGGTTGAATTATTTAAAGTCATTTTGTCAATAAAATACATAGTTATATTGCTGAAACTAGTCTGTTGACTTTTTCACGAATCTCAAACTTCCATTAAAACAGACTTGGAAAGAATAATTATTAAAATAACTCATAAGTTTATAGCTGAAAAAATAGTTCCATACATTTTCACGGTCTCAAATGTGTAATTTTGAGCAAGGATGTATTTTCAATTAAAACATGATATCTGGTACTTCTTAAGGTTAAATAAACCTCTGTTTTCTGGCCATGCTTTTAGACTGCCTTGCACTTCCTGGGTCATTTCACCTGGAGGGTAACCAAGAATAAGACACAGAAACAAAGAGCTTCCTTTAACCTAAAGTAGTACCAGATATCATGTTTGAAGTTACTATATGTGTGCTATAATGTGTTTCTTTCAAAACTGCACATTTGAGACTATTTAGCTGAACAGGTCAGATTTATGAAATAGTTTTGTTCTCTACAATTACTTTAAGCTTTGTTAATAGAGCCCATTACTGCAGTAGCACACACCTGTACTTATATGTTACCATGGTACTACACGGATTACAAGTTCATACCACGGCAATATGTCAAAATATTAAAATGTTGCCACTGTGGTGCCATTGTAGCATTGGCTTCTGCCATTGTACCTGCCATGCATTGCCACTGAAGGCCATTTTGTAAAGGCATGTTTCATTTAAATCTAAACCTGCACCCAGGACAAGCTATTCCACCCAATATTGTTTTGTTATAATTCACTGCATTCTTTATCTTGGTCAATTGCCTGCGATGATTTGTCACAAACACACTTTTTGAATCATTTTCATTCACTCAATGAGGAGGTGACTTCTATAAATATCTTCATAAACCACGTAATGAACGTAGTACTGTAGTTGCTGCAAAACGCATACATTTATTTAATGAAAACCGTACCCAATCAAGGATTAACAAGACCCTGTTTATTGGACTAGTCTTGTTAACTTGCAGATGGTATTGGGTGAAAGTGCAGCTGGTCTTGCAGATCCCTACAGACTGCTAATGATTTTAATAGATCCTTGTTGTTTACTGGGATTAAGATTTACACATGCACTTCATTAACCGTTGATTAATCTGGTTCAGCATCATTTGTTTTCTGCTGAGGTACCTTCAAAAATATCGTGTCTCATCAACTGTAATACACTGTGGCTATGCTGGCATATGAATCTTTAATTATAGCAATTATTTTCAAAAAGATGTCATTACTACTTTATTTACATATTCACTACCAAATTCACTCTGTACTGCTATTTTAATTACAATTAGGCTGGTAGGTAACTTGAAAGCTTTTTCATTGGGCAGACCCAGATTAATCCTTTTGACAAGTACAAACGAAGCAGTAACTTTTTTGTTGGATCTTATCGCTGTCATCTTAGCCAGGTCCTTCGTGTACCTGTCTGAGGAAATTCAGTTCCAGAATATGTTCGCTCAAAAAAAAAAAAAGGTTCTTCCAGCAATATTTATTCATCATTGTATTTATCTTGCTCTTAATTGTATTATTACTTGCACTGTGATTCTTGAAATGTATTTGTTTACGACTGTAAGTCACCCTGGATAAGGACGTCTGCTAAGAAATAAATAATAATAATAATAATAATAATAATAATAATATTTTTAAATAGTGAGAAAACACTTGAGAAAACTTGAGTTTTTATGAAAAAGAATTATTTTGAAAACAAGTTGCAACACATATTTACCAGGTGTTTTACCAGCCTAAAAGCTGGTTCAACCTTCCATCATGTGACCATTGAGGCCTATTTCTATTCTCTCTAGTTGTGCAATTGTTGTGCAATTGTCTGGCCATTGTCTGGCAGTGTGGAGTAGTGGTTAGGGCTCTGGACTCTTGACCAGAGGGTCATGGGTTCAATTCCCAGTGAGGACACTGCTGCTGTACCCTTGAGCAAGGTACTTTACCTATATTGCTCCAGTAAAAACCCAACTCTATAAATGGGTAATTGTATGTGATAAAATAATGTGATATCTTGTAACAATTGTAAGTTGCCCTGGATAAGGGCGTCAGCTAAGAAATAAATAATAATGAGCCAACCTTTATATGCTAAAGAATTATACCACTGATATTTTCATCACATATCAAAGTTGCATCACTGAAATATATATTAACTAGGTTGCGGTCCATTTAAACATTTTAAATACAAATTATGGTTTTAATAAATCACGGATATGTCTAAATATTATTTTACAAAGAATATATTTTGTATCTTTCTCTATATCTATCTATCTTAGCTAGTTAGCTAGCTAGATAGATAGGCAGATAGATAGATCTAGGGGGCATACAGGAAGGTGTTTCTTAGTGTACAGAAAGTAGTGCTAAAGAAGAACAATATGTGTTAACTTACTGAAAAGGAAATGAATGCCACTGCTTCCTGTGAAAAGATACGCTATGAATGACATACTAACCCGAATGTAAGCATTTTATTGTAAATACAGGCATGTGTCCTCCCTTAAATGTCCACAGTGAGGTGCTATTTACCTTTGTATCAGCAGAGTGCTGGCCAACACGTTTCATAAAAACAGTATTGAAAGTAGATAAAGTTAAACAGGTGCACAATAACTTAATTTTGCAATAAATGTTCCATAATATGATTGTATGCTTAATGGGAATATGAACACCACATGTGCAGTCAATAAATGCATATATAAGAGAAAAACAGTTTCATGCTTCAGCCACTTACCTATAGGACTTCTTTATCTCTTCATGAGAAGAACCTTTTTGCAGGTCGAGAATTTGGTACAATGCTTCTCCTGAAGTTGACAGGGCTCGTTGCCTTTGCTCAGCCATGCTGTCTGACCATTACCTTAAACCATAGTGAAAAAACAAGAAGCTACAGTAAGTAGTACTGTGTAGGGAATGAGTGTATCATGCATACTTCTCAATGACAAATTGCTGCTTTAATGGAAAGGGAGGAATATTGTTAAATACCAATATGTTTCAGTTTTTACAATGATAAACTTTTTGGTTGTCATGTTTATACCGGCATACAAACCATACAATTAAAAAAAAAAACATAGAATTGATTTTTGAACTGACTATACTCATCACAATTTGGCTTGAATTGATATGGCTGTGAAATGATATCTGGAAAATGTGTTCTGAATGCGGAACATGATTAATTTAAATAATAACTGTTTTTAGTACAAAATGTGAGTTTTCCCACATTGCACCGCAAGAACGACTGCGACCATCAAACTCACTTCTCTTGTAACCCAAGTCATTCAATCCCAGGCCTCCAGAGTTGCTTAAATCTAAGCACGATTATTGTCTGAACAAACACATTTTTCTGCAACATCTTATGATAAATTCAACAACTTCTATGTTTTACCAACTATTTTGAAGGAAAGGAAAAAAGCACCAAACTGATGATGATTTTTTTTTTTTTTTTTTTTTTTTTTATACATGCAGCCACAGAAAGAATATGAAACAGTATTGCTAATTAAATTCAAATTGATGCAAGAGGTGCTACTTGTTGTTTTAAAATAGGGAGCACTGTGATACACCATGCAGATAGTAGCTATGCACAGTTCATCATTTGCTGCTCAAACAATTCCATCTCCAGGCACTTACTGCAGTAGCTCACATCTATTGTGCTTAATGACCTCTGTTAAATAGGGGCAAAGTCCAGTGATTGATCCAAAAAGTATGCGTTCGTTGACAGTCACTAACAGACTGCCAACTTGATTACAGACTTTAAATGATGTAATAATGTTAAATGATTGTCCATTACTGTGCTTGTTTTTATTAGCACTACATTGAACTTGTATAATAATCAAGTGTAATGCTGTATCTATGTGTTAACAGGCAAACTAATGCTAACAGAAACTTTTTACTGGTCACAGTAAGTATTTATTTAGGGTCAATCCTTCCTCCTTTCTATGAGTTCAAAGAAAAGCCAGCAGGCATAGTGAAACCTGAAAGGGCCTGGGCATTGGAAAGATCTGTCCTGGGGTTTACTAGCTGGTTAGAGCAGGTTTAGTTGAACAGGTTTGTTTGGCTTCCAGAGTGGCTCACCTAGTATTGGCACAATCACGTGGTAAAGAGCTAAAATAATTTGTTTTCCTTTTTTTTTACCAATCCCTGTTTGGTTTTATACACGCAATTAGGAACTAAATGGAAGGTGAGTGTTATGCTGGTATATTAAGTAATATTAAGCATGTTAAGCAAGGTTAATGACCAAACTGTACTTCTCAGTTTTGTCAAGTATTTACTGACAACCAGAATTCTGTTGTGCTTTTCAACACATTCAGTTGAATTTTGCGATAGACTTCATTTTTTTTATTTGATTTTTCAAAAAACAGCATTTTCAGGCCTGCTGTCCAAAAAGGACATATAGTTGTTTAATATGTCAAATCACAGATGATTTAAACAATTGGCTGACAGTGAGCAACAGTGGCTTTTCTTTTCTTTATTTATTTATTTTTATTTGGAATCGCCAATATTATTTTACCCCCGATTTTCTCACAATTTGGAACACCCAATTATTCAACCCAGCTCACCCCTGCAACCCCCGCACTAACTCGGGAGAGACAAAGACAAACAGTCGAGTCATCTGAAACGTGTGCCGTCATCCGAAACGTGTGCCGTCATCCGAAACATGTGCCGTCATCCATCCACCTTTTATTGCACTGCAAGCCCGTCGTGAAGCCATTACTGAATTACAGCGTATGAGGAACACGCAGTTCTGAGTTGCACAAAGGCAGGCCAATTGTGCGCCGCCCCCTGGGAACTCCCGTGCACGGTCGGCAATGGCATATCCTGGGTTCGAGCTGGCGGTCTCCAAACGGTGGCTTTTCTAAATAAAATATTGCTTTCAAAATAAGAAATGAAAAGAAACAAACCTGGATTTTTAAAAATTTGAAATGAATTGATAATCCCATAACAATGAATAGTCTCTGGATGGTTACACAGTTTATTATGACATTTGAGCCAAACAATATATACAATATTTTATTATTATTATTATTATTATTATTATTATTATTATTATTATTATTATTATTATTATTATTATTATTATTATTTATATCCCAAATATATGCAACAATACAATACTTAACGTTATAGTCACTTTCAGTTCTTCGGTTCTTCATTGCTTGTTAAGTGGAAAACACTATCTCATCAGCTTTTTCATTTATTATTGATATGGTTATTTTGGTTCCAGAAACAATGACGGAGAAGCATTTTTTTTTTTTTTAACTTAAAGCAGACAGATTTCAACAGCGAATGTGACATCAAATATTGATTTTAAAAAATGGTTAATTATTTCTTCAGGTACATTCAATTTAATTACAATGATGTAAAAAAAAAAACATTCAGGGAACGTGTTGCAGTTAATGGTAACCTTGCCAACATTTTCTTAAACTCTGCACTGCTCTACTTGTTGGCAGTATGATCATTACTGGCTACTATATTTTTGGAGACATAATCCTTAAAATAAATTCTCAAACATTAAACTACAGCCAATGGACTTAAAATGGGGAATGATTGTATGTGACGGGCCATTTCACAAAAGATTGCTAAAGAAGGTGGTTTAAAAATCATCTTTTCAAATGAAATTGCAACTGTGAGTATAAGGGTCAGTTATAAAAGTCACTTTGGAAAAAGCACCCTTTTTAGGAAGATAAATACAAATTTAAGTTTTGCTAAACTACAATTTTTTTAGGGGGATTTAAAGTGTTTTTTAAGTTGTTTCTTTCTACATTTAATTGTACTTTTCCCCATTCTAGATTTTAAATTACATCTTCATTAGAGTAACAAGCTGTAAATCTGTGCTCAATATATTTGAAATGGTGTCACCAAGTCCTAAAATAAACATTTAACATTCAATAGCCCTTTCATTTTTACAATATTAAACTTTGTCTTATTATTTCTGTGTTCACTATCCCTCAATAAAATACAAATTAAGAGGTCTTAATTTAAGTAATTGTCCACACCTGTTGAGGTCAAATTTATAATATAAATGATTGCGTCTTTCAATTAAGCTAATTGGTAACATGTAATCATTTTTAATGTCCAACTGTTCTGAAAGAACGGCAGTGTGAATATTTTAAGAAGCAATTACTATTTTTAATATGTCCTTAAAATAGCTTACGCGATTTAATCATTACGTCCAGCATCACACTACCATAGAGCAATAATGAAATCTCCAAGGTGCTTTTATAAGTATTTCAAGTTTTCATGCATCGAACAACAACCAAACAACACGGAAACACTTGTTTGTTGATTAATTAACAAACCTATAAATGAACAAACCTGTAAATTAACAAACCTGGCCGGTGTTTTCACAGATACTTTCATGCAAATGTCTACATTTGACCCTAAGGTCAATGGCACATATGAACAAAAAAAGCAGTTTTAAAATGGTTTATACCTGTTCCACTGTAAAAGTTGTTATTCCTCTCTGATCAAAGGTAGACAGGTCAGTGGAATCAGGTTGCTTTCTTTGTGTAAGCAGGTTTGTGGCTGGAATGAATAAAACATTCATCAAGTCATGGGTTCGTATTTCTGTGGCAACCAATGATAAAGAATTGCACAGCACATGCAGACTTGATCGTGTTTCACCCCCGGAGTTCTGGGGGGCATACAGTTCCAATTAGAACTGTGTTGTTAAGGTGGCTTGCTTCACTCTATCAGATGGGTTGCTGAAATCAAGCAGCACAATGTCAGGAAACCTGACCTCTTCTGTAGTGGTCATGGCAACAATGAGACTTGTCAGTTTTAACAATGCGCATCTGCAACATTGCTACCTGCTGCAGTAGAGATGTGGCATGGCAATGGTAGATGTTCAGCCACAGCACACCTTGTACTGAATAACTGACATTTGTTAAAATTTATGAAGAAATAAACAGTAGAACCCTTTCTGACCAAACTTATCTGGGGACATGGTAAAGCTTTGCTGAAACAGATATTTTGAATAAAGCATAGTTTCACAGTGTTGTGCTCTATATAGTTTAATATGTGTGTGGGTGTGTGTGTGTGTGTGTGTGTATACACACACACACACACACACATCTCTACCGCAGCAGGCAGCAAAGTTGCAGATGTGTATATATATATATATATATATATATATATATATATATATATATATATATATATATATATATATACATACATACACACACACACAATATACATAATAGACCCTGATACTGATGTGGTGCAGCCATCTGAAAGTCAGGTATCAGATGGCTTGTGTCAGATCATTCATATCAGATGGAAATGGCGTCACGTTAAAATGAGCTATGCTGTTTAATGATTCTTTTTTATATCTATATATTATAATAAATATAGGTGTTGTGTAAGGTACAAGCTGGTTTCTACCCACCCAAGGTCAGAATGGCCAGTGCCCACCTGGCAAGTCAGTGTTAGCGCTGGACATGGGCTGAACTTTAGGGGAGTGTCTTCATTTACATACAAATGTAACGATTTAGCAAACCATCAACAGTTACCACTGAAACTACCAGGGAAGCTGGTAAAGAAAAGAGAGAGAGAGAGAAAAAGAGAAATAAAATAAATATGGAATGTGCACTGGATTTCTACGTGGCCAAACAAAGAGAGAAGAGGAGGAGATGTCCCCAAATATTTAGAAGTCATCTGTCTTTTCTGAGCCTGTCTGACACACAATGTATGCAGCAATTCTGCCTCAACAATCATTGACATCTGCCAACTAGGCTGACCTGGATGGAGACATGCGGAGAGCACACTGTTCAAGCCTGTAGCACTAAGGGTACCCGCTGCACTAACATTTTATGCCACTGGCTCGTTCCAACGTACTGTAGCATTTCGCAGGCAGCAGACATCAGAGAGACGCTGGTTCCTTGTTCAAATCCTTTGTCTTTATTTATTTCCCTCAACTCACACTTCTGACAGCAACACAGGATTCACATACAGGAACATGGCAACCAGCACAGCAACAACTCTCAGATCGGCGCTACACACCTTTTTAAGCTTAGCTCACCCCCTTATGAAAATAGATTACAAGGCTCCAGACACATCCCATTGGCCCTCAGACGCACACCAGGACCAATGGGCACAGACTGACAACAACCAATGAGGACGCATACATAACAACCAATGAGAACAGACCAGGGCAGACAAACTAATAGCGGGTCACATGGTACGGGAATACAGAAACAAAGGCAAACAAGCAATGGCGGAATACAGCGGGAAGGGAATAACAGCAGTGTGGAGTAGTGGTTAGGGCTCTGGACTCTTGAGCGGAGGGTAGTGGGTTCCATCCCAGTTGGGAGAGACTGCTGCTGTACCCTTGAGCAAGGTACTTTACCTTAATTGCTCCAATAAAAACCCAACTGTATAAATGGGTAATTGTATGTAAAAATAATGTGTAAAAAAATAATGTAATTGTATGTAAAAAAATAATGTGATATCTTGTAACATTTGTAAGTCGCCCTGGATAAGGGTGTCTGCTAAGAAAATAATAATAATAACACACAGCATGCAAACAGACAACAGGGCATACGGTACACAAATGCACGGATTGCTACAGCAGACCTGTCAACTGTCCTGTATTCACCGGGAGTCTCCTGTATTTTGGACCCATCTCCCAGGACAGATTTTCTCCTGTATTCTACTATTAAACCCCCTTATGTCAGCAAACCTTTAATGTCTACAAAATTCATGGCCGGTGTGTGATTACCACAATCCCCGTCTGTACATAGCAAGGTTTAGGACCCAGGGGAGTCCTGTGGCAGGCATGCATTCAGTGCAGGAGGCAAGTTCACATACTGCCACGCTGCTGCACCCCCCAGCTGTACAGGGGAAACAGTAAAAAAAGGTATCACGGCTTGCACACACCCCCCCCCCCCCCCCCACTCCCGTTTTTGTATTTTCAAAAGTTGACAGGTATGCTACTGTATGTTACTGTAAAGCAATAAATATTTACGACCAAAATATTTGTCGAATCACACCCATAAAACTTATTTTGCAATATACGAAGTATGTATTGTTAGTGGAATTTGATTTTTTTCATATGCGAAAAACACATATTAAAAGGCTTGCAAATATTTATGGCTTTACAGCTACTGCAGAGACGGCTGTATCATGTGCAGTGTGAGATGTACCTGCAGCTTTAGTGCATCCATTTCTCCGTCTCTCACAAAAGAAAAATAAAACACAAAGCAGGGTTTTCTTGGGAGGTATGGGTTTCCTGGTGTCCTGGGAGCCATCGATTGCACACATGTGCAGCTACGCACACCAACACAGAATAGGCACCTCTACATAAATCATAAGGGGACCTATTCTATCAACGTGCAAGAAGTGTGTGATGCCAACAACTACAGTACAAATGTGTATGCAAACCATCCTGGCTCCGCTCATGACTCGTTTATCCTTGCTAATTCGCAGGTGGCAGCTGTGTTACAGTGGGATGACAGTCTGAGAGGCTGGTTGATAGGGGACAACAGGCATCCACTGAAATGGTGGCTACTGACACTGCTGCTCAACCCCACAACCCCTGCCGAACAGAGGTATAACCTTACCTTTAAATGTGCTCGTCCTGTAATTGAGCAAACATTTGGAATCTTCAAAATGTGATTCCTATGTTTGGATGTCTCTGGGGGAACACTAAAGTACACTCCTCAGAAGGTTAGCAATATCGTCCTGGCTGGTTGTGTTTTACATAAAATAGCTCACCATAATGGATGTGATGTTGAACTTACAGAGGTAAGATTACAGGGTTTGAGGGAAGCAGATGCTGAACTTGAAGCCCCCGTGGTGGAGGATGCAGATGCTGCAAGTGCCAGGCAGGTCAGACAAAGCCTTATACATCACTTTTTTTTTAAATTTCCTAGCCTTGCTTGAGGGGCTTGGTCATCCTCCTCACTTGGGCTGCTGGAGATTTTTTAATTTATTTGTGCTTTTGTTTCCTTCCGTCTATGCACAGATGCTTTTAAAGGGAATGTTGAATCCTTATTGTTTGTAACCTTACTCCCCCCACTGTACTTCGATTGGCTGGGCGCATGATTCGCTATTTGATGTGCGTTAGCCCACGCATGAGCCCCGACTTCTAAATCACGTTTTCGTGCGCTATCACGGCGATTTGCTAACGCTGTCATTTTTGCGCACATATTTGCTAAATAGGGCCCAATATGTTCTACAATATACTGTACATGACATTCTCTGTCTTATAAAAACATAATTTGTTCATGCATATGTATTTTAAAATATTTTAAAACAACTGATGTGTGAATATGTACGCGACTCTCTAAAAAAATAAAATACAAAAATATAAGTTGCTTGCCCTGTCCACTTCTTTACATAACTGGTTGTTTGCACACAAAGACTGCTGACAGACAGTTCTATCCATACAATAGTGATCAGTAACATGAAGTGTAACATGGCACAGATCATTTTTCATTTGAGCCATGTAGTTTATGTAAATCTCACATTATTTTTTGTATCTATTTTACTTGAAGTTGAATGATACCTGCCCAAAGCAACCCACAGAGGCAAATAATTTGACTCAGATGCTGGTTATGCTAATTGACACCTATTGTATGTTTGCCTTCTTGTTGTATTTATTGAGCGTTTGTGGATGAAGTCAACATATTGCTGTAAGCCTGAATGGCTCATAGCCAGTGGGACTTATCAATATGCTAAATTATGAAGAATGCCTTACAAAAGGTGAACAGGAAAGCTAATAGCACCACCTAGCAGGACAAAAATATGTTTTGTGGCAAATAGAACACATGCGGTTTTACACATTTTACCATTCCTACTGTATCATGGGAGGATTAGGGGAATAAGCACACCCTTACCCTAAACCCTTCCTGGAAATGTCTGGGTTACCACTATTCTGCCTTCATGGGAAAATACAAAGGGTTACGATGCAAAACTTACAAAAAAAAAATCTAAATTAAGTTTTACCAAACTCACCCTGTTTCTTTAATTGGACAATTGCATTATCTCCATACTATAGAGTGAAAGTGCCAGGCCAGCTCAGTGTCACAGAAGAGACGTTCAAAATGATCTGAGATTTCCGGCACTGCTACTGCAACTCCCATACAGTAGTGGTACAGAAGCACTTCTACCACACCTGCACTGTCTGCTGCTGGGTTCACATGTTTTCACAGACAGATTGTTGTGTAGTGCTAGATTTGTGAAGTTGTGACCTAACCATGCACACTAATTTAGCGGTTCCGCCCCTTGGATTTCCCCAAATGTACACTGCACTCTAATGCTTTGTGTTAATTTGGAGGATATATTGAGCCATTCATTGATATTTACCACAAGATGACATCACAAACATGTCTATTTAATAAAAAACAAAATCAGAAAAAAACTTTCTAACGAGCAAAGAATATTCCTTAGTCTTACAAACCGTTATGAAAAAAAAAACAAAAAACATAATTGTCACCTAATGCTGCTCGGCTTTCCCCGACAACTGAGCAATCGCGACTGTTTCAGTATGGTGATTGATGGGCTTGGTTAAATCCAGCTCTGTTAGGAATCTAGGTGTGGTTTTTGACCCTAGTTTAAGCTTTGAGTCTCATGTCCGTATGTCACTAAGGTGTCTTTTTTCCATCTCTGGAATACAGCCCGTCTGCGTTCTATTCTTTCCCTGTCTGATGCGGAGAGGCTGGTGCAAGTCTTTGTCTCCTACCAGCTTGACTACTGCAATGCCTTGCTTACAGGTGCCTCAAAGGCTGCTCTAGGCAGACTACAGTATATGCAGAATTCCACTGCTCGTGTTTGAACAGGATCCACATTGTGTGGACGTATCACACCAGTTCTGGCTTCCTTGCATTGGTTGCCTGTTAAGAGCAGGATCGATTTTAAAATGTTATTGTTAACTTATAAGGCCCTTAACAGTCTGGCTCCCAGCTACATCTGAAGCCATTTAAAAAAGTACATTCCTACACGTAATTTGCACTCTGCGACTACTGGTTTTTTAAGAATTACCAGAACTAAGCTTCGTTCTGTGGGTGATTGGGCATTTTGGTCCCCAAAATAATGAGTATCACCAGTATTTACTCTGAAGAAGCCAAAGGAAGTTCAAAAGGAAAATCCTTCCTGAAATTTAAATGTGTATAAAACAAACAAACAAAAAAAATACGCTCTTGATATGTAAATGTATTTTATTGTACTTTTTCTCCTAGAAAACAGAGGATGGACCTATTTTTAATAACTGTCATAATCTACTCCGCTTCACGGATTTACTTCAAACATAAAAGGAACCAAATTTGTATTTCACTCTTTAACTGCTTGTGCAGAGATATAGTCTTTTTTGTATCATCATTACTATTCCCACTGTGAGAACTTGAAAGGCCAACAAAAAAAGTAGGTGAATAAATACATCAGAAAACTTTAGTCAATATTAAATAATTAGTATAACTAAAGAACACACCCAAAGGATCCCCAGTTTAGCATCTCTCCTGTGAGTTCAGGGCAAGTCTTTCAATTAGTATTAAGTACTCCTTTGTTGGGAAACGTAGCAGAGGTAAGCATACAAGGATGTAAATACCAAATCCCCAGAGCAACATGGAGGTGTGCTGCATACCCGCTGGCTTGAAAACCAGCTTACAAACACTGCACACAGTGGGATTGTCCATGTAGCTGATTCCAGCCCAGGGGATAGAGAGTTTACTAGTGCATATAGTTTAAGTGCTCATTTGGTTGATTCCCCTAGATTGGTATTCTCATTGGAGACTGTTAGAAATGAAGCAGTTTTCATTAAAATACAGTGATATAGAGAAACACTTTCAAAACAGTAAAACAGTAATACACAATCAAACAAAGTCTACATCCACAACACTATTTACAGACAAAAGACAGCTTGCCATGCTTTCAAAGCATTTACTCCAGTCTTTAATTAACTTTAATTAATTAATTTTTTGAAAGAGGCAAACACCTGTTAATTTTACAAAACTGGAGGCTTGGTGGTCCAGTGGTTGAAGAAAGGGGCTTGTTGCTGGTTCAATCCCAGCCACTGACTCACTGTGTATGACCCTGAGCAAGTCACTTAACCTATCGTAAAACCGAGGTCCTATTGTAAGTGACTCTGCAGCAGCAGTTGTGATGCATAGTTCACCCCATAGTCTCTGTAAGTCGCTTTGGATAAAAGCATCTGCTAAATGACTAATTAATAACTAGAATCAAACAACTGTGTAATATATGTCAAGTTCTCATAAGCACTTGGTGTTTTTATTTCTCATTTTACATTTTTTCCCCTTTAAAAAAAGGAGTTAATTAAAGAATTGAGGAATATGGCCCGAGGTAGCCCAACAAGACGACAAGCAAAAACACCAGATGTAGAGTTTTCTCAAAACAACATATACATGGCCCTTCAGCTGTGAAATCAATCATTACCTGAACCTATAAACGTTTAAAGGAGCACGCTGTAAACCTTAAATCCCAAAGAGAATGCTTTCTATGAATATGAAAGGCAAACACGCGGTTACTGAAGTACTTGTGAGATAACAAATTTGACGTGTCTCTGTTTAGTTTTCCATCAATGATTCTAGCTGAGCAGCTTCAATTGATAATGTATATTGTAATACAGTAATAAAGTAACTGTGTACAATGCAATTGTGGATTTGCATTGCCTGCTTTATTTCTGTAGATCTGTTCTGTGTATATATACACAAGCTACATGTGTTCCATCTGGAGATCTCAGCAGCTCAAAAACACACCGGTTATCTACCTTTTCATAGACAGAGGTCTAGACAATCGATCTAAACAGCGACAGATCGAAATACCAGCATTAAATCATTCAAATGTTTTTCCATATTTTGAATAAGTTATGAGGTTGCCTTTCCTCAAACATTTAACTTTTTTTTTTTTTGTTTAATACCAATGCTAAATTACGACCACCAGTTTCCTTTTTTTATTGAAATGTAATTGAGTACTGAAGGTATTGTTACTAGGGTTATGAAAGCTAAAGCTCCAGATTTCCACAAGTTTAAGCATTGAAATCCCTGTACAGATGGTATATCAGTAAATGAATACTAAATTAGAGCTATTCAAATTACGTAACATATCTTTTTGTTTTCGAAGGGCCTCAGGTTAATCTGAGGGGCAATTTTAAGAGCTTGAGCCCTACAAATTGCAAACCTTATGGACACAAAAAACACAATGACATAAAAAGGTCATTTTTGACCCACTATACCAGTATTAGTTGTTATGTTGTTATTGTTATATATATATATATATATATATATATATATATAGTCCATTTAAATGATTCTGTTGTGTAAACAGCTTGATCTGTTTTGTTTGGTTTTAGCCCTCCATTTTTATTTCCCTTCTATGCTTGGTTACCATGTGAACAGCCTTTTGCACTGTAATTACAGAATGCTGCCCTTTTGTATCAAAACTCTATTTCTTTAGCTGTACTCCATTTTGTAAAGCTCTAATTCCTTTTAAAAATATAATCATCTGCACTGTTTATTCTCAAATCTACTTTTACCTGATGAAGGGACCTAGGGTGGGTGGTCTTGAAAGCTTGCATTTTTTTTTTTATCTTATTAAGTCGGTTCAATAAAAGGTATCAGCTTGAGTCCTGTTACCTTGACTGTCCATAACTCCTAGTTTTCTGTTTCATGCAAATGCAACTGTGTTTAATAATCCACTATTTGACTTTTTGTTTTAAATTAGGTATGTTTTTAAAACAAGCCATGCAGGCAAAGATTGAGAATTTGCGTTTATTATCGTTTGTACCAAAATCATTGTTCACACCAGATTGATGGGCTTGCCTTTCAGACAAAAAGTAAAGAGCACACCCTGGCTTTTAGTTTTTTTAGAGAATCCTTTGCTTGTTTTGCTTTTGTTGGGTCACAGCCAAAGATTTACTAGACTACCTAGCCTACGTCATTGACAGCAATATAAACATTTACTTTTTGCTCACCAGACAAATTACCGTGCTAGTAAAAGTCAATAACTGAGGAGGGGACTGAGTTTTTACAAGGTTCTGGAAACAATTGCAACCTTTGTTTTTGTCCTTGGAATTTTACGATTAAAGAAGCAGAAATTATTTTAACGCTAATAAAGTTTTGTTATGTTTAAGCCCACTAAACCAATAACTTTTGCAACTACACTTAAATTTAACCTCAGACTAACTCCACCTCTAAACATGAACTATGCAGAACAGCTGCATGTCAGGTCTTGCAGTCTTTGGTAGCCTCTTCTAACACGTGTAAGTGAAATACAAAGGTTTTCATGCTTCACAGGCAAGAATTGTATTGCACTGACTCCCATATAATGGATTTTTAAAGCATAGGAACCATAATATCAACAATTAATCCAAACACACATTCAAAAGTCCAGTAGGCCATGTAGCTGAACTTCACTTTGTTTTCTGTGGTTTTCTAGCTTGGAATTTGTGATGATAGATTGTTTGGATTTACTGATTCATGCTCATATTGGAACAAGGCCTTGGATTTGGATTGAACAGAGAAACAGTAAATTTACTACTAATTTTTTTGGTCTAGTTTTTCATATCGTCTGTTGGACCAAGTCTGTGCTGTTTTTTTATTGCATTTGTTTTAACAGATATCCACCCGAGGGCGCTATTTGATCAGAGTATTAAATGCTAGCTGTTGAAACACAAGTGCTTGATGCCTTTTGCTTTCATGTGGGTCATCAATCTAATAGCCAATACGTGTTTAACTTGCTAAAAAAAATAGTGGTTGGAGCCATCAGTTATATTTACACTGCATTTCACACAGTAGCTCCTGCTAGCAACAGGGTCCAACCTAAACTATGACCCAAGAGCTTACTGGCTGTAGACATTTAATTATATTTAGAAAGAAAAGTAAACAAGTTAACAGGTTTACTGCACTACATTTACTTTTTTTCTACACAACTGAAGAAGGGCTTTTGTCCAAAACATCCTGAAATAAATACATTTTTTTAAATTATTTAATCTTTTGTTTACATCTCTCTCTCTCTCTCTCTCTCTCTCTCTCTCTCTCTCTCTCTCTCTCTCTCTCTCTCTCTCTCTCTCTCTCTCTCTATTCACAAAGGCTTGCATAAGTTCAGCTTCAAAGTTGGTCCAAGGCATAAACTTAATCAGTGTTTCTTCTGTTTCATTTCAGTTTAACCAATATAGCTAATATCATTTTCTAATATGTTTATGTAAAACTGACATAAATTGTTATTTTTCCTTGTTATATTTTTTAAACAGGGCAGGCTTAGAGAATGAGTCCCAATGTTTTCCATATGTGTTACATTGACCTTGCATAACTTCCACAGTTTTCTGTTTATTGCAAACCCAGAATTTAAATAATTTATATTTGTGCCTAAACTTTGAACCACTTGTGCATTTAAAATATAGATGTTAGCCAGCCTTTGTGTTTATATAGTTGTAATTACTCGAGTCAGTGACTTGACTCGAGTCAGACTCGATTTACAATTTTCGGTGACTCAACTCGACTCAAGTCATTGTCATCAAAAAAATACTGGCCAGTGATTAATTAAAACATCATCATAGGAGGAAAAATAGATTGAACTATTGCCCTAACATCCTTACACCACCAGTCAATAATCTCAGTGTCATGTGACTGGTTCACATCACTGTCAGTCCCGTCCCTTTTCAAAGGAACACTTTTCTCCCCGGCACTCTTCACAAGAGAAAATGGCTGAACACTGATTCTGTGACTTGACAAAAAAATAATTACAAAACATACTACAAAAGAAAGAGCTCCAAACACTAAAATGGTGATTACAATGTCACTGTCAGTGTTTTCAGACTTTCTAAAACAAATATCATGGCAGGATATAAACTGGATTATGCAGCAATCTGCAAACCAGATGGAGACGGAGAAAAACTTAACTATACGGTATGAACTTTAAAAACATTTTCTGTTATTTATTTATTTACTTTCTTGACTGATTCATATGTTAAATATGTACTGCAGACAGCCATAGTGGAAAATGAAATGCCCCTCGGGAAGACTATTGTTACCTCCAGCCTGCGGCTTCGGGCATTATAGCCCCCTGTTGGGAACAATAGTCTTCCCTAGGGTCAATAATTTTCTACTATAGCCCTCCTCTCCAGTCCATATTTACTATATATATATATATATATATATATATATATATATATATATATATATATACTGTATATAAACAACTTGGAAAAATAACAACCTCTGATTGGTTAAGCAGCATCACATGATCGTGGTGGAAAAATAGTCTATGCACGTGGCTTGCATACTAATCAATACGCACCACATTATAAATTCCAACGCAAAATTCCATGACAAACTGCCATTTTATTTATTTGTTATTAAACCACTGTCTCGACTGTCAACAGTAAACAGAAAAAAGTAGATGAGGCACTGCTAAATGAAATAAAAGAAAACAAAGTTAAAAAAAACTACACCATGGGTTGTTAATGTATTTAAAGACTGGCTTAAAAGGAAATAAGTCCAGGACACCTCAACAACATTCTGGGGGAATTTTATACCTGTGCAAGAAGTTCAACTGGTAACCAGTATAATTCAGTTTCCAGTTTTATAACACTGAGAGCTAGAGTAAATAGATTTTTTAACAGTAGAAGTTTTAACATCTCTGTTGACAGAGAGTTTAAGACCAGCAATAATGTCTTCCTGTCAGTCATGAAAGCTTTCAGAAAAGCCGGTAAAGACAAGGCCAAACACCGCCCTGATATTACCAACCTGAATTTGAACCGCGGTTGGATTGGTACTCAAGGTCTAAAGACATAAGAGTAAGAATAAAGTGAAATCTTTGCATATGTGCATTACTCAGGGAATCTCGACTGCAGAACTCAGGATCAAAGGGGCACTTTGATGAATTGTGGGGGTTCAGTCACCTCTGGGCAAAAAAGTCATAGTTAAATCCTGCTTAGGAATGAAACCCTGCTGTATGGGTTAATTAATGGAACACTGAGCTGCTGTGAGGTTAGAGGGACCATTCATTGTGTGAGACATAAACCTGAGATCTCATCTACTTAGTGTACTTGCCACAGACAGCCCTGCTATTGACCACTGGGCACTGCCAGTTCTTGCACAGTTCCATTTTCATTCCCTTCTCTTCACCCCTTTTCTGTATTTGGATGTAGGTAGAAATGAAACAAATATAAATCCAACCTGAAAAGGATTATTCTACTGTACCCTTAAGCAAGCGTGACAGTGGAGCAGTGGTGCACTCAGTGGTGCTATCTCAAGTGGATTACACATCTAATAGGTATATCTGCTCCATCTTTTTGGGGGTAATGAAGTGGAACATTTTAAGAACAACTATTTTATTCACACTATGGTTTGGTCAATGAGTTGTTGTCTTTTTTTAACACATTTATCAGGGCATGATTACCTTATGCCTATGTTTTTTCATTCACTCTAAGCTTTATTCTAACACTGAACAATATAACCTTAGCTCAGCACTGTGAACAGTGTAACACAAAATCACTATTCAAGCATGACTCATGCTGGCGAGGTAATCACCAGCAATGATGCAGATCAGCAGAAGGGCAAACCCCGCTGTGGCGGAATACCCTACTGTACTTGGACTCCGTGCACTCCTAGCAACTCCACAGCTCAGTCTTGGAATCACCCCTGTATTTACCCAATCGGAGTCCTTGTGACAAACCTACGCTACCAGATCACCGAATCAGAGGAAACGTAACACTTAAAAGGACGCACCAATTGGACTAAACTGATACGAGCGCTTTATATCTGCTCAAACAGCTCCATCTCTGGCAGGTGGTGTCAGCCTTTATGAAGAGGTAGTAAAGGGAAGCAACGTATCGTGTACCCTTGTGTGGTGCTAATTTTAAATGTGTAGTGTTTTCTAGAGCAGTTACATGTATATATATACATTTTTTTTTCAAAGCTAGCAGCTTAAGTTTATGGGTTTTTTTTTTTGTTCATAGTGCTGCAGCAAGCCATCCTAGTAATATTAGCAGCAATCGATGCCTGCAATGTGATTGAAGAAGAAAAAAAGGGACTGAAATATAATCATGTGTTGATACTTTGATACAGAATGAAATCCCCCGAATAATTTTAAAGCAAGCTTTTAATGTTCTATAGATTGTTTTTTGTATCAACTGACTGTACGCCTTTGTTTTGTTTGGTACCGTGCCGAGGAGCCTTGTCACGATGAAGCACGTTTGACAGAAGATTGTATTTGGGGGAAAAAATGAGGAAGCAACTTTTAAACAGATACAAAACAGAGAGGCCTCTTCCTTAGGCCTGAATCGGGGTTGAAAAGGGGGTAAAGTGGGGAAAGAAGTAAATTAGCCCAATGACAATAACCCCAAATAAAATGGGACAAACTAAGACTCGCAAGGAGAAACGAAGAAGAGATGTTTTATTAATAACCGCTGTTTGCGCTTGTTTGAAGTATTGCAGAACAAAAAGTACTTTGTGTCTTTAACAGAAAACTGGCAATTAAAAAAAAAAAAAGACTACCTGTTTCTCAAGGCGTAATCATATTGTTTTGTGCCATTTTCTCGTTATTTATTATTATTTTTAATTTTATAACTTATTTTTAATTTAAAGCCCCCTTTTTCCCAATTGAATTTTGATTTGGATTCAGCTTTGAATTTAATTCAATGGAAGTATGTTATCAGCTACCGGTTTTGCCTCTGGACAGGCCGGTTCCCAAACATGTGCTCACACGGAGGGGAGCCATCAGCTTCAGTTCCAGCTCATCCCTATTTGGTTGTCCAGATCCCAGACAGCTGTCTCAGGTAAACAAATTACAATAATGCTAAATTAATTCCCTTTATATCTCTGTATTTGACTGTCTATTGTTCTTTTTTTACACAAGGTAGAAGTGAGGAAATCGCTCAAGGTACTGAACCCAATTTACCCAAATATAATTACCTGCTGACCGGATACTTGTGTTACTTTGTTTTTGGCCAAGGCAGGTTGTTCAGGTTTGTCAACCACATAACCCTTTTTTATTTTTGTTGCTTACTTTTATAAATTGTACTCCATGCAGGAGCGAGGGGGTAACAGGATGCCTCTTCCTGTCACACTAAGCAAGCGGAGTCTGATTGTCCACGGTGTTAGAAAGTTACACAGTAGGATGTCTGAGGAAATATAGTTCCGAGGCGGTTTCTTGTTGCAAAATTACATGGTGATTAGGGTGCATGTACTTTACTTTATTCTGAATGTTTTGATCTTGACATTTTTTTGTTTGTTTAATCGATTATTAAGAGCATCAGTATTTAAGAAATGTATTATATGGAACTGTATTAGTCTACCCAAAACATTTCGGTACATCAATTAGTTTAAGGACGGAACTACTCAACCGTGTTTCAACAATGCATTTTAAACAGATTAAGTTGTTCGAGATTTCAGTATTGTGATTAGCTCAATGTTGGTGAGTGTTTACTTTGCTTATATAATATTTAGTTTAACTGAAGCAGATGTCGTTAATCGATACACAAATACGTTAATTAATCAAAGCTGATGTGTGCAATTCATTTTTTAAACGTATGTAAGGTGCTTATTTGGTACTGGCACTTACATTGTTATCGGGCTCCATAATGCCTCCCTGTGCTTATCTTTTTTTTAATTAAAAAAAAAAAAAAAAAAAGATTTTTATTAACTGTAAACCCATCCTGGGGCAGTGGGAGATGTGCTAGGATCTTGTAATCTCAAAGTACTGTAACTCAGTTAAAAGAAAGTACAGCACGTTTAGTTAAGTACATGTGCCACAGTACAGAGTTCTCAGTTAGAAGGCAAAAATGCTTAATGGGTTTGACCCCTAAATGCAAATAATTTTAGGAGTAGCCATAGTTCATAAACAGGGTTCTTTCTTGAGTTTCAGGTAAACTGTTTATTGGTTGGGTTTCAGAGAGAGTACAGTGACCTAGCCTAAAATGATGCTAGATGAAAATGAGGACCATTTATATTACATTTAACACAGGAAGCTTGACAGAACAGATTCATAGTGAGGTAAAGGTGATCTTATCAGATGTCTCCACTAAATATTTAGTTCCTGAAAAGATAATTTCTCTCCATGTATTTTAATGAGCAATCCTTCTCGCAAGTACAGTGGTACCCCAAAATGTATAAATTTTCTAGAAATGAAAACGACTTTGCCAGCAGCTGGAACAGCATTCATTGTGATACCAGTCTTGGCAATCAACATTACAGAATAGTATGTAGGTTTTGCATTTCCTTTTTTGTAAACCTTGTTCAATTTGTGGCTGCTTATTTAAAAGATTTTTGGTTTTACCGGCTTGCAAGGGCAGCTTAGCTCAGGCTCTGAGAATGCAGGTATTACTGTACTATCTTGTGAGCACTTTTGGTAAAATGCAGCAATTTTGATGTTCATTTCTTGCAGTTTTCAGAAAATGTGCAGGGTTGAATGGCCTTGTAGGTAAAGAGAAAGAAAGAAAGAAAGAAAGTACTTGTTGGCACTTCTATGGTGTGATCATGCATCCTGTTTTCATAACATCGCCATGTGTATTTGTTTTATTATGACTTCAAGGCATTTTATAGTCAGGGCAAAATAACGAAAAGCCCTTTCACCCTTTGTACAGTAAGCAAGATTTAGTAAGCCTGCATCGTGGGGGCGTTGAGTGCGGACTGTAATCAGAAAGATGTCCGGGCAGCTACATGTCCTATTGTAAAACATGACAACACCTTTTTTCTTACTTGGTTCAGAATTTAAGTCAAATTTGCAGATCAGCAATTTGGATGTACTCTTTCATCCTTAGGTTACATCCAAGGGCCACGTTTAAAATGTTTCCTAGGTTTTTCTGGAGCTGGTAGTAATTTTGTTAGCCTGTCTTCAGTACATAAAAAAAATGCAGCTGCTCGGGTTTCGCCCAGGTTTAGCTGCATACATTGGCTACCAGTATGTTTCCGGATAGATTTTAAAATTGTTATTGATTTACAGAGGGGTTTATTTTTCATTATATAGCCTGTTCATGATCTGATATTGGCTTGTACTCGAAACCGCACTGGTTAAGGGTCTGCTGAAAGATCCTATGGCATGACTTTGAGAGGGCATTTTGTTGCTATGCGCTTAGACTTTGCAGTTCTAAGCCAAAAATTCTGAAAAAATCACTGTTTTTAAAATGTTTAAAAAAAAAAAAAAAGTTATCAACTCTTTTATAAACCAGAACATTTTTAGAGGATACGATAGTATTTTGTAGGGGTGGGTATTGGGACTGAGGATCTATATTGCAATACCGAAGCCAATATTGCGATACGTATATTCTGGATTTATTTAAATTAAAAAAATACTGTCAAGTAATGTTATAAACTATTTATGTATCTGCTTTGCTTGTTTTCTTCTCGCAACGTACCGTACCAGAACCGCTGTTTTTTAATCTGCGGAGATCAAATGCGATGGGTCCATGGGCGAAAAAGATATTCAGAATATAGTCAGAAACTGTCAGCAGATAGTCTTTAAAAATAAATGTAAGAACAATTAAAATTGCACTGATACAGAAAAAAAGACGAGGGGGAGGACGTGATATACCATACAGGGCATTGTGGTGATTTGAAGTTCTGCTCTGGAGATGACCTCCTAATCGAAAGGAATAGAAAAAACATGCATGATGAAAATAGCCAAAAAATAACCAGACCACCCAAGACATTACCCCGCTAGATTTGCCAAGACAAGCCACATTTGGCTGGAAAACCACCAGTCTGGCAGCACTGATCAAAGGGTAGTAACCTAAAAGTTGCATGCGAGACGCATGCATTACCTATTAAATGTTACCTCAAGTTCAATGTACAAAAAAAAACATTGCGTTGTCTAATTTGTTTGAGAAAAATAAATATTTTGGTTGGCGGTCCGGTACTTTTAAGATGTAGGAATATATCACTGTATGTAAGGTTGGTGGTGGTACCACCAGTTTATTTTACTACAGCCTCGCATGTTTGATGGCGTACAGTCATCCTTTTTAGTTTTTATTTTTATTAGGAAATGATTCCACACACGTGAGTTTGCTTTGCAGAATTTAAGCAGCTCAAAATCTGTGTGCTGCCATATTTTCTTTTGTGTTAGCGTTGCTCGCATTGAGTTCTTGCGGGAACTGATTCTCATGAGATAATAGCCGACATTTTCCAGTAGACGTTTCCCTGAATCAGTTAAACCAAGAATACCGGTATTGTTGTTCAAATACTGGTTATTATATTGCCTGATGAATATCGCGGTATATCTGTATTATTGCACACCCCTAGTATTTTGGTGTATTTGAATTAGGGATTCAAGTCGGTTATGATCAGGTTTTGATCGGCACTCCAGATGAGGTTTTGGGTCATTGAGTAATTTGCTCTCCAATTTAGACACTGAGTAAAATGCGTGTTACATTTAAATATCATACGTAATTAATATTTTCAATGCTCGGAGCAAATTTAAAAATACAATCTTCCTGTAATTGTGTATGCAAAACAGAGGATTTGACATTTCCATCCTATATATATATATATATATATATATATAATATTTTCAAAAATGATGAAAAAAATAAATAAAATTGGCCATGAACAGCAGCAAGTGCAGAGTTTGGTGTTAGTTGGAGAGGGTAGGGTGTTACCTGTCGAGTGACTTGTCACAGAATGACACACTCTTGTGTTTATTTGCAGACTGTAATGAACTCATTCCTGGTACAAACTCTAGCATGAAGACTGCTTGTAAGTTGTAGCAGCTGCATTGAGGGCTAATTCAATTTTCAGGTTAGAGCTGATTACCAGATAGATTTTTTTTTTTTTTTTTTTTAACTGCAGAATTCCTGGATGTTCTCATGCCACTGGCAAACTAAACACAGGCCCAGAGGGGGGTGTGAAGCAATATTTTGCAAATTCATAATCCCTTACTGACGTCATTGCAGTGTGATCCATCTTGCTGTAGAAGCTGTTCATTGTTCAGTGATACATATGGTGAAAGGTCTGGTGCTTGATAAATGAGGCTCCTCTGGCCTGTACTGAAAGATTCCCTAAAGGTTTGTACTCTGCTTGTAGACTTCACTGTTTTGAGTTTACACTAATGAGTTAAAGCTGAGGCGTTTCTGTGTTTGTCTGTTTGCAGTCTAAGGTTTCATGCATGATTTTAAGTGGTGTTTTTTTTTTCCTCCACTGATGTGGTCTGTTTAGAATTTGTGGCTACTTACTGCTGTCAGATAGTGGTGGTTTTTTATGTATTTAATTACAGGTCATGCAGATCTAAACACCCACTGGGTTGAACATCCTATTATCAGTAACTACCTGTGTGTTATTCAAATATCTACATCCGTTATAGCCTGTTAACTCAGATGGTGCATGATCCACACATCAAAGATTTAAAAAAAAAAAAAAAAAACCTGCTGCTTTCAGATCAAATTCAGGATCCATACACATTGGATAAAGTTCCTGCTGAATCAGTTACAGCTTTAACTCCTCTAATCTGTTACAGATACTTCCTCTGCTGGGATTTAAGCTAATGGAAATAGGATGCAGACAGTCAACACACTTGGGCTTTGAAAGCCGTAGTGCACATCAACACTGCCACCCAGTTCCTGGTTAATGTAATAGAATACCATTGCTGCCTGAACTGTGTAGATTGTGATTATTCTAGTAACACAGGTTTTAATCTACTGTATAACAACTTTTCTGTTAATGTTCAATCACCTGACAGAATGAAGTGGTGAAAGCCCACAAGTCAAAGCAAAGAGTAATTTCCCTTCATTCGTATGCCGGAATGCTGCTGCTGAATAAACAGCACTGCCCAGACCCTTGGAAACCAATTTTAACAGGTCAATATCTGAGACTGCTACATGGTCTACAAAATCATAAATGAGGCAAATTGGCTTCCTGTATTCGTGACCAATATTGTGAGAGGAGGGAGGAAAGATGATTTGATTGCATTCTCATTGGCTTGTATATTGAGCATTGCTTCATCTTTTTATCACATCTTGTCTGGGGATTTTTTAAGACCAGCATCAGATCTTCAGTCTACACATTTCTAATCTTCTGCAATAACTGCACAGTAAACTAAATGGTACAGTTGACATTTGGACAATTTATTGGTCTGATTTGTGTTCTGCTTGTACCAGTGCAAGGTTTGCCTCCTCCATTCATTTGACAAGAACAAGTGTAAATGTTATAAAACTGTTAACTCAGAGCATTAGTGCAACTGCAGGGCATACCAGTACTAAGTGAATGCATTAGTTAGACTAACTCGTGTACATTGCTAGAACAATTGGCAAGCAGTGCAGTATGCGTTCAAGTAACAACGGTGGGTGGGTGGGTGGAATGTTGTAACCATGCACCGAGAGGCAGCAAGATAACTAAACTCCCCAACCGGCACTGCAGCCGATTGCATTGCTGCTGGGCAGACCGCTGGCCTGGCAACCAGAAGCCTAGATTCAAGCCTGCAAGGACGTAGCTCCCTGTACTGAAGGCATTGGCTTTTACCGCTATGCCATGGAATCATTCTGTTCAATTTTAATAGCATATATTCTATACACTTTAACATAAGAAACTCAGTAATATCATTCCTGTGTGTAACATAGAAAATGCAGAGGCGCTACGTGACATTTATGGATGAACTGAAAAAACATAAACTTATCTAACATGAGATGAACGGCACTGAACCATATTCAAATTAGTCACAGTAAATCACTGTTTTAAAACCTGAAAAAAACTAAGTGTCTTAAACATTTCTAAATTACTGACCTGAAAAAATGATCACATTTTTGCCAATGTTATTTTTTCCAGATTATGTAAGGCCTTCTACTTTTTTTTTTTTTTCAGGACTCTTATGAGATGGCATTATTATTATTATTATTATTATTATTATTATTATTATAGTGCAGCAGTGTGGAGTAGTGGTCAGGGCTCTGGACTCTTGACTGGAGGGTCATGGTTTCAATACCTGGTGGGGACACTGCTGCTGTACCCTTGAGCAAGGTACTTTACCTAGATTGCTCCAGTAAAAAAACACATCTGTATAAATGGGTAATTGTATGTAAAAATAATGTGATATCTTGTAACAATTGTAAGTCGCCCTGGATAAAGGGCGTCAGCTAAGAAATAAAATAATAATAATAATAATATTATTAGGCACTGTAGAAATCCATGTGCTTGAAAAGGTCGTGTTTGTTGTTTTGGTTTATTTATTTTTCTCCCCGCTGGTGTGACTTAAACATGTAATCATCTTATTGTTTGGATCCAAACACTTCCTAATTTGGTATGGGGTATTTAGACGTCTGTAGTTGCTGTAGCGTAAATGGCACTGTGGCCATAATTGCTGTGACTAGACATACATTTTCATGGGCATTATTATTATGTGTTTATTTAACCGACGCCTTTATCCAAGGCGACTTACAGAGACTAGGGTGTGTGAACTATGTATGCATCAGCTGCAGAGTCACTTACAACTACATCTCACCCAAAAGACGGAGCACAAGGAGGTTAAGTGACTTGCTCAGGGTCACACAATGAGTCAGTGGCTGAGGTGGGATTTGAACCGGGGACCTCCTGGTTACAAGCCCGTTTCTTTAACCACTGGACCACACAGCCTCCTTGCAGGTGGCTTGTCCCAACAAGGTGTAAGTTGATCAAATCAACCCCTTGGTGTCATTAGCTGTGCTGGATAGGCCCCCATCTGTACTATAGCATACAGTTTGTACCCTGCTTTGGAGAACAAACCTGTAAATCTTGACCATCTTGCATGCACAGAGACTACAGTAGCTAATCTTGTCCCATTGTTAAGGCAGGTGTGTCATTCTAGCTTTCCTTTTGCTGTATAACCACTTTAGAGAAGGAAAGCCTATGCAGTGTTGAAAACAAAACAAAGTGGTAAATTCTTTACATTTCCTAGCCATTAAAGTACCTACCACACTAAAGTCATTCTTTGTTGCATTTAGAATGAACTGAAGCAAAATGATCATAGCTCAGTAATCTGTTGCACATTCCTCTTTCTATACAAAATACAGACTGCACTGTTAGTTCAGAAAAGTATATACAACCTGATTTGGAGAATCTGCTGGAGAATGCTATTCATGCGTAGCAAATGCTGTTATAGAATTTGCTGCTAACAAAGGGTGTTGATTTGTAGTCATGTACTGTGATAAACTAACCCAAATCTAAACCATTGCATGAAATTAAAATAAACATTTCGTGATAATTGTGTTTGGCTAATGGAAGTTTTACAGAAGCACTAGGGTTTAATTCTGGCAAGAAATATATTAATGTCAATCAATGAAAACCTTGCAGGGGTGGAAATAAGACTCATTTCATAGCAGTTTGAGCCATTCCTGGTCTTGCTATGTGTTTAATAAGACACACCTGAGCTTGTTACCAACTGTATAGACTGTGGCTAATCAAGCTCGTAGTAACCTGGAATGCAATAGTAACTTAATGCTGTTCTTAAATACAATTATAGTACGGTATAGTTTCCAAAGTCAGACAATGCTTGTCTAAAAAGTCTGTTTTAAATGTAATATTACTGTACAGTAGCCAGGTATACAGTATAATGGCTAGAAAAAAAACCCATCTTGCATTAAGATAAGTGTTTCTTTTATAACTACAAGCTAAATGTAGAAAAAAGTTGAACTTATGTTTTATACTTGCTGAAAAAATCTGAAAGTTTGCGCCGTTTAAGGCGCACTCTGTCATTGCGCAATCGTGAAACCGCGTCATTAACAACACAGGTTATCTGGCTCCTGCTACTGCAGGTACTGTATGGAGAGATTTTTTTTTTCAGTTGATTTCTTGGGGATCTCTATCATCACTCTCTTCACCATCCAGCAAAGAGTGCACGATATCTTTACCAGTCAATTTTTGCAACGCTGACCTGGTGACCGATGCAACAGACTATCTTCAAATAGACTATCTTCACTTTCTTATGCTTCATCTGATGGAAGTAGACGCTTAAGCAGATAGTGTTTGTAGCAGCGTTTTAAACTCTCCAGTCTGCCTTGGTCCATAGGCTGCACAAGAGACGTTGCATTTGGAGCCAGAAACAAACCAAAGATTTGGTTGTCCCATGAAGTAAGTGAATTGCCATCAGGACGGGCTGGTACATTGCCTATCGGTAAGACAGCTTTTGATGGGACGTTTTCATTTTGATGGTCCTATATGCTTTGTACAAACTTGTAATGAAACAAATTATGAAACAGTACACCATGCATTGTTCTGTGACTTGTAGCTAACTGATAAGGCACCCATGTTTGCACTGTTACCCACATCTGGGTTATTTGCCTTGTCAATGACGGTTAGTGGGAGCTTATGTGTGCCACTGGCATTGGAACATGCAAGGACAGTCAGACATTCTTTCCTCTGTTTGTAGCCAGGTGCAGATCTCTCTGTTCTGGAAACTAGTGTTTTGGACGGTAACATCTTCCAGTACAAACCGGTCTCATCACAACAGTGAACAGTTTGCTCTGTATCATCTTTTCCCCAGTTATTGTAAGTCGTTGAATGCCATGGCACTTTTTTAAATCTGTCTAGCCTTCCCAGACTAGCAGCAAAACATTCTTTCCATCCCACCCGGGACAAGAAAGGAAGCAGATGACATTTAGGGCCAGATTTTCCAAAGTTGGTAAAGGATTTACTAATGAGTAAGGACAGTACATACTTTCAATGAAGTTATATAGAAACTTAAGTCAATGTTTGCAAAGTCAATCTGTAAATTCACTGGAAGCTATAAATACTCAAAAGACAAAATTGGATATATTTAATAAAAATGTAATCAAAACTGTTGGTCTTAGTAAAAGACTTACTAATGAGTAAGTTTGGAAAATCAGGCCCTTAGTCTGTATGTTTACAGTTGATGGCTAATTTCAGCTTCTTAATTAATTTTTAAAACAGTTGATTTAGGTACAGTAGCCTTTGCTTGTTCTGGCACCGGAAACAAAACAGTGTCTTGTTTCTGCATCGATTTAAAGAGCCAGTATCAGGTCCATATAAGTTCTAACAATACCTGGAAGATGTATTGGAACTTGCTGTGCTGTTTCCTATCATCCTCGATCACTTGAAATCGCTTACAAAAACTTGGTGGAATGTTTACGTTGTTAGCTGCAGTCCCGGAATTAGCGTGTTTATTCTTTACGGTCAAGCAGAACCCCAGCGTTTACCTATCTGAATTTACCAATATTAATGCTAATGTAAATGTAATTCTTTAACTAGTAGAGTGTGTAAGCAAAATACATGTTTTGTTTCAAGCCTTTCTTTACAGTTGTCCTAAAACAAGGGATTGTTTGTTTATTTAGACTGCAGATAAATAAATAGTCTGTTATGTATATTCCTGATCTGACCCAGATTGTGCATCTGACAATTTATAGTCTGAGGGACTAAGCCCAAAAAGAATGAAAATATTCAGTGTTATGGAAACAATCTAACCGCACCCTTCACTTTGGCCTGTGACCTACGACTGCTGCAATGTGGTCACATGACTTTCAGTTTCTTTGATATGTAGTTATTGTCTTAAACGGTACACAGCTGTATTATATTTCGCAGTTAGGTTACATTATTTATGTTTTTCACCCAGTGAAGTCATGTGGGACCCAAATTCCTGCTGCACTGGGAGTAATATGATAAGCAAGACAACCCATTTGAAAGTGAAAATAAAGTTTAGGAAACTGAACAATTTAGAGAAAAAAATGAAAAGGAACTTGTAAGAAAGCTATGCTGATGGTAATTCAAAAGAATAAAGCCTTTTTAAGTCTTTTATTCCTGTTTTGCATTTTAGAATTGGAACCTCATGAACCTGTAAAAAAAACTAATGTATGTAGTGACTCTCAATTATTTTTGGTATAACAAAATAACATGAGGTGAGGAACATTTTTGTTTTCTCTAAGCTACTGCGTAGACTGCAGATGACATGCATAACATTAGAACAGTAACACAACCCCCCTTTCCTCCACTGGCTACTTTACATGAGGGGAACAAACCCAGCCTCTTGGTGCTCATTGGTGGGTTATTTGTTTTCTGTCATCCAATCCCTGAAGCTGCTGTGTCTTTGACTTGCTCCTAGATGTTTCTTTGTGTCGGTCACAACTTAAGTGCTGTTAAGGTAGTGGGATATTGGATTCCGAGTCCAATTACAGAGGCGGTTGTTGGACATGTGCCTTGGCTCAGCTGGCAGTGGTTGGGCATTTGTCCAGCAACACAGATGGCCAGACCTTCAAAGTGTGCATATGCATTTGATTATACAAACTATCTGCCTGTGTAGAAGGTTGATTCAATAACACAACTTTTCAGAAGTTAATTTGAAGTTTTACTGTAGTACATCCACGTTAAATAGTTTGCAGGTTTCCTATCTACCCCTGCCCCCCGCAATCCCCTTTTTTTTTTTTGTGTATTTTTTGTTTTTCACTTTACAGTAACGCATACAAGGAGAGAATATTTAGGACAATGGAACCAGAACTTCACTGTTTTAAATACTGTAATATCCTAAGATCTGGTTTTGATATGTACAAACACTCATTTCTCTACATGACTGCAGGAGCCACTGCTTTCAAGTTATACATACTTGTTATGACATATGATTTGTCATAAAAAAAAAGTATGATAATTTGGGTCATTTACTTCAATTTACATTTGTGAAAAGTTTGAATGCTACAACCATACAACCAGGTTACTGTAGATGCAACTGTATAATTACAGAGTTGTCATTAGTGTTCCAAAATACAGGTTTCAATTATTCTATTGTTACCATTTTAGATAGTGTAGTGGAGGTATTGTAAATAATACATATTACAATTTGATGCCCTTTTCTGGCAAGACCAAAACTGCTTGACAGGAACGGCCAGTGATTCAGGGAGTGGCAAGTAGCAGTTCAGGATTCTTTGAACTTTTCTGAGGCTCTTAACTTCACACCCTTCTACAGTTAAACTCGCCATGCTTTATTTATTGCTCGTAGTTTTGTGTTGTCCTGTAATAACGTTACTGTGAGACTTGGTAAGAATGTTGCAAAAGCAGTTTAACAGTCTGCTTTTTACAACCTGTTGAATGTTGCTGTACATTTAATAATAACAGTAGTTGTAAATCGCATCTAGTGTATTTGGACATTAAGTTTCATTCTAGAACAAAGTTGGTCTACCACAGATTTTTTAAATGAAACTCTAAAATCGCACATAACTTAATTGTCTTCTGTTTAAAAATGGGCAGTCTGCATTAATATGAAAAAGGGGAGGGATGGGTTTAAGAATTATGAATCCCAGTAATTTTTATGGAATACTGTATTTTACTGCAAAAAGTGCAAGAACTGAGCTTCAATATGAAGAAAGAGAATAATGGAGGTACAGCATGCTACAGTATCTTAACAGTATAAATTTGCCAATATAACTGGGTTGCATTACAAACCCTCTGTCCTGACACCAGCCCCCTTGGAATGTGAAGTCTCTCATGCAGCATTTAACAGCAAAGTGGTACAATCTCAAGGATTCTTTGAATTTATGAAGCAGGCTTGAACAGTATTACTTTAATCTCTGTGAGTTTAGAAACAAGGTGTGTATAACAGGTAAACAGAAATTTGTAGGGAATCCTGCGCATTTGCTGGCCCTCTCCTCCGTTTGTTGCAAGTTAATGATTTATGTTTGGCCTCTGGCTCCTCCTTTAACTATTCTAGTAAATGGGCAAGACTGAACAAAGCACTTGCTCTGCTCCTAGTCCTGTGGCATGCTCAAGCATTTCTGCCATTTATTGGGAGTCACAGTAGAGTTACTCCAGCCAAGTTTAGAAAAAAAGGATGTAGGAAAACTTCTGTGACTAGCTATACAGGTCTAAACTATGAGTTGTTTCCACACCATTCAAGTGATTTTACTGGACAGTTCTAAAAATGTAATACCTGTGGATATATTAGAGACAGGAAGTCAAAAAGTGGAAAAACTGTAGTTGTAGCAAATTTGTTCCGTTGGTTTTTTTGTTCTTTTTGAGGGACAAAACGCATAAAGACTCCAGCTAAGGTTGGCTATTTCAAGTTAAACAACAAATCTGAGATTTAAGCACTGTGGTGAAGTGTTTGACACATCTGTATACATGGGTTCGAATCCCAGTGATGTTTATAATATAGATAGAGAGCTACTGTAGATGTATTATAAATACTTTGTTAAAAAAGAGATCTGTCCAAAAACTTTTCACATGTACAAAAACAGCCACATATGCATAAATGGTCCAGCCATATAAAGGTGACGTCTACAAAAGGGCAAAGTTATATACAAAACCGAGTAAGCCCTGTAAAGATGTTCTAATATAACCATGGCAACATGTTGCTAGAAGTTCCTACTGCAATAAAAATGGTGGACCAAGTTTCCCCCAATTTAGTTTACATGCAATTCAGGTTTAAATGTGTAATGTTACAGTATATTTATTTGCTTGTTGGCATTCCAAATTGGCCTTGCGTGACGATTAGCTTTATTATTATTATTATTATTATTATTTATTTCTTAGCAGACGCCCTTATCCAGGGTGACTTACAATTGTTACAAGATATCACATTATTTTTTTACATACAATTACCCATTTATACAGTTGGTTTTTTTTTTTTTTTACTGGAGCAATCTAGGTAAAGTACCTTGCCCAAGGGTACAACAGCAGGGTCCCCGACCAGGGATTGAACCCACGACCCTCTGGTCAAGAGTCCAGAGCCCTAACCACTACTCCACACTGCTGCACAAGCTTTAGATTGTGTTGAAGGACACACAGCAGTTGAAAGTGCAGCCTACCTTTTGCCACCAAAAAATGTTTAAAAAGCCTTATCAAGTATGGGCTTGCTACTGGTCGGGAATTTCAAAACAAAAGCCCAGTAGCCAAAAATGTACACAAATATACTTAAGGTGGGTACAACATTTACAGACAAAGGATGCAAGGTAGGCATATTTGTCCAGACCTGATGGGCATGTGATGTTTCTCTTTACAGTGATCGCTATATGAGCTATACAGTGGATGAAGCTAGGCAGCATCACAATATTAATGCAGCATTGTTTAGCAAATAGGTGGGTGAAAATGCTGTGAGGCATCAAAGACGTAAAGACTGCAATAACAGGAGAAAACAGCAAATGAACACAGCTGGGTTTCAAGATAATCCCACTACAAAGTTAGTCTGGTGGAGGTTCGACTATTTCGTGGGTACAGAAGCACAGTCACAAGTAGATTTAATAGCTGCAACCTTTTATAGTAAAATGGCAAAGTGTTTTAAATACGTTTGCAAGTTTAGTTTTATTTGTACATCGTTTCAGTGTTGTCCGGTATAATATTCAATTCTAGTTTGTAAACCAGAGTGTTGGCGTAATATTTTTATGATGGACCTGTTTTGTAAAAAAAATCCTGTGGCTATAACCTACAATAGCCAGACTTTGTCCTGACAACATTCCTGATGTTTTGTCAGTGACGCAAGATGACGGTTGCATTTAAAAAAAAAAAAAAGCAAAAAAACACCCTGAGCAACTCGGCATAGTTTCAGATTAACATTTCTATTGGTTTTAAAGGCTGCGGAGTCTGGAGGTTTATGGAGGCATACCCATAGGCTAATGTGTTGGTGGAAGCTCCGGTATCAATTTTAGACTGCGCTTTTGTGTGATACCGACCTAAATGTAACCCTAATCGTACTGTATAAATAAAAAAGCTAACTGTATAAATACATTTTGTATTTTATAAAACACACTCGAATCAGTATTGACAGTTGCATAAAAAGAAAAAAAAAATATTGGTCTCCCAACCTTGATTCCAACCCTAACCCAAAGAATACCTAGTTTCCATGAGCGTGGATTGACTGCCAGTCCAAGCTGATCCAGGTTCTTGCACATTCCTCCTGAGCCCCTATTAATAAATTACCTGAGTTAAGTGAGAAGACTCCATGCAATGCGAGCTTGACAGATGTTAGCGGTTATTTCCAAGCAAGCCTTGTGGCTAAGATCGCATTCATTTGTTTAATAGTAGAAAAAAAGACTTACAAAGACATGTTTTTGAATATCAACAATCTCTAAAAAAAGTCTCAAAGTATTTGGCAGCAACATAGTAACTGTTGCTCTGACTAGTGTCTCTGTGTACTAGAAGCAGGTGTCTGAAATGGGAAAACGAGAGAACAGCAAAACACAGTACGGAAACGTTTTCAGGTAAGGTAAAACAAAAATTATAATTAAAATAAATAAATAATGCATGTACAACACTGCAGGTTAAACAATGATACTGCATCTTTTAAGGAATGTTTTGCTTAAAAACACAGTTTTCAGTACTCTTGTGCATCTTCTGCTATTTTACTTCAACACTTGGATAGGAGTCCTGTGAAAATGATTGATTATTATGCCATTATAAATTATAATAAAACATTGTTTTTTTTAATGGTTTATTTAGCAATGTCAACAAGATTATCTTCAGTAATATTATGATCCTACAGTAGTTCTTGAATGTTTCTTTGTTCTACATCATTTCAACGGAACTCTCGAAGACATTGTTAAAGGTAGAATAAATATGATGCACAACATTGAATAATTCTCTCGCGTATCATTCATGTTATTTTGGTTACCAGTTTTTGTTTTGCCTATGAACGTGCTGGTGTTTCTTAAACCATTTATTTAAAACAAGTACAGTAACTGTTGTGTTACAGTGCTGGGGACCTGTTTTGGACTTTGTACTTGGGATAAAAATGTGTGAATTATTTTTATCATATCAAGATCTGTGTGTATGTGGAATGCTAACTTAGTTAGGAAGGATGCATCTTAATTTAAGTACAGTACATTTTTTGACATTAAGAAATGTAATTCTGTAAATCATTTAATGAAGGTGAAATACATCTCCATGTACTGCTGGTCAAAGTGATTTGCGGAATGACATAGTATGTCCTGATGCTTCATCCTTCAAGATTTAGGTGGGTAGCATTTAATACCAAAATAGGATAGCGACAGTACTCTGCTTCATGCAATTTTACATTGTGTGTGATGCAGGCCAAACATTTGAGTGCTGCCTTAACCACAAGAAAAGGAAATGATGCAAAAAAAAAAAAAAACAACAACTTTGTTTTAAAATCTGTGTCGGTACATTTTGAAAGCATGTTGTTTTCAAAGCCAGTACATTATGAAATGTCTGAATCTTGTTTTGATTAGCACTGCCCTTTTAATATACTGTTTTTTAACCTCCTTTTGTTTCAGTGACTTTGAACATCACATGGACTTCGATAGATAGATAGATAGATAGATAGATATGTATGTGAATTACTTTTGACATACCTAGGCCACTTAAATATTGGGTGTTATTGCTTACTTGTGAATCTCCCTCCTCCTCTCAAAGCATTTCAGTTCTTTTCAAAACTTGGGCAAAATATAACATTACCCTTCACTTTGACCTGTAACCTAAAAAGGTTTCCATATTGGCTTTAGTCAAGTTCAATCACGGTATCTTGTGGCAGCAATTGTACTAAGTTGCCCCCACCTCACTGCCAAATCCTCATATCTCAGACACCATGTGAGGTACAGTATTGACTTTACATACTTCATATACACTTAATACATGGTTTGGTGACCATGATGTTGACCCCTGACTTAATACTGCTGTCCTAATATCTGGCTTTCACTTCTGCATCCTTTTAACCTCTTCCTTTAAAGCAATACAGACCACACACTTTGGGATACTTTCTTTACTGTTGGAACACAGCTAATATGTATAGTAGTAACTGGACAGTACTTGCACACTTATTGTACCTTCTTTCCTTTGCTGTCTTCCACATCTAAATCTCTATGGTCACAAGCACATTTTCTGGGAGTTTGTGTGCAGGCATTTTTGTACATTTCGCCACAATTCTGTTTTAAATCCTCCATATCTTAAATCCCACTAACAAGCCTCCACCCTGATTGTAATCTCGTTTTAAATCTCGCAAGCGGAGTCTCCAATAGAAATGTATTATTATTTTTGTAGTAGGTTTTATTTTTTTAATGGAAAAAGTCAACGTGAATTGATTAACCATTTCCACAGTTTTTCTGGTGTTTATTGGCTATCCACAGATTTCATTTTTTTTGTATCGGGTTTTATTGATTTTAAAACCGAAAATCAGAAGCCCTATATATACCATACAATTGCTACTGTACTACATTGAAAAAATATATATTAAGAAACATCTGCAGGGGCTCCCGAGTGGTGCATCCGGTAAAGGCGCTCTGCATGGAGTGCAGGATGCGCTCTATAGTTTGGACATCGCCGGTTCGAGTCCAGGCTATTCCACAGCCGACTGTGGATGGGAGCTTGCAGGGGGCGGCGCACGATCGGCCAAGCGTCGCCCAGGGTGGGGGAGGTTTTAGGTCGGTCAGGGTGTCCTCGGCTCACCGCGCACCAGCGACCCCTGTAGTCTGGCCGGGCGCCTGCGGGCTTGCCTGTAAGCTGCCCGAGAGCAGCGTTGTCCTTTGGTGCTGTAGCTCTTGGCTGGCTGCATGGTGAGTCCGCAGTGTGAAAAAAAGCGGTCAGCTGACGGCACACGCTTCGGAAGACAGCGTGTGTTTGTCTTCGCCCTCCCGAGTCAGCGCAGGGGTGGTAGCGGTGAGCTGAGCTTCAAAATAATAATTGGCCATTCCAAATTGGGAGAAAATAATAAAAAATAGTTGGCAATAACTAAATTTAAAAAAAAATAAATCTGCTACAAATCAAGGATTACTGTATAGCCCGGTAGCTCATCCATTCTGAGTGCAGGCTATCGTTCCATTAAAATAAATAAATAAATAAATAATTTTGCCACATTTTAGGCCTGCTTTTCAGTCATGCAAAGGTGTCTTAAACTGCAAATGTGAATGGGGTTGCAGACCTTCATATGTGGTGTCCCTGGGCCAGCACAGTAGTGTGAACGGGGTCATAGGCACTTGAGATCATAGGTGCATCTACTGTGCCCCATTAACTTTCAGGCACCCTTTATGTCCTCAGGATGTCCCATTTTCATGTGAAAGCTGTTGTGTGTGTGTGTTTTTTTTTTTTTTTTTTTTTTAAATTAAAAAAAAAAAAAAATGTTTAAGCCTATAAGGTTACTGAGGCACATACCCAGGAGAGCATATAATAATATCTTTATTTTTATATAGCACCTTTTTAATAGTGGACCACCATCACAAATCGCTTTACAGAGGTAGGCTGTGAACTGTGCATTATATGCAGAGTCACTTACAATAGGACACTGATATAACATCTCATCCGCAGGATGGAGCACAAGGAGGTTAAGTGACTTGCTCAGGGTCACATAGTGAGTCAGTCAGTGGCAGAGGTGGGATTTGAACCCAGGACCTTCTGGTTACTAGCCCTGGACTATAACCACTGGACCACACGGCCTCCTATAGCGCCTATAAATAATTGTTTGGAATGCTCGATCACCCACTTAAGTTAAAACATAACTGGTTCTTTGTGCATCTAAATAAATAATAGCAACTTGAACAAGATGTAATTTTGATAGGAGCATCTGCTTTACGAGCACATTTAATTTAATGTTTAATTTAAGTTAACGACCTAAATCAAGCGAAACGGTAGTTCCTTGCGCCAAGTTACAGCGAAACTGCCAGTGACTGTCTATACAGCACGGATAGTTTACGTGTTTTCAGGGTATTCGTGCAGCAAAAGTAAATCTGCTAAAAGCACCGTTCCACATTTAATTTGTAGTTCCTAACACTTACGTAAAATGTTGAAAAAAAAAAAGTAAATACTTGTCATACAGTAAGAGAAATAAGTCGGTAAAAATGTCCATCTCCTCCTTTTTTTTTTCTTCTGATGTATTATTTTTGCAGACCCCAGCATAGGCGGCACATATAAGAGGCTTGGGGAGGCAAAGCATAACATTTTTTAAAGTACAAGCTAGGGTGTGTGTTTGTGTGTGTGTGTCTTGCTGCACTTCGTTGGGTTCAATAAATGTAGGGGGAGAAGTATGGAATAGCCTCCCCAAACAAGACTCGCACGCCACCTATGGACCTCAGGCACTTTTATCCACGCGTACAGGACATCTGAGTTTAATGACAATTAACGTATTTTGTCAACATGGAAATATAATGGGGAACGTACTTATATTGACGTCTGTATCATGTATATTAAACCATTTATTGATATTTTAAAATGGACTAGTCGCACACATCACAGGGAAAACAAGAGAGTCCCCAGGCACTTTTATCCACGCATATGTATGTTACAGGATAGCTGATTTTAATGACAATTAACTTGTTTTGTCAACATGGAAATATACTAGAGAACGCATTTATTATGACAGCTGTCTTTTATATTAAATGATTTATTTGTTTTAAAATTGAACATTTACCTGCAAAAAATCTTTATATAAATAATATAAATAAAAATAAAAAGTCTGGTATACATGGAATTTGAACCTACAACTCTTCAGTTTGCAAGCATGTTGTGTTAACTGTCAGTGCTACACGATTAGTTGAGACAAGCAGTATTTTGAAAGATGAAGTCAGCGAAATGAGAATTCTCCGGACTTTGTCATATTTTTTATATTTTCTTTGAGCCACCATTCATTCTTCATCAACTTCATTCTGAGATTGCGCTGGAGCTTTGAAAACATTTGTTATCCTGTGAGTGTAACGCTCATTGGCAGCGTTTACATGCACAAGTCATGACGGTTTCCTCACGATGTGTTTGTTGTACTTTTCAGGAAATGCGTTGCTATGCAGTTCTGATTTTTAGGAAAAAAAATAGTCTGTACCAATGCAGATTACTCAATTCATATTCATTTAGGGGAGGGGATATTTAAATGTCCGTGTCTTCTTACTAAGTAGGAAAAAAACGACTCGTGAATATCGTGAGGAGAGCTTAATGCGTTGCCATGAAGATAAAAACATTTAACAAGAGAAATTAATTCACGTGTTGTCGTGCACATTCTGAATTACACCGCGCATTAGCTACTTGTTTGTCTGGTTACCTTTCCAACACACACACACACAAACACACAAAATATAATTTCTACAAGTTTTACTACTTAATTTATATTTGTGTTTGTGGAACATCTAAAAGTAACATTTCATTAACACTAGAACTGCCTTTTACAATACAAGAGCCTCTTATCTCTGGCAGCCATCAGTTCCTTAGTTTTGTACAAGGTAGGAGAGATTTCATCTTGAAGCTAGCCACAATGCTTCAGCACAAACATTTCAAATCAGAAAGCTGCAGGCTGCAGCAGCTCAACCTGGATGCTGTGCTGAGAGTGCCACACACGCAAGATAAATCATATGCTACTTTCGTTTTAGATTAAAAACTATTGTTTTTACAGATTTGTATGTGCATATTCCTGTTTACACACTAGTTTCTTTTGAAATGTTTATTTTGTTATAGTTTTTGAAGTAGTGCTTTATATGTGGTAAGTTAGAAAATAAACCCTTTTATGTTTAATTGTTCATTCAAATACAGCATTTTGGCTGTGCAGATGTTTGATTATGATTTGCTTGAATAAAAGTTCTATCAGATTTTAGTTTCTTTCGTTTTAATATTTATTGTGTTTAAAATGTACCGGCAGTTGTAGGTATAACCGCTGCGGTTCTAGTGTTAAAGTAGTCCATAAATGTACGGTGTGTCTGTTTTGTACGGCCTTTCTGCTGGAGATTACGTGATATTAAGTCAGAAGAACGGGATCTTGACTGCTGAAACCTCGTGAGCCACAAGCACGATTCCTGCTCCAGTTTACATGGGTTTTTACTGCTATTTTTATCGTGAGAAAGCGGTTGATCCTGCCCTTAAAGTCGCGCTGCCAAAAGGACGTTCTTTTGATATTTCGTGATGTATTCACGTGACAACGTCACACAGTCGTGACTGTAGTTGATTTTCAAGTGCATGTAAACCAAGCCATTGTGGTCGCTATTGGTAGAAGGAAATATGGTTTCCTCTCTCTCTACTGGTCGATTTGAGAGCAACGCTATTTGTGGTCCCCGTTGGACAAAAAAAGGAACAATTTCTGAGAACTGGCTATGCTGAAGGACAGCCTGTATATTGGTAAAAGTAAAACATAAATTAATAAATACATTAATATAAAAATAAATTAATACATATACATTTATGTTCATTTATCTTGATATTTCTTTTTTCACTATCATATAAACACTGACATTTAATACTGTGTGAAACAAAAATAAATGTTCAACAGTTGTTGTTCAATTCATGTCCTTCCCTTAAATATCTCTAGAAATCATATTTACAGTCCCCCCACTGACCTTTAACTTCAGTGGGTGATGTGTGTGTTTTGTGTGTATATACAGTGCTGTGAAAGTATTTGCCCCCTGTCTGATTTAATGCATTTTTGCACACTTTTCACATTGTATTTGATCAGATTTTTTTTGTGGGTTGTAGTAGTATATAGAGGGAGTCTGAGAGAAAAAATGACACCAAAGTGGTGCTTCTTTCATTGTTTGGTGTGCAAGGTAATCAAACATGCAGTCTTCAGGTGTGAAAGTTATTGCCCCCCCCCCAAAAAAAAAAAGTTCACTCAACCCAATGAAAGGGATAATTAGGGTCAGCTGTTTGAGTACTTTGGTTAACAACCAGGCCTGATTTGGGCCATAAATTCCTGAAGACCTCTGGAAAAAAGTTGTTGATGCCTATCAGTCTGGAAAGGGTTACAAAGCCATTTCTAAGGCTCTGGGGCTCCACCGAACCACAGTCAGAGCCATATTGTCGAAATGGAGAAAGTTTGGGACAGTAGTGAATCTTCCCAGTGGCCGTCTTGCCAAAATTTCTCCAAGAGCAAGGCATAAAATCGTCCAGGAAGTCACAAAGAACCCTAGAACAACATCCAGGGATCTGCAGGCCTCTCTTGCCTCGGCTAAGGTCAGTGTTCATGACTCCACCATCAGAAAGACACTTGGCAAAAATGGGATTCATGGCAGAGTAGCAAGGCGGAAACCATTGCTCACTAAGAAGAACATGAATGCTCGTCTCAAGTTTGCCAAAAAGCACCTGGATGATCCTCAAGAGTTCTGGGACAATGTTCTATGGACAGATGAGTCAAAAGTGGAACTTTTTGGCCGACATGGGCCACGTTATGTTTGGCGAAAACCAAACACTGCATTCCACAGTAAGAACCTCATACCAACGGTCAAGCATGGTGGTAGTAGTGTCATGGTTTGGGGATGCTTTCCTGCATCAGGACCTGGACGCCTTGCCATCATTGAAGGAACCATGAATTCTGCTCTGAATCGGAGAATTTTACAGGAGACTGTCAGGCCGCCCGTCCGTGAGCTGAAGCTGAAGCGCAGCTGGGTCATGCTTGTGTGTTTCAGATCATTGTCTTGCTTGAAGTCTAAATCAGAATGGTTGAAGAACAAGAAATTAAAAGTTTTGGAATGGCCTAGTCAAAGTCCAGACCTAAACCCCATTGAGATGTTGTGGCAGGACCTGAAACGAGCAGTTCATGCTCAAACCAACAAATGTCACGGAGTTGAAGCAGTTCTGCATGGAGGAGTGGGACAAAATTCCTCCACAGCACTGTGAGAGACTAATCAATAACTACAAGAAGCATTTGGTTGCAGTTATTGCTGCTAAAGGTGGCGTAACCAGTTATTGAGTCTAAGGGGGCGATTACTTTTTCACACGGGGGCATTGGGTGTTGCATAACTTTCTTTAATAAATAAATGAAATGTCAATTTTTTGTGTTATTTGTTCACTCAGGGTCCCTTTTATCTAATATTTGGTTTTGGTTGAAGATCTGATAATATTCAGTGTCAAATATATGCAAAAATGCAGAAAATCAGACAGGGGGCAAATACTTTTTTTCATGGCACTGTAGGTTGTATATTGTTTTATATTCAGAATATTATCCCTAGGATAGCCCAACTGCTTTATTATGCACAGTTGTCCATCTCCCCCCCCGCACCCCCAGTGAGTTTCTGCCTGTATACAGCATGTTCGCTGTGTGGGACTGAAGCACAAGTAGTTCAAGTGTTATAATCAAGGTCACAGAATGTGTAGATGAAATACAAACTCTGCATTCCTCTTAACTCTCATTTTGTAAATATGTACTGTATACTGTCTTTCTTTTAAATAATGAAATAATTTAAACAGTATTTAATTCTAGAACCTTGACCATCAATAACTTGAAAGCAAAACACATGAATGTCTATTTAGTAAATACAAAGACGATCATTTTAATCCTAATATCCCTTGCTGGATATTGTGGAGCCTTTACTCAAATGACTCAATTCAGAAGTATAACGCACTGCACAGTGCTGATGTACGTTTCCTAAAGATAAAAGGTATTCCCCCTTAATATAGGTTTGTCCAGGATCTTGCTGGGCCACTTGTCTCCTAGACCTGTGTCTGTGTGACTGCATAAAAGCTTGAGCGTTACCAAATGTCTAAACATTGAATTAACAGCAATGCAAAGTAAAGAAAAGAGAAGAGACACACACACAATGGATGTGCAGAGGGAAAGCCCAAGGTTACTGTTTGTTATAATACAAAACACCCAAGCAATCAGGCATTCGTGCTGCTTTCTGGCACAGAAATACAGTGCTTGCATGGCTTTGCCTACTTTGATTCATCTTAGATGTTTGCAATACTTTGGAATCGCATCTTGTTTCATTCCTCACTAAAATATAAACTAACCTCAGTATAAATCAGTTTGAACCATTGAAATAGGATGGCCGTTTGACAAAGGACCAGGCTGTCCTGATGCAATACCATGTTTTATGATCCTGAATTTGAAGGGTGGGGGTGGTGGGGGTGGTGGTGGTTATTGATAATGCTTATTGTGCATTTTCATAATTATGTTTTATACAGAGGAGCTTTTCAACAAAGTTTTCCCCCAGCATTTTGCAGCTTCATTGAAAGCTTATTTTGCACTGGACTTTTAACAAGGCTTGCATTATTTGTGTCGTCTGTTCAGCTACATATTTCCACAGTTTAGCTACCTAGTGTGTGTGTGTGTGTGTTTTATTTAACTTTTTTAAAATTCCCAGCCAAAACTTACTCATTTAATTTTACTAGCTGCCTATAGTATGAGATGAGATTTGTTGCAGGTTGGTATTTCATATTCGGTTGCATGCATGGCGGGAATGCAGCTACTTTTGAGGAACTCAGTTGTGTGTATATGTGTGTATATATATATATATATATATATATATATATATATATATATATATATATATATATATATATATATATATATATATATATATATATATATATATATATATATATAAAAATAATATAATTATATAATTTTAGTGCTTTTATTTGCTGTACTCCAAGACCAGTACCCTGTTGCACTTGCTGCATTTGAGTAATGGACCTTGTGATATGGCTATTTCTGTTCACGGGTCTCCAAAGTTATATGCCCTGATGTCAATGCAGATGGAGAAGCCTTATTTGGTCATGGCACTTTAAGGCAGGAGCATGCCTCTGCACATTTTTATCTAACTGGCTAGTTAAAGGCCAATGCCAAAATTGACAGGTGTGTCCTAGAAGGCAGGACGTCCCAAGTTGCTTACAGTACATTGCGTTCCGTTTCCCTGTGGAGGACCACATCTGAAGTTATTGATGAGTTACTGAGCTTCTGGCTGTCTGCAGTATTTAACGCAACCGACTGTACAAAACAAGTGTGCAGTGATTTGGAAGATTTAGGGATTATGTGATTTAGTTGCTATGTGTAAATATACCAGAAAAAGGAAAAAATCATGTAAAATATTCTAAGGCTGAGGAGTTGATGGTTCAAAGTTTTTCATCCCCGTTGATGTTCAAGCTAGTATTGTTTTGAAACAGGACACAAAAAAAGTATTCTTTTTCTGTGTCCTTGCTAATTTTAAAGTAACTGCAGAGCTTTCCTGTCCCTGAAATCTGGTAGTGATTGACCTTGCCTTCTGGTTGTGGGCCCACCCACAAAAACCATAACAGCTGCTGAATTTGAGCCAATTGGGTCTGTGTAATGTGACAAAATAATAGTACATTATGATTCAGGCTTATTGTTTAATTTTTGTAGACTAAGTATAGTAGCACATGCAACAAATCATACTTGCAAGTTAAAAATAAAACTAAATAGATATTTTTTAAATGAAATGTGTTACGTTGTGGACGCACACTAACGGGAGATAAGCCACACAACTCTGGTGATGATTGATTTAGTATGTCAAAGTATCAGTAATGCATCTACAACTTTGGAAATTGTAGCACCAATGGTGAAAAAGTAGGCATTGCCTCAGCCTTGTAACATTCATATCCTGTATTATTCAATTAATATTTAGGCCTATAGGGCAATTGTTTTCTAGCCACACATGTACTCTGTGTGTGTGTGTGTGTGTGTGTTATATATAGATATAGATATAGATATAAATATAGAGATATAGATATATATATCTATATATATATATATATATATATATATATATATATATATATATATAGATATATATATAGATCTATCTGTCTGTCTTTTCATTGAGATAATCAGAATTAAGTAATTCAAGATCTTATCTATATGGAACTTTTTTTTAATTGTAAAATAAGATAGCAGTGAAAAAAACATAACACACTTTATTATTTAAGAAATGAATCTCTGAACCCCTTGACAGTATAATCTGTAGCTGCAGTTTTATTTGTTAAAATAACCATTGTTATGGTGATGACATTATAGTTAGGCTAAGGACAGCTTGTTATGGTAATGACATTTAAAGATTTTAAAATTGAATTAAAACATTTAAAAAAAAAAAAAAAAAAAACATTGCATAGCTTCTGTATGTATGTATGTACAGTGCCTTGCGAAAGTATTCGGCCCCCTTGAACTTTGCGACCTTTTGCCACATTTCAGGCTTCAAACATAAAGATATGAAACTGTAATTTTTTGTGAAGAATCAACAACAAGTGGGACACAATCATGAAGTGGAACGAAATTTATTGGATATTTCAAACTTTTTTAACAAATAAAAAACTGAAAAATTGGGCGTGCAAAATTATTCAGCCCCCTTAAGTTAATACTTTGTAGCGCCACCTTTTGCTGCGATTACAGCTGTAAGTCGCTTGGGGTATGTCTCTATCAGTTTTGCACATCGAGAGAAATTTTTGCCCATTCCTCCTTGCAAAACAGCTTGAGCTCAGTGAGGTTGGATGGAGAGCATTTGTGAACAGCAGTTTTCAGTTCTTTCCACAGATTCTCGATTGGATTCAGGTCTGGACTTTGACTTGGCCATTCTAACACCTGGATATGTTAATTTGTGAACCATTCCATTGTAGATTTTGCTTTATGTTTTGGATCATTGTCTTGTTGGAAGACAAATCTCCGTCCCAGTCTCAGGTCTTTTGCAGACTCCATCAGGTTTTCTTCTAGAATGGTCCTGTATTTGGCTCCATCCATCTTCCCATCAATTTTACCATCTTCCCTGTCCCTGCCGAAGAAAAGCAGGCCCAAACCATGATGCTGCCACCACCATGTTTGACATTGGGGATGGTGTGTTCAGGGTGATGAGCTGTGTTGCTTTTACGCCAAAAAGCAAAGTAACGTTTTGCATTGTTGCCAAAAAGTTTGATTTTGGTTTCATCTGACCAGAGCACCTTCTTCCACATGTTTGGTGTGTCTCCCAGGTGGCTTGTGGCAAACTGTAAACAACACTTTTTATGGATATCTTTAAGAAATGGCTTTCTTCTTGCCACTCTTCCATAAAGGCCAGATTTGTGCAGTATACGACTGATTGTTGTCCTATGGACAGAGTCTCCCACCTCAGCTGTAGATCTCTGCAGTTCATCCAGAGTGATCATGGGCCTCTTGGCTGCATCTCTGATCAGTCTTCTCCTTGTATGAGCTGAAAGTTTAGAGGGACGGCCAGGTCTTGGTAGATTTGCAGTGGTCTGATACTCCTTCCATTTCAATATTATCGCTTGCACAGTGCTCCTTGGGATGTTTAAAGCTTGGGAAATCTTTTTGTATCCAAATCCGGCTTTAAACTTCTCCACAACAGTATCTCGGACCTGCCTGGTGTGTTCCTTGTTCTTCATGATGCTCTCTGCGCTTTAAACGGACCTCTGAGACTATCACAGTGCAGGTGCATTTATACAGAGACTTGATTACACACAGGTGGATTCTATTTATCATCATTAGTCATTTAGGTCAACATTGGATCATTCAGAGATCCTCACTGAACTTCTGGAGAGAGTTTGCTGCACTGAAAGTAAAGGGGCTGAATAATTTTGCACGCCCAATTTTTCAGTTTTTTATTTGTTAAAAAAGTTTGAAATATCCAATAAATTTCGTTCCACTTCATGATTGTGTCCCACTTGTTGTTGATTCTTCACAAAAAATTACAGTTTCATATCTTTGTTTGAAGCCTGAAATGTGGCAAAGTTCAAGGGGGCCGAATACTTTCGCAAGGCACTGTATGTATGTATTTATTTATTATTGTAAATGTTTGTACTTCAGAACATGCCACCATAAAAAGCGACTGCTTTCTAACTTTAATCAAACCACCAAACAAAAAAAGGCTCAGGCTTAATTAATTTTGAACTACAAATTCATGTCCTTAACTTTTAACTTGTAGCAGAAAAATAAAACCGAATAGAAACATTTCTGTGCCAAATGCAAGCAGTAAAACATATTTCATAGACATTTAATTATTATATGTTGTGTTCTTCTCAAGAATTTTTTACAAGTGTGTTACCACTGGTTCTACTTGGACATGTCGTTGTGTCACTTGTTTCGGTGCACAATTCAAAGTGTTGACATTTTCTGAAGTTCCTGCCAGCGCAGTGCATCACCTTAACCTCGACTGCTTCAGCATCCACATCTTCAATGGTTCACTTGTTGTTTTTGACCTTGGAGACTGCCATTTGCAGCTTTCTCTTTTAATCTCTGTGGTTGTTTTTTGTATTTGCCTGCCTTCTTTTTATTTCTCTCAATTTTTTGATAGTTTTGTAGGAGGTCACGGATAACCCAAAATCACGGTTAAAACAAAACTAGTCACAACGTGGTACAAAGTTGATTTAATGTAAACTTATTTAGTTAAAATTACATCCAATATTTAGGAACACATTTACCGTTCTACAGACGTCATCCAAAAGTGTATAAATAATACAATAGTTTAGCAACACAAAACATCACATAAGTTGCTCGACAAAAACGGCCAAAAGGTTACAAAATTTTAAAATAGTCTGTTAATGTTTTCTGTTTCTTAGCTGAGCTCTCCTTTTTTCGAATATTAGAAAAAAATCTACGCAACATCAGTTTGTCACTGAGCAAACTGTCCTCTTCACTTTCTAAATAGCCCAGCAGACAGTCTAGGTGATTAAACGCAGCACCATCCGTGATCTTGTTTTTGCTAGCTAGCCCCTCCCCCTCACTATCGCTGTCATTCTCCACCTCTCTGCCAAGTGATCTCACAATGTCATCATTGCTCAGTCTCTCAAACCCTGGTTCACACGCATCACAGTCAAGCCACTCACTAATGTTATTTATCAACTTGTTCGCCGTCGGAAACTTGATTTGCTATTTGAGCTAACTCGGCTGTTATTACATCATCAGCAAATCCAGCAAAATCGTCATCTTCGCTCATGTCAGGAATTATTTTCCTCCATGACTTAATTAGCGTTAATGGTTTAACCATATTCCAAGCTAAAGTGATGTCATAAATGGCATCCAAAACTAAACTGCTTCCAAAAACATATTAAATCATTGCATTAGTCAATATTTTTGTAACAAATTTGAACCGGTAATTGCGTTTCATGCTGGAAATGACACCTTGGTCCATTGGTTGGATCAATACCGTAACATTTGCTGGTAAATATTTTACAAAAATGTTGCCATCCTCTGACTTGAAGACTTTCATTTGGAGGGCGCATTTATCTTTCTCCGGTAAACCTTTTGACTTCAAATGATCATGGACTTGTGGCACAAATTCTTTATTGAACTATTATTTAAAAATGTTTCTGTTCATCCATGCCCCTTTTTGATTGAAATACTGAACAGGCAGGTTTGAAGTTTCAGTTCCTTTTAAAAGAGCGTGGTTTTTTCGCTTTGCCGATCACAGCTAATTCAGCTAATTTCAGCTTGCGTGTTCCTGACGCATTCGAGCAACACATAACAGTCGACCTTTCTTTACTAGATTTATGTCCCGGGGCATGTTGTTCATTTTCGAATGCCAAAGTTTTGGTAGGTAAGCATTTCCAATAGAGACCAGTTTCATCGGCATTGTATATTTGATCTGGTAGTAACTCTTCTGACTTAAACTCTTGAAATTCAGCACAAAATTCGTTAGCAGGTGTTACATACCCACTTAATTTCTCTCCTTGAATACTAATTTCGCGAATCCCATGCCGTTGTTTGAATCTGGTTAACCAGCCAGAAGACGCATCAAAGTTACCTTCCATTCCGAGAGCTTCAAAGAAACATTTTGCTTGTTTAGTGCAGATTAGTCCAGATACTGGCATTCCCTGTGCCCGTTGCTGATTGAACCAAACCAACATTGCCTTATCAAGGTCATCCTAAGAGGACTTTTTCATGGTTTTTCGATTCTTTTTCAGTCAGTTTGAAGAACTCGACGAGGATGCAAAATAAATTAATTAGTTTATTTTTCAAATCACGAACCGTTTGTTGCCCTATTCCATATTGTAATGCAAGTTGTTTAACATTCCTCCCTTTTTCCAATTGTTCAACAATTTCAAGTTTTCATTGAATGTTGAGCGCTATGCGTTTGCTTGGATTCTGACATTTTAATTACTAGGGTTATTTTATCACATTTAAACTTACAAATGTTAAACAACACCGAACAGCTCAAATTTGCACAGAACACTGACAGAATGACAGGCCGCGGGCGCCAATAATGTAGGCACATTGTGTCTGCAGTAGACACAATGTGGTGTCTATTGGTTACTATGTAGTTCAAACCAATAGACATCTTCTTCTGATAGATGTTTTAGCTGATTTTGTAGTACACAATTTTAATTTTCACAAATACACAATCTCTTTTTTTTTTTTTTTACCAAGGTTAATCCGCAAACCGGTTAATCCGCCCCTGGATAATCGAGAGTTGACTGTGTGTGTGTCATACATTATATATATATATATATATTGTAACAGAGCTGCTTCCACTCGGGTTCGTTGCCCCTTTTAAAAACTGACCCAACACAGAGGAATGGATTTTTATGCGCTGACGCGCTATTTTTAATTCAGAAAAATGAAACAAACACAAAACAAACACCTATCTCTTTACGAGCACTAACTAAACTCTCCGGAACACCCTGACTATAAGTGGGATGGCTAAGTCGTTTCCCCACCAAACACAGAACAACCAAACAAAACCTCACCGGTTTAAACTGCATCCACCTTCTTCTCGACTGCTCGGGAGCAGAGCACCTCTTCTGCCTCTTTCTGCCCAGCAGCCTCGAACTAAGTAACTGTTCTCTTATACCCTGCACCTGGTACTAATTTACAATTGCCGCCCAGGTGCAGGGGATAATTAAACAATAAATCAATTAACAATTGCCCTGGGAGTGCACTTTCACATGGTTTTTCTGCAGGGAGGAAATTAACCCCCTCCCTGCTGTCTTACAATATATATATATATATATATATATATATATATATATATATATATATATATATATATATATATATATATATATATACACACACACACACACACTCTAAGGGTTTAAAATTGATTTAATCATAACTGTGGGCTTTGATTAAAACATAATTGATTGATTTTAATCTTGTCTATGAGTGCGGTATCAAAACGGTGCACGAAAAAAAAAATTAAATGTCAGATGGTACTTCTAAGGGCGAAAAGGGCAGCTGGAAGGTACAATAAATATACTAGTGTTCCGCGGTATATCGATACCTACGGTATATCATGATACCAAAATCCTACGTTCCCTAATATCGGGGTAAAATAAAAATATCGAAGTATTATGGTTTTTCGATAGTGTTTGTTTGTTTGTTTTTATTTTATTTATTTATTTATTTATTTGAGCTTTTAAAACAAAACTCTTAATTGTGTGCTTTAAAAACAATATGAACTAAGCTGACTCATTTCCACTTAGGGAAAGTGACCAGCTACCCTGCGCGCTCTGGGAAAATTAAATTACTGCAGCAGTCATGGTGAATGCCGGAGAGAAGCTTGATGTGGAACTATTTTGGATTTCAGCCAGATGACAACGGCAACTTGGACGAACGCGGACAGTCAATATTGAAATTGTTTTAAAGAAGTGAAAAACAAACAGATGAAATGCCACCAATTTATTGAAATATCTTTCAGATCGCCACCTCGATCTCTGCCGAAGTTCACTTTGACTGTAGTTTCTTCCGTTCTTTTAGTTTTAAGTGAATTCCAGTGCATATTACTTGTATAAAAAAAAAGTAATAAGTCCCAGCAAAGAAAACACATAAAACAGGAATGCGTTAGAAGCTGATCAAAAGGGAGTTCATTGATGCTTGTTTACTTCCTCATTACAGCGCGTTTGCTAGAAAGTGCAAAAATAAAATTTGCTGACATGTCATTAAAATGGGAGCGATGTTTTTATATTGTTTGGATTTTGTGTTGATCTGTATTTTATGTGCATGAAATGTGACAGCTGTGAAAACACTGGGTTTTGAATTGCATGCATGAGTGGTGGAAAGACCAGAATGAATACAGACATCACTGGCAGCGTATTGGTTTCCCTAACAGGATCAATGTGACGCCTCATCTGCAGAGGTTCCGAGTCACACAACACAAGTCCACCCATGCAGACGGCTACAGGTTCAGCATGAAAGCAATGAAAAGCTGTGTGTGTGTGTGTGTGTGATTTCCATTACACGAGAGTAGATGTTAAAACTTCATGCTGATTTGAACTCTGCTCTCGCCAAGATAAGCACCAACTAAGACGTAGCTTTACAGTAAACTAATGTGATCCATCTGTGTCTCCATCCATTTGCGATTCCTTCCAAATGATGATGTAGATATCCTTCTGTCTGGTGTTGATGGCTGAAGTGTAATGCTGGCTCCAGAGATCCGCTTATTTGCCTCCTTGGCGCATCAGCACACACAACGGCTGCGATGCTGTCTCCGGGGATCAACCACAGTGCGGTCTCCCCAGCGCATCAGCATGACAACCGTCTGGACTGAGCTAAGTAGGGTACATCTCTGTGGTCTTCAAGTGGGCACCTTCCATCCTCTGTGTTTCATCGACTAGCCCATTATATATATATATATATATATATATATATATATATATATATATATATATATATATATATATATATTAGCTCAAAGAGCCAGCTGCCCAACGTTTCGATATGTTGTACATATCTTTCTCAAGGGAGCCTGTGTTTGAATCAAAACATTGGAGGTATTTATAGGTTTTTGACGGCATGACAACTACTTGTTATTGTTTACATTCAAATCCATGATTTATTCTTGCATGATGTAATGGTGTTCTATATATTGTGACATCATTTTTACTTCTATCTTTGAATCTGTATCAATTCTAATTAACATTACTTTAGATAAACTTATATTTTTATTATATCATGCAATGCTGGCTCTGAGGATCAGTCTTGATTTGGCCTCCCCAGCGCATCAGCATGCACAACTTTTGAATGAATTTTGTTTATTTATTTAAATGTTATATATTCAAGCATTCCACCATGCTGTAGCATTATTAACTGTGTATTAGCCTCTTATGTACTTTGAACTTGCAAAAAAAGGAATTTGGCAGCCATTTTAACATGAAATGGACATAAGATCCAAAGTATCGCGATTAGTATTGAATATCATGATACTGTGCATTTTTGTTAGGAGTTATTTATAAATGTGACAGCTAAAAAACTGTGTGATGGTGGTGTTGTTTTGCAGCATCAATGGGGTTGAAACCCCATGCACCAAAACTCATGCAAAATGTGACCATCTCTGGACTGATTTAATTTAATGTTAATCCGGAGATGGTCACATGTATAAAAGCCTGTAGCTTTGTGTGTTCTGGGTGTAGTGTTTGGAGGAGGAACGTGTGCGAGAGTGAGACGGGAGAATGTTGAAATCAAAAATAAAACCAGAGTAACCTACAGGATCAGTGAAGGCGATTGCCCAGCCTGACTGAGGTTTTGTTTTTAGGTGTTAGTGATTTGTGGTGTTAACCTTTTTTTTTTATTATTTTGCTCTGTGAGCAGTGTTTTCTGTTTTTAACTATTTTATTTATTTTTGCTTAACAAAAATGGCACAACCATGCTTTCACACACTATAGTGGTTGTATTGCTTCAGTAAAATATGTACTGAATACTTCGTGTACAAGACATTGTAAGAGAAGTGCTATGGTAGTAGAAGTGTGAAACACTAATAATTTTCTCACCCCACGCCCCGCTTTTGTTATCCAGAACTTTAAATTCTTCATTCGCCATCTCGACAGCCAAGTGTTGTATAGCGTGAGCTATGTTGAAAGAAATGTCTCGAGCTCTGCTGTTTTGGGATTTTTTTCTTTTAAATGTCCATAGGACCAAAAGTTGAATGCAAACTGGCGGTACAAACAATCTCAGCAGTCACTTGACAAGTGTAAGTTCATATTTATTTATTTTATTTTTAGTAGTACTAAAATGTGACTGTGACTGATAACATGCTTGGAAAGGTGATTGTTAAGTAAAGCTTTGTTTTGCCTAAGTCCGCTGCAGTTCTTTTAATTGTCCGCAATAAGGTGCTGCTGCAATGCAAGCTATACTGTATATATCACAAGCAGCATCCATTACATGTACACAAACAACGTGTATTTGTATTTTTATTTCAATTATAAAAACATGATTACTGTTCTGATATAACTTATTTTTAAAGTACATGTGTGTTTTATTCCATTTATATGGATTACCTGCAAAATAGGAATTTCAATCAAATATAAACTAGTAGCTATGATGACGTCACCAGTAAATTATGCAAATTAGTACCAGCGCCGGTTAGAAAATAAATCTCAGATACCAATAGCTATTAACATAATTAATTCATTCTCAAAAGCCTCAGGTTTATACTTAAATATAAAAAAAAATGTGAATTATTACCTATCAAAAATTGTACTGATTCGTTTATATCAGAAATTCCAATTAAAAACGAAATAAACTATTTAGGAATTATTATAAATAAAGATAAAAAAACTAGGTGCTCTCTAAATTTTAATCCTCTTATTGAAAAGACACAACATAAATTAAATCTATGGTTGCAAAGAGATTTGTCTCTGAAAGGTCGGATTTTGCTTACTAAGGCTGAAGGTATTTCTAGGCTGACTTATGCAGCTCTTTCTCTGGATGTATCAAAAGACATCAGTAGTATGGTTGATAGAATCTTATTTAACTTTATCTGGAAGAACAAAACTCATTATATTAGAAAATCAGTAATAATGAACAATCATGAATCTGGAGGACTTAACTTTCTTGATTTTTCTACCTTAAACAATACCTTTTAAAATAAATTGGATTAGACAGTTTATTAAAAATCCATCTTCAACTTGGAACTTTATTCCTGCATATATTTGTAATAATCTTGGTGGTCTAAGCTTTCTATTAATGTATAATTACAATATTGAAAAAATTCCCATCAAGTTATCAAATTTTCATAAACAAATGCTTCTTTCTTGGTCTTTAATTTATAAACATAACTTTTCTCCACACCAATATTTCATTTGGAATAATAAGGATATTTGCTATAAGCATAAGTCCTTATTTTTCCCCAATTGGTTTAATAATGGCATCATATTAGTTACTCAATTGTTTAAATGTAATGGTAATCTTCTTAACTATACAGAATTCTTGTCCACCTTTAAATTACCTATTACAGCAAAGGAGTTTGCCATTATTTTTGATGCTCTCCCTAGAGGAGTGATCACTTTACTGAAAAATGATTTGAAAGCATTATCTTGCCATCCACCTTCCATAGACCCTTGTGTAACTTTTATTGGAAAATATTGTTTAATAGATCATTCTAAAAATAATAAGCGTATAAGATCTCTTTTCCAAAATGATCTAGTATCCATCCCTTACGTTATTTCATATTGGGACGGGTTTATTGAAGGTATTGACTGGAAAAAAGTTTGGATTTTATCCAACAAGTACTTATTAACTTACAAAGTTAAAGAAGTTTCTTATAAAATAATACATAAATGTTATCCTGTTAAAAACTATTTAAAGAAACTGAAACATGGTATCGACCTGAGCTGCTCATTCTGTAAGGACTCCACTGAAACAATGTTGCATTTATTTTGGAATTGCAGATACTCCAGATTTTTTTGGAAAGATGTAATTACTTTCACCAACAATAATATTAAAAAAGAAAAAAACTTTAAATTTCATATTGGTAATGTACTGTTTGGTTTCACTAACTATAAGACCAGTGAAAATAATGAGTATTACATTATAAATTTGATTATTCTAATGGCCAAATTTCATATTCACAAGTGTAAATTCTCTAATCAGAAACCTTTCTTTTTTCTTTTTGTAAAAAAAATGGAACAGTACATTTAAGGTTATTAAGATGTCCAATAATAAAAAAGCTTTGAAGACACTTCATGTATGTAACCTATTTAATATTTTTTTGTAATTTTATTAAGCCCACCCCCTGGCTTCCATTATAATATGTTCACTATTCGGTTTTTTTTTTGTTTTTTTTTTTCTACTTTCTGTACATTCTTTGTTTATTTCAATAAAAATGCATTAAAAAAAAACAGCGCCGGTTAGAAATCTTCCTTCGGTAATGTGTACTGAACCTTCGAAGGTCAAAATGTACCCTTTGTTACAGGCATATTTTGTTGATCTGAAATGCAAAAGCTTACGGTATACCAAAAACAGCAATTAATATAGGGTGACCCATACGTCCCCATCCCCGGTTGAGGTACTGTGTCCCCGGGCAAATAATGTCCCCGGAACGGACCCTGGTTCACGAAGCTCGTCCCCAAATAAACTTACTATTAATTTCTCGCATTGGTCTAATGTAATGTTAATGCGTTAGAGAAATATCCATGTTTCTATCATTAAATTACATCCAACCGCTTTCTTGATTCATCACTGACATTCGTAGTAACCAATCAGGTTTTGAGTTTAGTTGACGATCAAACTGCCGTTTTTAAAAAAAAAAAAAAAAGTTACCATGGGTTGATTGACAGGAATTCCTACCACTGAGTTTCTTTGTATAATCACTGACATTCTACTGTCTGTAGCCTATCTGTCTAGTTTGTTGAGCTGACCCGGCTCTTATTTCAAATGCCGGTAAATCCAGCTTCAGTACACACTGGAGCGAGTGTGAAGTACTAGACTTAAGAGGGCATTATTTAGATTACTTTGTTTTTTAATAAATGCATTAATGTAGTTATGTATTTTTGTCTGAAAAAAACAAACAAAACAGAAACACTTGCTTTTTTTATATAAACGTGCTTGGTCATTAATAAGTGTTCTTGCTTGGTGCTTATGTAAACGTGTTAAACAGTGTTGAAGAAAAAACCCATCAAAATACAAAGTGGTGTTGTGTGTGTGTGTGTGTGTGTGTGTGTTTTAAATACTTTTTTTTTTTCCTTCTCTAAATTTACATGACATGAAACCCCATAACAGCATACTGTACAGTAGGATGTCAGTAACATTCGATTTTATATTTTCAGGAATCTCCTGGTTACCCAAATCCCAAAGTTCCCAGTATGTCCATGTGTAACCCTGGCTACTTAGCTTTGGCTTGAAGGCAGCAGGAGAAGTAGGCTCTTGCATATTATTAATTTATTAATTTCTTAGCCGACGCCCTTATCCAGGGCGACTTACAATTGTTACAAGATATCACATTATTTTTACATAAAATTACCCATCAAGAGTCCAGAGCCTTAAACACTACTCCACACTGCTGCCCAGGTCAGTCTATATGTATTACACAACACAGCGTAGTCGAGCGCTGAGAAATGATTTAAAAAAAAAAATGCTTTCTTTAATGCTGTTTTGTTTATTTTGGGGAATTTTTAAAATGTCTGCTTTTTTTGAAAGTTTTTTGCAATGACTGCAGAGTGTATGTTTGTTTTGTTTCTGCAGGTTCTATGCATATTTGTTTTCTATTTGTAATGAATATGTACATCTGTTAAAATATAAGCTGCTCGCGCTACACTCTCCAACACACATTTCAGTCTTGGCTACTTTGCTGTGCTCCCATAACCGAGTGTCCCCGGATTTGGTTTATAAAATATGGTCACCCTAAATTAAAAACTAAGTTCATATTTTAAATAACTCACTTTGGCTAACTTTATGTATATTAAACATTAGCTGGCATTATGACATTCAGTAAATAGCATTATGTTAATACTACTTTTTTACTTTTTCATTGTCTGGGAAGTGTGTGTGTGTGTGTGTGTGTGTGTGTGCGTGTCATTATTTCAATTACAAATAAAATTCTCTTCAAATTATTTAACGAAAATTGTTAACCATCCAATCTTTTGTTACTTGATTTTTTCACTAAATGACTTACCTGCACAGTACTTGTGAAAGTGTTTTGACTAGAGGCAATTTTGATTTGTCAGTGCAGTTGGTACTGTATAAGGTATGTTTGTTAGTTCTGTTTGTTAAAGGTAAACAAGTAATATAATACAGTATACTGTTTCTGAATGTTATTGATGAAACAAAATTTAAATCCCACAATATTTAAATATGGAAATCATCAATATCTAACAGTATCAATGATGATGATATTATTCATATTTGTTTATTTAGCAGATGCCTTTTATCCAAAGCGACTTACAGAGACTAGCAGAGACTAGGGTGTGTGAACTATGCATCAGCTGCAGAGTCACTTACAACAACGTCTCACCCGAAAGACCGAGCACAAGGAGGTTAAGTGACTTGCTTAGGGTCACACAGTGAGTTGCTGATTTGAACTGGGGACCTCCTGGTTACAAGCCCATTTATTTAACTACCAGACCACACAGCCTCCTATATTGGTGCCAATCACTACTTTTTATAGTTGGGTGTTCAATTGCATGTGGCTCAAGCTGTAAGTGTGAACAGCTATGGACAAAAGTTTTGCATCACCTAGAATTTTTGGATTGAGACATAATACAAAAAAAAAGCCAAAAAAACATAATTTTGATATTTTATTTAACATCATGCAATCCAAAGAAACTACAAAATTAATACATTTGTCCTTTTTTTCATTAAGTACTGTATATGGAAAACTATAAAGTGGTATGTCATTCAATATGTTAACGTAACATTGTTCAGCAGGTTTCATTTGACATTATGAACAAAATAAGTTAATTATATAGGATCATGCAAAACCTTTGGCCATAGCTGTAGGTACAAAATTGCATGCACATTAAGAGGATGACAGCAATTTAAAAAACAATATTCATACAAAAGAATGTTCATGCAGATCAGGTACGGTATGTTCAGTAGAACATATTATATAACTCGGGGGCACAAAGTAGGTTGTCTGTAACAGAATGCAATAGGATATAATTTGTCTGAGTCCTAGTGTCTGTTGATCAAGGCTGTCTGGCTTACTCACAAAACATTCAAAAGAAAAAAAAAAACAAATTCAGTATCCTGAACCATGTCCTTCAAAATGTTTTAACTTGTATTTTTTGTGTTTTCTGTTTCATCAGACTTTGTTATTAACTGTAGTCTTTTAAACTGTGCTCAATAGGTCTGTTTTTTAATCTTCTCTCATTGGCTTTGGAAATGTAGTGCTGACATGCTGAATTTATTTATTTATTTATTTGATCAAAGTGGAACTACTGCACCAAAGAGGAATTAATCACACAAAAGAAGTTGTGCCACCACAAATCTATAGATTTACCATAATCATCTGTCTATCTGTCTATCATCAGACTTGTAGGACTCAACCTTGTGTGACTCGGACTCTGAGATATTAATGATGAGTCCTTTTTTTATGTAATATTACAGTTACTAGGAAACCTGTGCACAATATAAACCCATCCTGCAAAACATTATCCAATCACTGGTTAGTCCTGTTGTATTTGCAGCCAATCATTGTAAGAATAAGAAATTGTAAGAGAGTTAGGCTGTAGATTAAACACCCCCCCCCCCCCCCCCCCCCCACACACACACACACAAATCCAACTGCAACCATTGCAGAACAAGGAATAAATAATGTCAGCATGGTGGTGGTATTATTATTATTATTATTATTATTATTATTATTATTTATTAGCAGATGCCCTTAGCCAGGGTGACTTAGTTGTATACAAAAATACATATCAAGAATTACAGTACAATTAAGAGCAAGATACAAAATACAATGACTTTAGTTCTAATAAGAGCAAATACAAAACCCAGTATGATTTGATATCGGGGCAGTTTAAGAGCAGGTAACAGTGTTGATAGTTTACATCAGGGTTAGATATGAGTGCAAGTGAAATACAAAACACTACAGCTTGGATTAAGTGCAGGATTAAATACAGTATAACATATTAAATACAGTATCTAGCTCGCTCTCGCTCTCTCTCTCCCATCGTATATATTTCAAACTTCAATGTATGTATATTGAAATGGATATATTTTCCTGTTTGGCACCACAAAATACACATTCCCCTGTGTGTAGGGCCTCTGCCCTGTCACACGTCCTCCACATGTCCATTCCACGCTTCCGGGAAGGGACAGAGAACTGGTGACGGGACCAGGACGACGTGGATGGGGCGTTGGGAGTACAGGTTGGTGAGCGGACAACTGCAGGCATAGGTGAGAGCCCCGGTGTGCAGTGACGTCTGGTTTGCCAGGGGGAACAGAACGAGAGACCAGGCGAACAACTGTGCCTGGTGGTGCAGCAACCTGGAAACTAGTCCTAGCGACCAGAGGTCCAGACACAAAGGTCGGGTGTCAGGGAGCATGGGTCAAGGGACCTGACGTACCGGTGCCGGACTGGGGCATGGGGCTGGTGGTCTCTTCACCTCCTCTCCCTTGTTTGTAGTTGGCTTTCAAGACGACGCCGCTTCTCCCTCGAGTTCTGGAGATGGCAGCTTTGTTTTCTCATGGTTCTCAAATATTTTGTGTGTCCCATTGTGGTCCATACTATGGCTAAAGAAAGAAGTCAGGACATTCTCATGCAGAATCAGTCCCCAGAGCGGCTGGTCAGATGATAGCCAGGGTAAGACAGCTGCACAAGGCTCTCTGCTTGCTCCGTGCCTAAACCTTGAGCTGTCGCACGCCTGCCTGTGATTTATCAGGCCATGAAATACTCATGCAGATTTCAGTAAAGAGAAATTAAGTTAGAGAGAGAGAGAGAGAGAGCGACTATGGTCTGATCCTCCGTGTTGGGTTGATCCAATGGGAATAGCACTGATTTGGTCCTTGATTGTGGTTTTAATCAGGTGGATTACATTCAAGGTATGTCTTTTTTAACAAATGATTAAAAACACTATACACAATATATGAACCAAATAGGCTAGCTACCTATTCTAATTTCTAATGTTTCAAATTATAGTTGGTTTACATGAAGCTAGGAATCCAGCAATATTATATTTGTGAAAGTACTGTAACTTTAAAAATAAAGGGAAAGGAGAAATAAACTTACACACACACCTGTAAAAGCAATTGATAATAAATAAAGAAGTACTAAAAATAAACAATTTGACAAAACTTTCAACATGTTTCAACCATTTGATATTACTAGTAGTCTAATTATTAAACAACTTACTAGGAAATAAAGCCCACCAGGGTCTCGATTTCTAGCGGTGTCTAGTCACAAAACAATGCAAAACCAAAAAAAACAGAAATTAATCCAATATACAACACCATCAAGACAGGACTAAGATAAACTAAAACAAAAAATAACTTCTGTTGGCAGTTCAGATTTATTTGTATAAAATCCATTTGAATTTAAATCATGAGTAGCCATCAACTGTACATATTGTTAAAGTGGGAGAGTATGCCAAAATTTGATTCCTATCACTTTGAAGGCCATACCGTAGAAACCGTACAAACAGAAAAAAAAAGATTAAAGAAATGTTATGCTTTTATTGGAAGGTGTATTCAAGTATACTAGATTTACAATACTACACATTTGAGTGGATTGAGTTAGACTGATTCAGAACAGTTTCATATACAGTAGCATTACCCTGTTATTTCAGTTTACCGTACTTAGAACTTTAATTGCTTAATAAATCTACAGTATCTAGAGTCTATCTAGAGTCCTTTCTGATGTGTTTGGTACTATGAAGATAAAGAGATTTTAGCTTCAGTTGTTAACTGCTTAGACCAATGCCGAGGTTTGCATGTACAGTACAGTAGTGTGTTTCTTTTGAAATTCAAACCTAATTTTTGGCCTATTTTTTAAGTTTATATTGATTATCACAAATTATAAACAGGGGTCTAACAAATCGCTAAAATAAATTAAAATAATATTAAGCACTGCTTACCAACTGTGCAACTGCAATAAGAAGTATGTGATCTGCCTTTCTGGGTTCTACTGTACATTAAGCCAACTTGCTTTGAATAACAGTTCCTTAATAAAGATGTAGGTAACGGATGCCTGCTATCTTGACAAGCTTAGTGAAACGGAGGCTGAAACACACGTCCCCCAAAACGTGTTCCTGCCAAGCCGTCATTTTTCTCACTGCGGATCCACAGTGAAGCCACCAGACATATAGTGCTGGATGACAACACAGGTCTGAATGGCTTCACCCCAGACCTGCAGGCGCCCTATCGGTCACAGGGGTCACTGGTGCGTGGTGAATCGTGGATTGCCCTGCTGACCTAAGCCCTCCCTACCCCGTTGGCAATGACATAGCCTGGATTCAGACCTGCAATCTCCAGGTTATAGGGTGCATCCTGCACTCCATGCAGAGCGCCTTTACAGGATGCGCCACTCGAGAGCCCCCACTATAATGTTTTAACAATAACCTATCAAAAAAACAACTGTTGCACTACCACTTCCCATGCCCGTTTTTAATGGGAAAAGGGGATGGTATCGGACAAACTGGGACATCGGATTGTCACCCTAAGCAAACATTACATTGGGCTTGTCAGCCGATATCTTGACCACTGTATCAAGGAGCCTGGCTTGTCTTCATGGCTCAGCTGATATTAGGAATCCAGGGTGGTGCCTGTTGTTTTTAATCTTAATTGAAAACTTTCGTTTTTCTTATGTGCATGTACGTTAAAGCAATTTAATGTGGGTGATGTCAGATCACACAGGCAGAAGTACTGTGGGGTGAGTCGCCAATGCGCTCGTCATTTATTTTGAACAAAATAATAAATAAACACAAACAGTATAGAACCACGGTGCACAATCCAGTGCAGTCCAGGGGTAAAGTGAAATGGTGAGTTGAGGTGCAGAGCTGTGCTGTTGTGCTGGTGCTTCTTGGTATTGTTATATTATCCCTTGGCCACATTCTTCACGGGTTTTCTGATGAGCGTGGTCGACAGCCAATTCGTCAATAAATGTTGCCGACCATGCATTATCATAGGATGTATTTGACAGTGATGAGAGTTTAACACTGTCCCTGCCAACCACAACCTGGTCCGACATAGCAATTTTCCCTTTCCGGTCCAATGTCGGACCCTATCCGACATCATCAAAAAGACGTAAAAAACAGGTCTCTAGTCGTTTTTTCTCCGGAAAAAGCTAAGAAAACCATTCAATGGCTGAGTGAGACCGATAGGAGCCGAGAGAAGCCAGAAAAAAATGGGGCGGATCTGAGCAATAAACATAGCCCCGGCACCACATAGATAACATGGACTAAACAAACAAGATAGCTGCTTCTGCATCCAGCACTCAAAGAATATCACAGACATTTGCAGAGATTTTTTTAGATGTTTTAGTAATAAAATAATGACTTGGGTCGCATTATTGAGGAGTTTGGTGATAAAACGAGTGATCAGGAGATGATTTATCAGTATGCAGTACTATGTAGAGGTATGTGAAAAATACAGCGAACGAGGGGTGGGGCGGGGCTGGAGATGCAGTACTGAGTGACCTGTTGATATGCAGTGCCTTTTAAACCTGTTTTCTGTGAACAAAAATACTTTTAAACAGCGCGTCTAAAATTAAACTGCGCATGTGAAAATAAATTGGACCTGACGCGCTGAATAAATGGACCGCTAAGGAATAATAATAATAATAATAATAATAATATTATTATTATTATTATTATTATTATTATTATTATTATTATTATTATTATTATTATTATTAACAACTGCAAGCAACCTTATGGCTTCCAAGGACTTACTGTTAAATGTAAGCATTTTGATTGGTTACCTTCCATTGGTTGCCATTCAGTCAGTTGTAGACATAATTTTCCATATTCCTTTTTTCTTTTTTAAACTTGACATCAATAGTAACACATTAGGGGAGTTCAAAGGTCATGATCAAGGTAGTTTTTGAATGGCGCCCATATGGGTTCCTATCTGTGTTCCATAGTAACCATGACTCTATCTACACTCTGTAATGAGGTATAAGCTAGTTTTACATTTGACCTTGAGAGGTCAAAGTTCAAGGTCAATATCAAGGTATTTTTTTAATAGAGCATACATTAATTCCCATAGGCCTCCACTACTCTGAAGTTTCAAGAGTTTTTGTTCAACGGTGTTCATTTTATGCATGATCTATGCAACTAGAGCAATGCTGAATTTTTTTTTACTGTAGCAACTTCATTTGGGTAAACTTTAAAGAAAACCATACGTGGATCATGTGCCAGGTTTTGTGGCGATCAGATTAGCGGTTTTGGAGAAGACATTTGTGTGTTAATTAGGTTGTCCAACATGGCCACCATGCCACTGAACCAATCGGCTTCATTTCGAGCACCGTGCATCTTGGACAATCCCTAACCGCTGTGTATATTATGTTTCAGAATTAGTGGTTTTCCGACAAGAATATGTTCGTAAATTACCCAGAATTTGTTGTAAACTCCAATATGGCTGCCTAACCATGTGTCCAATCGCGTTCATTCAGCTGTGGACATTAGTTCCCATTGGTGCCTACTCTGAAATTTCAAGAGTTTTCTTGCAACGATTTTCATTTTATGCAATTTTTAAGGATTTGTTGGTGGGGAATTTTTTTTTTTTATAATCTTAACAACAACAGCAACAACAATACACAATTACTTTAAATAACCAAAATAATAACACACATGCATTTAAATAACTGTAACACAAAATCAACACGGGCAGGGCGTACCCCATTACAGACTTTAAAAACAAAATTAGAGTACGCAGTACAGTATTTTCGTGATCTAAAAACTTAACTTTTTAACTTTACATGAGCATACCTGGTGATTTCTCCCTGGGGTTATTTATTAACCTTCTTACAAACATAAGTATGGTTTCAAGAGGTTTGTAACGGATGCAGTGGTTTAGATCAGTAGTATCTTGTATTTCACTTGCACTTGTATCTAACCCTGATGTAACTATCTGCTCTTGAACTGCCCCGATATCAAATCGTACTGTGTTTTGTATTTGCTCTTATTAGGACTGAAGTCATTGTTTTTTGTATCTTGCTCTTAATTGTACTGTAATTCTTGATATGTTTTTTTTGTATACAACTGTAAGTCACCCTGGGTAAGGGCAACTGCTAAGAAAATAATAAATAATAATAATAATAATCAATAATAATAATCAATAGACTCATAATGGTTAATTTAACATTTTTTGTTTTTTCAGAGGCAAAGAAAACAAAAAAATGAAAACAGAAAGGAACTCAGTGTGTGTAAAATAAAAAAAGGCATTTTGTTTTGCACACCACATTCAAGAGCTTGAAGGGGGAGGGGAGGGAAAGGGTTGGGGTTGGTAATGGATACAAATCAAGTATGCAAATTGGTTCAGCTAATTGACGTCATTGAATGAAATTGATGCCATCTGGGGACACCCCAGCCAGCAATCTGAATGTCGCTCTGGAGCCCTGCCAGTGTTTGCAGTGTCTGGTTAGCTGAGAAAGTACAAGCGCTTTGCTCTGAAAGCTGTGGAAATCTCTGCAGGGAAGCTGGAGTGAAGGGTGGGGGTTGGGGGTACAGAACCCCATGGAAGGGCTCTTTGCAGCGTGCTTTATGTCTGACAATAAGCTGAAGAAAAGTAAAGGCTCAGCTGGGAAATGGTGGTTTGCACACAGTCATATTCCTCTTTTAAGAGTTGGGATAATGATTTAACCAACCAAAAACTGTACATTTACTGCAGAATTGGAAGTGGTAATTAAGATATTAATATGCTGAGCACTGGTCCCCCATTTTCTATTAAATGTTTTGGCTCATTGCTTGTGGAATGAAAGTTAGATGAAAGTTGCGCTGCTTCCTGGTAATTATTAATTTTTCAATATTTTGTTAAAACTCAGTCCAGTGGTCTACTGTAGCTGCAACCAGACCTCGTGACCTACACTACATCTAAGGTACCAGGATGCAGCAGTTTATCTATAGTGTTGTAATTTACATATTTGCATATCCTGAATTTTTGTAAAAATGTATAGTAATATTTGTTGGATTGTAGCTATGGGGATGTAGTAAATCTAAACCAAGGGGCATAACATTTTTTTTTTTTTAGAATAGTAATAAAATAAATTAGTACTGTAGAAAGTCAATGGTACTGTAACCTGGATTTGATCCATATCCATATTTTATCAAGATACAGTACTTGTAGTTCGGAATTGTCCCCTGCTGACAATGCATTCCCAGCAACTGGGATATAATGGAGACGCACATGTAGACAGTGTTTCCAGAGAAGTGCTTATCCAAATGAAACATTCTTTAGCACAAGATGATCCACAACTGGGGTACTGTTTAAGGAGACTCCTGTCTGTGTCTTTTACTATGCACATTTGTATAATGTATCAGTTAATTTTTACATATGCCTAGTACAGTAGGCTATAATCAGCTTTTTTGTGATACAGATGGTTTTGAATTTCTATTTACATCCATGGTGGGGGAAATATACTATCCTATGTTTTATTATACTGTGATTCATACATGCAAAAAATAAAATAAAGTTGATTAAGATCAGCAAGATAATTGTCTGTAGCCACATGCATATGATTTTAAAAAACTATTTCAGTAGTCAACATTTTCATCTCCAAATGAAATAACAGTTGGTGCATGAAGGACTGAACCACACAAAATGCAGTATTCCATTGGAAGTACTGTTGTAATCTGATTTTGTTAACATTTGCATCAATAGCATATTTTATGACTAAGTGAGAACACTACAGTAGGCTTGTTGATATCATATTGTTATTCTTTTCATTGTTGCATGTACTGCATAGTACCTTAAATCCTTCCACCCACACACATCCTTGTCTGTACTGCTGTATAATTTAGTTTGCTTTTAAGGACTGTCTCTTTTTTTTAATTTTTTAATTTTTTTTTTTTTTACCATTGATGCATCATTTTTCAAAACAGCTGATGCAATGATATCTTTAAAAAAAAAAAAAAACACAGAAGTAATACATTTTAGAGCTACTGATTTAATATACAAAATATGTATACTTAAATGGCAAGATTCTGATTGGCTGAGCTAGAGGGATATAATCCCTTGTATATGCCCTTAGAATGTTTGTTTATAACCGCATTACAAAAACACATAGAACAATATCACGTAATGCCTCCTATGTCAGGTCATACTGCTTACAAAATATAACGAATAACCACTACATTATTGAAAACTATTATGGTACATCAATTAAATGACATCCAATAATGCATATCTCTTCTAAAAAATGTCTTGCCTTATTTTTGTCTTAATTGGTTTTTTAAGTGGTGGTAAAAGCACAAAAATGAACAATTAAACAAATACAGGCGTAGTTCATCAAAACATAACGTATTTATAAAAAAAAACAGTCCTGGCTGTATCTTTGTGCCCATTTCTTATAATGTGTTTTTATTTAAGAAACAGGATGGCATCCACATTCTTTGCTTTTAAAGAGGAATGCTGCTATTTTACAATCTGCCCAGCCTTGCTGAAAACCCACCCGCTTAGGATTAACGTTGCTCGGATTCTTAAAATGCTTCTGGCCAAGCAGGCTAGCTTTGGAAAGTGATCTTTGTTGTTTTTCCACCATTCGTTTGTGTAGTGGTATAAAATTAATAAAATGAACCCAAATACAATTACCTTACATTTAATGAGGTGTGAATGCACATAGTCAAAACTCGAAATGATGCACATGCTTGACCATCGATGGTGATCAGCTGATTCGATGCCTCACCCCAGCCTTTTTTTATATATTTAGGATTGTGTTTCTTTTTTTAATTAACTTTTGGTTTGCATAATCACCAGTTTTTTTATTATTAAACCATAGTATATTGGTGGGCTACTTACTGTAGTTCTACTCGAGCAACAGAAAGCTAGAACATAACATTTTAATCTTATGCATGCAAGGCTTTTAAGATTCACTGTAATTAGTCATTTTCTGTAGCCGATTTAAAATTGTGTGTTTAGAAGGCAGTTTATTGTATTTGTGAGCTCTACAGTAAGTAAAAGACTGGGACAGTTGTACAGGGTAGTCCAGGCATGAGGAAACTTGCATTGTAATGTAGCTGTCTGTATTGTACCCCCTCTGCATTTAAAAAAAAAAAAAACTGTAAAAGAAAAATAGAAAATAAAATGTGGATGATTTTAGTGGATGTAGAAAGAATTGGAACTTGAAATCAAAAGTAACAATATTTTTTTGAACAGGCTCCTTGGTATTCAGCTTGTGTGGAATTTGTAATACTGGTGAAAGAAAAATACTAGTTGCCTCAGCTATGCTTTGAATCCCTTTTTGTGGATGAACTGTAATTTTCAGTGTAGGAAATTAACTTTTAATTTGTTTATTGAAAAGCTCTAATGGGGTAGGCATAATAAAATTGCTTTCTGTTTTAACCTTAATTCCCAGTGATTGAAATATATAAAAACAGGACTTTTCAAAAAAAAAAAAAAAAAAAAAAAAAAGGAAAGTGAGTTCTGTTCTCGTTAAATTTACAAAATGTGTTTACCATTTGTGCAGCTAGTCCTTTCATTATGTTACAAACATCAACAAAACAGTATCTCCTCAATTTCCTGAGGCAATACATAAATAGATTGCCTAACAGCAAGTTAAAGGACAGCACATCCCTAGTTTGGTACGGAATGTACAGTCTAAAATGCAACACCCGTACCACGAGCATTTCTGGATGTCGGCATCATTACTGGAACACAGAGTAAAATCGTGTATCAGCTGTCATTTGAAAAGTATACTTTTGTTTTTAGCGGATAAAGTCATCTATTATTATTATTATTTATTTCTTAGCAGACGCCCTTATCCAGGGCGACTTACAATTGTTACAACATATCACATTATACATTATTTCACATTTTACAGATATCACATTATTTTTACATACAATTACCCATTTATACAGTTGGGTTATTACTGGAGCAATCTAGGTAAAGTACCTTGCTCAAGGGTACAACAGCAGTGTCCCCCACTGGGGATTGAACCCACAACCCTCCGGTCAAGAGTCCAGAGCCCTAACCACTACTCCACACTGCTGCCCTATAGTGCAGTAGGTATGGTACTGTCGGTCGGCCAACGATGCAATGCCAAACATGTGTTGCTATAACCTTTCATACCTGCGTTTTAATGGAGAAAATATTGTGTCTTGATGTGTTGTGACTAGCATGGCTGCTGCATCCAAACAAAGGAGACTTCTCTTAAAGCATTTGTTTCATACAGATATTTGTATTCATGGACAGCATGTTCTGACTGTTGCTTTGAATTTTATGAGAAATGAGATAGATGGTCCTCTGTTCTCCGTGTTTTACTGCAAACAAAAGCCATGAATTTGGTTTATGCTGTAAATATATGCATAGTAGCATTGTATTTGGATTAAGATGAATCCTACAAAAGTGAAACATTAATGAATTCTGCTTTTTTTTTCCAGAGACGTGGGGCAATCTCCTATGACAGTTCAGATCAAACTGCTTTGTACATTCGTATGTTAGGTAAGTACAGTACCATGACTGCTGCACTAGCCACACAGTGGTCTTCAACTTGCACTAAAATTGCACCAGATACCCTACAGTAGACTCCTGCTAATCTGAACCCTGCTAGTCCAAACTGGCCTGTAATTCAAACCATAATGAAAGACATGTGCTATTAAAGCTGTAAAAAGCAACCTTCAATGCCATACATAAAAGTACAATATAAAACAAAAACGAGAGAATAATTTGTTAATATGTTATAGATTCCAATCCACACTCGCTGTATTGGAGTCTGTGCAACCAATTGCTAATCTGAACCGGGTCCGCTCCCAACTGGTTTGGATTAGTGACCGGCAACAATACTGTCTCTAAAGATAAAATTACTGTACATGAATGGGGATTCAGGCCAGTATTTCAGTTGAAAACATGTATGTTGAAGTGAATCCCCTTACAAAAGTCAGCTGCTACTCGTAAAAAGTATTTAGGGAACAGGAGTTTCACATTCAGTAAACAGGTTAGTCTGTTCTTACCCTAAAAATCATGTCACAGGTAAACCTAAAGTGCATTCTTTTCAAGGAGAACTGTATACAATAACCTCCTGTATATCAGGGGGTCCTTGTAGGAGGAACACATTAAAAAAAAAAAATAAATAACCTGAGTTTTTGTTTTGTGTTTCCTTTTTAATACTAGAATACTGGTCCTATTTGTGCAACTCAACTGCATAAGGAAAGTTACTGAAATATAAAGGAAATGTGTTGTGTGAGTTTAGAACTTTTAGCCCTTCACATTTATGAATTCATACTGAACATTTCATTTATTGCCACTGTGTGCGAAGTATGTATACAATTTCACAACAGTGGACATTGTACCAGTGTCAAAACAAAAAAGATGAGCCGATAATGTGCGATATTTAAAAACAAGTATGTTGTTATTGTCAACCCTAATCAACTTTTTATGATTTACACTTGCAACAAAATGGGATTATAGAGACGTTTTTTTTTTTATTCTTATTATTTTTACTTTGATATACTGTATATCTCTATATCTGTCATGTATTTTACCCTGCAGTGTTGGAATGTTATTGTTACTCCTCAGTACTGAACAGTTAGTATGTTGAAGTAGTGTACAGTATTATATTCATTAAAGATTTAAAAAAAAAAAAAACAACTTTTTTTTTTCCCTCATGTGGTTTGTATGTGTTTTGTATGTGTTTTTTTTTTTTTTTTTTTTGTGTGTTCTTGTGACATATTTGAAATAAAACCATAAATTGAAAACTAACAAGAACAATTCTTAGGAGAAACTAAACTTTTGGAACATACTAGTTGAATATTTACATTGTACATTCCAGTAGTTAGAAACGTAAAAGGTAGCAAAATTCTCCATGTAATAACCCAGTCGTAATACAAACAACTGCCCTCAAAACAGGCCCTAGTAATGTTCATTAGTGGGAGAACAATGGGCTTGACAGGTCGATGGTAATAATAAATATTTGTTACATCTTGGCAAGTTTAATATTTGTTCTGTTCTGTGTTATATAAACAAGGTAAAGAGTTAAAATAATCCTTAACTTTTAGTTTAGTTTCAGTGTATATGTAGTTTTTAGTAGATGTGCTGCTTCTATTATATTTTAATACTTGGTTTTGGTATTTTTGATAGGGGCTTGTGTAATATTCAAACTGCTGTTTTCAAGTAAGTAAATTCTAGTGGGAAAGTTTCTACTTCTTATATACAGCCACCAGTAACTGAATTGCTGAAAGCTGACATTTTTAAAGAGATTGAATGAAAGTGAACTGAAGTCAATATATAATATGGGGTGCATTAAACAAAGTAGCATCATCATTCAAGAATGTTGGTTTCTGTTGGTTTTGTCTGAATGCCTAGCACAAGCTTTTTCTGTTTGCTTTGTCTGCTGCAGTGAATTTGGGTAAACAAACGGTGCCCCGTAGCACCAGGCTGCATGCGCATTAAGTGTTGTAAAATTGCATTGAATACCGGCAACGTCAGTTCATTGCAAGGGAGAACAATGCTGTTTTTAAATGCCTTTTAAAAAATAAATTTATCAATTCAAAAGTGTGCTGAATGTTTTTGTGACTGCTTTCTAGGAGATGTAAAAGTAAGGAGTCGGGTAGGATTTGAAACAGAAAGGAGAGGCTCCCATCCATACCTATACGTTGATTTCCGCATTTTGCACTGTGAGTATTCAGTAAACCTAAAGAGAGGTTTTAAAGTGTGTTTGTTTGTTTTAACATATATTTTTAAATGCTATATTTTTATTCATGTATTTTTTTTATGCTGAATAGAACTTAAATACTTTTTTTATTTTGCTTTTCAGTAATATTAGAATTCTTACCTACTGTATGTTGAATACTAAAATAAACATTATAATAAAAATAAACTTAGTAGAGAATTACTAATAAGGTAATGTTGGACAGTTTTAGATGTTGTTTTTTTATAGTCAGACCAGCTATGAGCAGCAAATTTTACACAATCTAGTCTCCTCATTTAGTTTTGTTTTTCATCGGCCTATGACTAAACTAAAAATACAAGTAACTTGTAGTAGTATTATAACTGGGTTTTGTAGTATTCATAGTATATATTATTATTTTAGCCGCATCCAATAGTTTACAGGTTACTCAAGAAATAATGGATGTGTAAATTCCGAAATACTGATACAAATAGTCTCTTGCTTCTAAATTAGGATTTAATAATCCCTTTTTCAATTAGACCAAGTTAAGAAAAGCAATTTTAAAAGGTGGCCCAAATGCCCATTTTATTTAGGAGTAAAGTGTTTTGTGTAAAATAGAATACAAATAAAAATAATGAAGTTCAGGAATAACAAGAGGAATTGTGTAATTCATTGTAGTGACATTGTTTTTTATGAGGTATTACTAGAAGTGTTTTTCTAGTCAGAATGTTTGTCATTGAATTTCAGTTTCTTTTACTATTTCTAAATCCAGCAGTATTGAGTGTTTTTAATAGTTGGTATTATTTTTAGTCCAAAGTATAGGCCTTAGAGTTTTATAATGGAATAATGTGGTTTCAAAAGCTGTACATTCTAGAATGCAAGGTACCTTTCTAACTGCAGACCTCTAATAAACTGCAATTATAAGGACCAGCTGCTACACACCTGCTGGACTCTTCCCACAGTATGTGATCTACTGAAAAGGGTAGGGGTTTATTTAAAAATGAAGTAAAAGGATTACAACCCAATATGAATTTAAAAGTAAACGGTACATTGATCAGGCTTTGAATTTGATGTCAACATTAACTGAAATTGGACTGAAAATGCCATGTGCATTTAAAACTGCACCAAATGTTATTGTATTCTAACTAAGACTTACATAAGGGTATTCGTTGTATGTAAGGCATCTCTTATTGTATAAGACATGGCATCTCATGGTTTGGGTGAGAGGACTGTGAAGTGCATACCTTACACAAGACAAAAAGTGGTGTTGTATACTGGGACTAAACATAAAAATGTGTGCTTTTTTATTTTTATTTTATATATACTTCACCAGTCAGGGACATGACATAAATGATGTAAAGTTTGTAGTATTAGAACAGCTCAAATTAGACAATGCGACATATAGAAGAATAAAAGAAAGTAAATGGATAAATAGACTGAACACGATTATGCCAGCGGGACTCAACAGAAAAGAATGAACTAATTAACTTCAATAAATATATAACATTTAAATAAATAAACAAAATTCATTCAAAAGTTGTGCATGCTGATGCGCTGGGGAGGCCAAATCTAGACTGATCCTCAAAGCCAGCATTGCATGATATAATAAAAATATAAGTTTATATAAAGTAGTGTTAATTAGAATTAATACAGATTCAAAGATAGAAGTAAAAATGATGTCACAATATATAGAACACCAATACATCATGTAAGAATAAATCATGAATTTGAATGTAAACAATAACAAGTAGTTGTCATGCTGTCAAAAACCTATAAATACCTCCAATGTTTTGATTCAAACACAGGCTCCCTTGAGAAAGATATGTACAACATATCGAAACGTTAAGGGCAGCTGGCTCTTTGAGCTAATATATATATATATATAATATATATATATATATATATATATATAGTGCTGTGTGATTTACGCATGGGATGACATCTATTAACAGAATTTTAACAAATCCATAACTTTTATTTTTTTTTGTGATTTTATAATAAATTTACAATGTTATGTTATTTTTACTGGCGGGCATTCTTTTTCAAGTTTAATTTGCTTCAGAATTATTGTGTTAATAAAATAATAGTTACTCATTTCATTATCAGTAATAAGGAAAAAAAAAAAAAACATACCTGATACATTTAGTTCATGAAATAGTATATGATTATATCCACTTGTTTCTTATAAATGTTGTAAAAACATAAATATTAAAACACATGACAGAATAAATATTGTAATGTAATAAGTCAGATACATTAGATTTACAGTGTTTATTTTTATTTTTTTTATTGGCTCTAAACAAGTTCCTGTGATGTTTTGTTTCTTCTTTCGGCTCTGCGGGCTGCTGTAAACGGTCTCTGCCCTTTAGACACTAAATGCCCTTCTCAGTGAAAATCACGAAGTGAACATCAGTCCCTCCCTTATCCATTGATGTGTGTTTCAAGCTTGTACTGTAAAGTATGGTGGCCCTGTAAGTCTTTTTTTTTATCGTGTTTACACGATCACGGTCCAAGAAGCCCACTTCAGTATGATCATGTTAACATGATCCCGGTCCTAAAGGGTTAAAAGTACTGTACTGTGGATCTTTTAAGAGTATGACCCTCAAAGCGCTGTAGAGAAAATAACAACATTTTATATATACATACAAACCAAAAAAAAATAAGACGACAATACAAATTCCCCCTTAAATTACATATCGTAAAACAAGTCATTTTAAATATTACTTTAAAAAGCAGTGATAAAAATAAGTAGTAAAAAAGGCTGCTAAAAGGATTCCATGTTGTCATTCCAGCCCGTCCTGAATCTGTGGGGCCTGTGTCGGCGAGGAAGATTCGGAGACTGTTAAGTTTTCAGAGATACCTGCACTCCTCTCGCTTCTTCCGTGGTGTTCCTCCCCAGAACCCTTTATACATCTTGGATGATGACTATACTGGTCAAGCAAAGGTTTGTTTGGAGATTAGAGGGGATGGCTTATTAATGAACAACAATAACAGAATTGTAACCTTTTGGGCTGAAAGTGCCATGCCTACGACAATAGCTCTTGGAGACATCAAGTATAAAACTGGAATTGTGCAACATTAAAAACCAAAACATGATCTTCACAATTGTCAGTGGAAAATGTAAAACATTATAATTAAATCCACCACAGTGACTTCTTGTGTCTTGTTGGTAGAACTATAGTATAGTAAATTTGACAATCGTATGTAAGGATGTTTAGTTCTTATCTACAAAGTACACATTTCCATAGCTTCCTTAATTATTTATAATATGCATGTATTATGTTGGGAACCTAAAATGTTTTTTTTTTTCCTTTTAGTGTATGCTGAAAAAAGTTGGAAGTTGGAATTTTGATATATTTCTTTTTGACAGATTGACAAATGGTAAGTTCTCTTGTTTATGTTGAAATGGTCATGAATGGTTAAAGATGAGAATTGACAAGTAGCTGGGGTTTAAAGAGTAAGTAGTGGGGTTCCTAAAATAATGTGTTACACATGCTGCTACAACTGTTTAAATAAAGTACCTATCATTTTTATTTTCATTGTTAACACCCTGACAAGTTTTTTACACTTTTAACTTTAAAGTCTGTTTCAAAGCTCTTTTCAAAATGTCCGCTCTAGTGGTGTAAGGATTATTGCCTACATTGTTAAACAGGTAACAGCAATAACGATCCATGATGTGGTACAAAACAGAAAAGCCAGAGCACTTGTTATGGGTTTTTTTTTTTTTTCTTTTTAAATCACTCTTCCTGCATTGATTTTAGAGGATAGATCTCAAACCCCAGTGCACTAGTGGACATTTTGAAAAGAGCTTTTGAAACAGAGTTAGTGTAAAAAATGGTCAGGATGTTAACAGTAAAAAAATAAATAAATACAGGTGCACACTATGATTATCGTCCTTTAGTAAATATCGTGTGAATAAAGCTCATCTCGTTATTCAGAGTGGGGTGCCTTATTTAAGTACATTATCACGCATTACCATACAAATCACACATTCATTCTGATTTACCATAGTGGCACAATAAACTCAGTGTGCAACATAATATGCCCAGTATTTCACGTGATAATGAATACAATTTCAATAGTAAATACGGAAATGATGAACGTGCTCACTAATTGCAATTATGGTGCACCATAATGTTTAGTGCCCTTTCGTAAATGAGGCTCACAGAGCCATTTTTTCAAAGCGTTTACTCCAGCCTTTAATTAAATCTGTTAATTTTAAAAAACTAGAGCCAAGTAACTACGTTTGTATATTTTCACATTCTCTTAACACTTTAAAGTTGCTTTTCATTTTATAACATTAACATGATTTTTTCCCTTTTAAAAATTAAAGAATAGAGGAAACACTTTGAAAATATGGCCCATATTATCTGGTTACTCTATCTTTCCTGTTAAGTGGTATGTCTGTTACATTTCATGTAGGCAGCTTTAAAACCCTTGTTATAATCTTATGTTAACATTGATTTGTGTCTTTCTTTTAGGAAACAGCTTGGTCAGCTTGACGTTTCATTTGTTTAAACATTATGGACTTATTGAAATCTTCCATTTAGACATGGTAAAACTTCGTAGATTTTTAGGTAATTAACTTTCTAGATAATAGAACTGAAGGACTGTGTGTGTGTTTTAGCTATAAACAATAAAGTTAATTGTAATAAAATGGTCTTTCAGGTTCAAACCAAGCAATATCAAATACATTTGATTTGAATGATTTGATTGCCTTGCATGCATACAAATAAGTACTTCAGCTTTCTAGGAATAATAGACAAATAACCACCCGTATTAATGCAGAAGGACACAACTGTGAATTAAATATATCAAATTTAATATTTACTCAATAAAGCTTGGGATGACAATTACCTGTGATTTTGATTGGATACTTTCATTCCCTGAAAGAGTCTCAGTAGGTTTGAGACAGATTAGTTAACTCTAAAATGTAATGTTGACCATTGTTTTATGTGAAATTAAATCTATATTAATTGTACTACTGCTAAAACTGCACTTGTATATCAGTTCACTGTTTGTTCACATTTACTACAAATGTTGTTTTTTTCTGATTTGTTTAAAGTTATGGTTCAAGAAGACTACCACAGTCAAAACCCTTACCACAATGCAGTCCATGCTGCTGACGTGACTCAGGCCATGCACTGTTACTTAAAAGAGCCCAAGGTGAGTGAGGGATAATCCTAATAAATGTATTCATTTTTCCATTAGTATAATGTACTAAGCATTGTTATTGAGCATTCCCGTCAGTGGAACTTGTATGTTTTTATAAAGGTGCCACAGCCTATGCAGCTGCTAATATAACCATTTGAGATGCCAACTTCATGTTTTCAGTGTTCTGGAAACTCTTTGGCCAACATCTAATGGTACCCTTCACATTGCTCTGTGACCTGAGATGGCTGCTATATTACAATAATATGGATTATTTTCTCTAGATGATGACCTAGCACTTTGAAATGTTGGCTAAATACTCAGTACACAACTGAAATAGGAAGAAAATATGTGGGACCATAGTGATACTACACTGGAGTGTCATTCTGCTTCAAAACATGGGTGTCTATTTAATTTATCTGAACAGTGGTGAAATGAAATACCCTGTGGCTTTTTGGGTACCACTTTCTATGTCATTTCACCACAGCAGTGTCTTCAGGGGCAAAGTATCTTACTGGATACAAAAGCATTTAAGTCATTAGGGGAAGCAGCTGGTTGGTGAACGACAGGAAGGAAGGCTCTGAAAGGGTGGGGGCAATTTCCCTTTCCAGGTAAAATGGCCAAGAAAGTGCAAGACGATCTGAAGGCAAGGCATGTAAACTGAGATTTCTTTACCCTCGTGCAGTATCTAATATCATGTTTTCAGACCTATACAGTTAATGGATATGCATGGTGGGGGGAGATGTATACGATTATTTTGTTAGATGTGATCACTTTAAAATACCACAAAAGCATTGTATATTATTTAACGTGTGTCCTCCTTTTTCTTGAAGCTTGCCAAATCTCTCACCTCATGGGATGTCCTGCTAGGTCTTTTGGCAGCTACAACACATGACTTGGATCATCCAGGTGTTAATCAGCATTTTCTCATAAAAACTAACCATTACTTAGCAACTTTGTACAAGGTAAGGGCCCTTTCCACAGTTTAGAAACTCCACTTAAATACAAGAACATTTTATTTTCTGTGTGATGTTTACTATTTATTGCATGCAGTATTTCGCACACTTGCATAAAAGAAAGCATGTGCTAATGGAGTGTGGGGGCGGGGGGGACAAGCAGTAACAAGCTGACCATTCCAGGCAACTTCCTTTTTACTATTTTTTTTTTAATCTTGCATCCATAGAGGCCTTAATGTATGTGAAACATACTTAAATTAATACCGATACTTAATGATCGTGTTAAATGAGTAAACCTGTGAATTTTGTGTATCATTTCTAGAATACCTCAGTTTTAGAAAATCACCACTGGAGGTCAGCTGTGGGCCTGCTTCGAGAGTCAGGGTTATTTGCACACCTTCCCCTGGAAGACAGGTATGGATAGAGGTTTTATAGACAGGTTGGAATGCAGCTGAATCAAAATGTTTCCTCTTGCCTTGGCCTGGATCTGGCTAACATCACAAGTAAAATAAAGTAATGTTTCCATTTTTTTTTTTTTGTTTGTTTTAAACGTTACCTCTATTATACTCTGTCACAAAATACAATTATCAGTTAAAAACGTGCAAACAAAAGTGAATCAAATAAAGAAAAACTTCTCAACATTCTAAAGAATCAGACACACATCTTCACCCTTTTTTGCTTTGAAAAGCACTATACACTTTTTAACCCATCCTCAGCACAATTGATTAGAAAGAAAACGTAACCCCCCACCCCTCCTGTGAGCCCGCCCAAACCATGAAACACCACAAACCGCAATTAAAAACAAAGTTAATATTTTAAATGACTCACTTTGGCAAACTTCTAATTTACATATATAAGCAAATATTTTCAAACTCAAATTGGGCAAGGCATAATCAAGTTACTGTATATCCTGGAGACACAAGAATAGATATTACCTGGATTGTTTCACAAACATATGTCTGGAAGTGGTTTTCGTTCACCGATCGGCCGGGTACAATAGCATTATGTTAATACTTTGTATTACTTGCAATTTTTTTTCAATACAATTCCATATCACAAGAAAACAGGTGTGATTAATCAATGTAATAGATCGAATGATTAATCGATTGATAGAAAATGTCAAGATTAAAAACCCTAATTTTATTTATATATATATATATATAATATATATATATATATATATATATATATATATATATATATATATATATTTATTATTATTATTATTATTATTATTATTATTATTATTATTATTTATTTCTTAGCAGACGCCCTTATCCAGGGCGACTTACAATCGTAAGCAAAAACATTTCAAGCGTTACAATACAAGTAATACAATAAGAGCAAGAAATACAATAAAACAAGTAAAGTACAAGTTTGACAAACCACAATTCAATAATACAGCAGGTAATAGTGATAGTTACATCAGGATATGATTAAGTAGTGATAGTTACATCAGGATGTGATTAAATACAAAGTACTACAGGTTAAAAACTTGGCAGATTACAGTATTCTGAAGTACAGGATTAAATGCAGTAAAATAGGGTCTGATAAGAGCAAAATAAAGCACATTTACATGAAGGGTGATAGTGTCCCAGGATACAAACAGAGGAGTTCTACAGGTGCTCTTTGAAGAGGTGAGTCTTAAGGAGGCGCCGGAATGTGGTCAGGGACTGGGCAGTCCTGACATCTGTATATATATATATATATATATATATATATAATATATTAATAAGGCCTGACAGGGTGTCCGTATACGTCGAATATACGGACACCTTGGGCATTGTGAGGCACCCTGAAGGGTGCCATTTATAATCCAGGTAAAACAGTGGATTTGAAGAACAAAAAGCATAAATCATGTTTAGGGCAAAGAAATATAATTTATTTTTTTTTTAATTAAATATCGTTACGCCAATAAAGTAGTCCCATGTTTAACTTAGAACTACACACTAAGTTAAAATGAGTAAATTAATTTAATTAAAACATTAAAAAAAATCTGACCAAATACAATGTGAAAAATGTGCAAAAATGCAGAAAATCAGACGGGGCAAATACTTTTTCACGGCACTGTGTATATATATATATAATTATACTGAGCATCAAAAGAAACTTGGCACTTATATTTGGATAAAATTCACTAGATGTGATCGAAAAATGACAAACTCTGTTTAAGAGCAGGTGCAGTGACTTTTTACTGTGCTGATTTAAAAATTGACATCACGAAGATGCTGCAAAGTGATCTGTTGATCTTGGGCAGGTGTTGTGACTCTTGGTCTCCCAGTTTGTGGCCTGTTATTGACACTGTGTGTCTGGTTATACCGTCTCGCCAGGTTTTAAATTTCTGGCTATGAGCATCCAAGGTGGCGAGACACAGTACGCTGCCCTAGTCCAGCCTCCAACATGCCGATTGCACAAAGGCGCTGTTCTCTGACAGACGTGGCATATTGTTTTTTTTTTTTTTTTTTTTCTGTGATTTTCTTTATTGCTTTTATTCAGGCTTACAATTCAACAGCTGAAATCACTCCATATCCAGTGTTCAATCAACTGTCTCACTAATTAGGTGATTAAGTGCATCTGCTTCAGTCATAGTCATGCAAGCGTGTCATGGTCAAGGATGAATGATCGAGTGATTTAAAAAGAAACCAAAAACATTTCGTCAATATCCATCATTGATATACTTTTTTTTTTTTTTTTTTTTTTTAAATAAATGTGTTCTAATAGTGATACGTTTCTTTTGATGCTTGTGTGTGGTGTGTGTGTGTGTGTGTGTGTGTGTGTGTGTGTGTATATATATATATATATATATATATATATATATATACACACACACACACTGTGTGACAGACAGTAAAACATACATGCTTAAATATCAAAGCATAACATGTTGTGTTTTTAAAAAGCTTACCAGTATTAGTAAAGTTTTCAAACTTAATAAAAGTGAAGGTATAAAGTGGGTGGAAATGTCTGGCCACTTGGTGTCACTGTTGCTCCACATAAATACACTATGGTGACATGTTTTTACTTTTTTTTTTTTTTTTTTTATTCTGATTTACTTTCAAAGTGTGCTTTTCAAATGCTTACAGTAGTGTAAAAAAAAGTCTCATTAATTTATTACATTTCACTGAAACTGTCTCAACATATTTGTTTTATTTAGGCTGGGAATGGAGAGACAGTTGGGTTCCCTCATTCTAGCCACTGACATCAGCCGACAGAATGAATACTTGTTGCAGTTCAGAACCCATTTGGATCGGGAAGACCTATGTTTAGACGATGCTGGTCATCGACATTTTATTCTTCAGGTAAACCTGTCATACCCCTGGTATCATTAAAATTGTTGAAATCCTATTTTCACCATTAGATAGTATGAATATTAAATCTGTAAATAAAAATGGCACACTCCACCACAACTCATTGGAGCAAAATACAAATGTTAATAATAAATAAGGAAATTGATTTGTTTGTCAAGGTTCAAATGATTCGGTTTTCTTTTAAGGTATATTACAAATGTACAGTACATGTATGTCTTTTGTAAATCATTATTCCTTGTTTCAAAGAAAACCCAGTATGCTCTGTGTATGCATTTTAAAATTAAACAAAGTATGAGGCACCACCGCTATTCTCTTCTCTTTTTTGCAGATGGCACTCAAGTGTGCTGATATTTGTAACCCATGCAGGACCTGGAAACTGAGTAAGCAGTGGAGTGAGAAAGTGACTGAGGAATTCTTCCATCAAGGCAAGTTCACAAAATGGCAACGTATGAATTGAGTGGTAGAGTAGCCTGAGCAGCCCATGTTCACCCCCTCCCATAAATTGACTATTTTTGCTGTGGTGGCTGAATGGTCAGTTTTGGGTGTTGCCTCAATAAGCCATTGGCCCATCATATTTAGTTAGAATAGCTTGCATTCTGGGGTATACAGAACCATATTACCTTTCCTACTGTGTAAAATGTTTTCAAAGTAAATGTTTTTTCTTTTAGGTGACATTGAAAAGGAACATAAACTAGATGTAAGCCCACTGTGTGACAGCCAAACACAAACTATTGAAAATATTCAAATGGGTAAGCTAACTTTCCTCTGAAATGTAATACATAGAATGTACTGTCTCAAGTCTTTTGTTCTATCAGTTTAATGTCATGAATGATGAGGAATGACCAAATAACTGAATGAGAAGTGCATGAATGCCACAAAACAGGTAGAACATAAGATTCTATGCTGTAACTGTTTTTCTACCATATGGTTTTAGTTAGTTGGTGATCTTATCTTTTGGCCCTCAGTGTACAGCAGTGGTCATTGAGACTGACCTGCACCCGAGGATTGTTGTTCCAAAGCAGAGACATGTTTGTGGGGATCAATGTGAAGAACCTCAGATTGACTATAAATGGATGTAAATGTTCCTGGAACATTGTTAATGGTGTCTTCTTGTGTCCCAGGTTTCATGACTTATGTGGTGGAGCCCCTGTTTGTGGAGTGGGCTCGGTTCTCGGACACCAGGCTCTCTCAGACGATGCTCGGCTACCTTGCACTGAACAAAGCTGGCTGGAGGGGAATGGTACAGGACCAGGCGAGCAGTGGGGACGACACTGATCCTACCTTAGAAGAGACTGACTCAGACATTTTACCTCAGGAAAGCCGAGAATTATGACCCCTTCTCCCAGATCTCACATACAGTACAGTAAGCTTGACCTGATGTAAGTGAAAGGGGTCAAAAGCTATGGGAAAGGGGAACGGAACCTGACTCCACTCCAACTACCATGGTTGCCTGGAAAACCATACCAGAAAGGAATTAAATTACATGCTTTTTTTCTGATTTAACGTCCCCCACCTCCTCTAAAACAACGGTGTGGTGTTTTTATTTTGTAGTTTCACCCCCTTCCTTAACATAAAGCAATACATAGATACCTCATTTGGCTTTTTATTGTTTTTTTCTTTTTTTGCCTAATTATCTTAAACACATCATTCTTGAAAGGGAACAGTACAGGAAGATTACTTTTGTTCTGGTAAAGTGCCAATTGAACACTTTTTCATTTGTGTTATTGCTGTTATGTATTATTATTATTATTATTATTATTATTATTTCTTAAACACTGATTTAAAAAAAAAAAAATAAAAAAAAATAATCTAAGTATTGGGGGTTTCTTCAAAATTGTACACAGAGAACCCAAGTGCAGTAATGCATTTTAAGCTTCCTTTTTATTATAAAATCTAGACAAGATGTGAAAAGCCCACTCCTTTTGCTGCCTCCATGAAGACTGTTTACAAATGTTGTGTTGTTGTGTTTTTTTTTTTTTGTTTGTTTTTTGTAAAGTTGGTTCTATAACTTGCATTGAAGCACAGGTGTGAAGAACCACTTAAATAGGAATTTTGTCCTATTGCTGAAAGAACAAAATTCAGGCTGCAGCTCTAACAAACACTCTGGATGCCACAAAAGCCTCCAGTTCTCAATAGTGTTGCACTGTGACTTGATTCTACCATATTTGATATACTAAGCAGCTCAACCTACAGTCCAGTAGAGGTTGGAACATGTGACTTCTTTGAACTTTGCCTTTTTCATCTGGACTTTTTGAACTGTTTGGGAAGCTGTCATCGTAAAAATCTGTGGATCTTTCAACGATGGCAAAGCACGTGGTTATTATGCTCCTTACACTTGAACAGCTCTTTCATGTGAGAAAAAGACAAAATTTATATATATATATATATATATATATATATATATATATATATATATATATATATATATATATATATATAAAAATTAGCTCAGGTTATTTGCCAATTTATCTGGAGGAAACTAAGGGAAGGCAGGTACCTTAAAACCTGTCCCCTTTCAACGCAAGAAAAATAAATACGTTTTATTGAAAACATTGCCTGAGTGACAATTTCAATGAACAGCCACATTGAAAATGCAAACTGTGAGACATTTTCTACAGATGCCTTAAAACTATGCATAAAGCTAAGTGACCAAACCATTTTTTCCTTTCATGAAGTGGTGCATTGTTTTTTAGTCTTCTCTCTCTTTTTTTATTGCATTGTCAAACTGTTGGCCTTGGTGTGATGATGATGTTGTTGTTTTTGTTAAATTGAATAACGATTTATTTTAACTTCAACATTCCATTTTGTTCATTATTTCTATTGTTTTGATTTTGTACAGTAAGCACAATTGTATTGGTTTTGTTTGAATGAAAACAGGTGCTTTTCTTAATTTGTATTTCCTTGTTATTACTGTGAAAGACTGTTTTGATAATCCTGTTTACAATTTATTGTGACAGCCTTTTTGGGGAGAAGACTTCAGTGTGAAGCTATTTGGAAAGGCTTTGTTGTATTCACCTTTCTATACGTGCCTGTTGCAGTTGTATTTTGATGAATAAACAAGTTGGCATATGTTTGCACCAATGTAGCAGCAATCTAGTCTTGTGAATATTGGGTTACAATGCAAGAGCTCAATTAAAAATAAATAAAAACAGCACTTTTAAATTTAAGTAAGATCATTATGAATTTGTATTTTTCTGTAAAATTAGCCAAGACAAATGCTGAATTTTGCTTTAGAATTTCACCAGGCTATTGTACATTTCCATCAAGGTACTACCTTGGATCAGATCAAAGTCTAGCATAAAAGATTAATTCTCAAACTGAACGCAGTAGGGATTCAAGGAAATGCATGCACATGGATTAGGGAGTGATTAACATGTAGAAAACAGAAAGTACTGATTAGAGGAGAAACCTCAAAATGGAGGGAGGTAACCAGTGGTGTACCACAGGAATCAGTATTAGGTCCTCTGCTATTCCTTAATCTACATTAATGATTTAGATTCTGGTATAGTAAGCAAACTTGTTAAATTTGCAGACGACACAAAAATAGGAGGAGTGGCAAACACTGTTGCAGCAGCAAAGGTCATTCAAAATGATCTAGACAGCATTCAGAACTGGGCAGACACATGGCAAATGACATCTAATAGAGAAAAGTGTAAAGTACTGCACGCAGGCAATAAAAATGCATTATAAATATCATATGGGAGATACTGAAATTGAAGAAGGAATCTATGAAAAAGACCTAGGCGTTTATGTTAACTCAGAAATGTCTTCGTCTAGACAATGTGGGGAAGCTATAAAAACGGCCAACAAGATGCTCGGATATATTGTGAAAAGTGTTGAATTTAAATCAAAGGGAAGTAATGTTAAAACTTTACAATGCATTAGTAAGATCTCACCTAGAATAGTGTTCAGTTCTGGTCACCTTGTTACAAAAAGGATATTGCTGCTGTAGAAAGAGTGCAAAGAAGAGCGACCAGAATTCTCCCGGGTTTAAAAGACATGTCGTATGCAGACAGGCTAAAAGAACTGAATCTATTCAGTCTTTCACAGAGCACTGTCAATCCATGAATGAAAACCAGGTTAACCAACTGACAATGCTTAAGTTTAATAGCAAAATATAATGCACAAGAACTAAGAATGGATTTTTTTTTTTTTTTGATTTTCATGCAAACATAAGTAACACTTTATGTGCTTCAAAACCAAACAAAACCACTAAAAACAAAACAAAGAAAAAATAAATACACATCTTACATATGTTACAGAATCTATCAAATGCCCAGATTCCAATAAATGGTTATGATATCTATACACTTCAGGGATCAGTGCAAGAAATTGGAAGTCTATCATATATATATCGAAACGTTGGGCAGCTGGCTCTTTGAGCTAATATATATATATATATATATATATATATATATATATATATATATATATATATAAATATCTTCCATTGATGGAAATATATATTTGTGCCCGCCCAGTGAGATCCAGCTATTAAGAAAAAACAATTAATTTTTTTACAAAATAATTTGCTAAAAAATGTACTGCTAAATTAAAACCTGTAAATAATGTATTTACTTGAGCTCTGAAATAATATTGAAAAAAAAAATCATTTTTAAATCCTGTTATATGTATTTACAGGGATGTTAAGAGTTAAATGTAAGTAGCCATCTCACATTGTTCAAATAGCACATTGAGATCATTGTTTAATGATTGCTCATTGCGTATGTGGAGGCTATATCGACATCTTGTGGCTGTAGTACTAAATTACAGGTTAAAAAAAACAACTGAAAAACGCAGGGCCCTAGTTATGAGACACTAGCAGTAGTGTATGCAAGCAGGTTTTTCAGATTCATACAAGATCCTATCAACTCGATGCTTAACAAGAGACTAAGGATTATTGTGACTTTACACTTGTTTCCATTACCAGTATTGGAAACAGTCAATGGCTTTCCCACATTGTTACATTTCAGTACTCACAGGGGTTTTCTATGAAACAACTAAATGGGCTTTTAAATGCCAAGTCATACTTTTTAATTTCAAAGCAGAAACGACTCCCTATTTATTAATGCAAGTACAGGCACGCAGAACGATTGTAATAGTGTGTCCAGCATAAAATACTTTATTTTTCATTATAGCTTTAATAAAGATTAGCTGCTAACTTGTTGCGATCTCGTTTGTACGTTCTGCTTGTTAATCAAAAATTAAGGCTTGGCCAATTTAGTTGTTTCATAGAAAAAAAAAGTAAGTATAGGCACAGTGAAAATAATTGCAAATGCAAAATTCAAATTGAATTGTGGCCAGGCGATATTAAAAAAAAAAAATAAAAAAAAAAAAAAGTTTTAAAAGAACAACACAAGAGATAAAATTCAGATTTTCTTTATTAGTCAGATTATTCTTAATAGTCAGGCACAAGGGTCTACTCTGTTGATTGGAAGTAAGCATCAAGTGTAAAACTTGAGTTTACATTGCCAATACAAAAGACACCTAACCTAAACAGAACTTGGACAAATGTAAATACAAATTCTCTCAAGTAGTATAAAAATCATACGCCACAGTACTCAAAACAAAATTATAACATACTCTTTATATAAAGTAAAACTCAACCAAATTGTCTGTTTGCTTTACAAAAAGACTTTGACTTTTACAGTTGCTTTGGCATACATTGTCAAAAGAGGCTTTACGATTTTCATCCAGTCTTAAGTGCACTAGAGATGCAACATGAATTGCTTGTCAAGTAAAACAAGAAGCAATGTAAAAGTAGATGGAAAAGATGCATCTGGCTTGAAGCAATCAGCTTGAGTTGTATTTTAGTTGTTGTTGACAAGGTTAAAAGAATGGGGGTTAAAAAATGTTTTTTAAGTAAGATAAAGCAAGGCATATACCTACTGTATACAGTTGCTAGAATAACTTTCTTCCCCCTTATGTATGTACTGTCTATTGGCCAAATTAGCTATACCAAGCGAATACAAGTAATTGAAAGTAAAATGTGTCATATTTTCAATGTACTGTAAAAACCGTTGTATGAGTATTTTCTTGGCATTTTTGGGGGGCCCTAAAAAGGGGGGGGGGAGCGACTAATACACCAGTGTGACGTATGCAGTGGTGTGTCAAATATTACTACTGTACCAGCTCCACAATGTGATTGCTACAGCTACAGTTATTATGGCTCACAAATTTAACTGTCAACAACCCGATTATTTTTTTCAGGATTTATGGCATTCAGGTCATGTTGCTAGGTAGAAACACAACACCACTGTTCTAATTAATACCCTTTTGCATGTTAAACGCAAGATTTTAGACTCTTGAGTGGCCTCCCGACCCAGATGCGTGTAAGTAGAGAAAAAAAAAAGCTACTGTTAACACAATAGTTGTCCATCTCTTTGAATTTCTTTATTCCCACCCTCCCAAACCATTGATCTGTCAATATTCAGACTGAAGCCCCTGGGATCCGTAGCAAACAGCTACTGGTCAGAAAGCTGAGTATACTTATCAAGTCTTCGTTCGTTGTAACTGCAATGCAATATTATAAAGCAGGCATCTGAGACTGGATAAAGTGGGACAGTCATAGCCCTTCTCCACTGGCACATCCAACCCGTGAGGGCTCGGTACGGTACAGGTACGGGTGGTTCTCCACTGGCTATTTGTTGAGCCAACTGAGAACCAAACCGTGAAACTCCAGGTTCACAAGACATCTGAATCCGGCTGCGAGCCGAGCTGAGCCAGGGGCAGGGTTAAGGATTTTCGTCATTAAGTTGCGTCAGTCAGTACACTCCAGAATGAAAAAACAACAAACATGGCTGGCAACGAGTGTGATGAGAGAAAAGTACAGCTTTGGGACGCTGAGGAAGTGCAGGCTCTAGTTTCTCTGTGGGCAGATAGAAGTGTTCAGGAAGATCTGGAGTCAGAAATGAGAACGTTTATGCCCGCATTTCTGACGATTTGAAGCAAATGTATAGCGATACAAGATACAGCTGTAGTGTTGGGCTTAATCTTTGAACAGCACTTGTTTGCGCATCTTTTGGCAAACTGAGTTAATTAATAACAATAATTTATAACAACTGTCTTTCATTGTGTGTGACGTCAGTAGTACGGCTCAGCTCTGCAATGGAAAAACAACCCAGGCTCCCATTAACCGCACCTTGAGGGCTCGGTACGGCCGGTGCGGCTCTGTTGTACAGTGGAAAAGAGGCATCAGACTATTAATGAAAATGCTATGCAACAGGTTTGATATTGCAAGTGGTTGAATTTGCCAAAAAGCATGGCAATTGCAATGCTGAAAAAGAGTACGTGACTGGAGACAACACAAAGACACAATTAAATATGGCGAAAGATAATAGGTTAATACAGATGTGATGTAGGATGTATAACTTGATTTTAATTGCTGGTGCACGATTAATTATTACTTTTTAAATCCATTCAAGTACCACTTGTCAGTGGTTATACTGCTACCACTGGAATTTATAGCAGTAGTGTTATATCTATATGTTGGTGTATTTTGACATTGCACTTAAAATTTACTTGAACCAATTATTTGGAAAAGCAGAACAGAGCTTCTATTAGCAGTTTAACTAAAAACAACACAAATTATTAAAACGGAATAAAATGTCACAAACTGGTTAATTTGAAACTAAATCAGTGTATTTATGCATCGGTGCTGAGCATGTAGGAAAAAAAATCAATTGTTAAAAAAGTATTTTAAACACAAAAAAGGTGTTTTCATAAAATTTTCATAAAAAGTTTTCATAAAAAAAGTCTCAAAAAGGGGGGAGCGACTTACGCCAGTACGACCTATACAATGATTTTTACGGTATACATTTCAATTGCTCCAGTGAAACATGTACTCGATTTCTAAATGGGTTACAGAAGGCATTTTCCTTTTAATGGAGGGAATATGCTGATTGAAATAAACAAAAAACACATGGTCTCTTACTAAATGTTCATATTTCTAGTAATGTTGCCACTATCTTTTATATATTTTTACCTTTAATCGTTTCAAACTTAGCCTACTATAACAATGATCCCATCTCTCTCCCACTCCTTGACCTACTTACACTTACAAACTGATCAGTAACTATCGATTACCACATAAATACCCAAATAGGTCATTTCAAGACAAGGAACCGGAAATGCAATCTATACAGTACATATACACATTTATTGGTTATTATTTTAATACCATTCCTCAACTATTAAAATGATTTCCTTAAAAAAAAAAAAAAAAAAAAGAGCAACAGTTAATAATGGCCACAGATTTGTAAGTAATAGCTTTTTCTTTTTGGCACTAATCCTCATTCCTATAGGCCTATGTTCTTAAAGTCACCAAATCAAATAACTTTTAGTGTAACTCCCTTACTTTAGACCAGTGTCTCCTGGTTTTCATTCTAACTGAGCTCTCAATTACTTAACTAAACCTAAAGACACATGGGGTCCCGAGGACCGGGGTTGAGAACCACTGCTTTAGAAGAAAGGGACACATTTTAATGAGACGATCAACACAAAATTAACCATTTTAAAAAGCAACAGTGAGTGAATGTATTACTTAACATCAGCCTACAAAGTCCCAAGGCCTTTGCTGGGAAGTTGACATTGAAAAGCATTGCAAGTGTGCAGAGAAATTAGGGTCTCGGATATGAATACTGCACAAGGTTAAAAAACACAATTCTATAATCGTTTTGTTCAAAAGAAGTTCCCAGAGTATGATCTTTGTTTTCGTAAAAGTGCTATGTATGGGGTGTCACTTGATATAAGAGGCATCATTTCGCAAACAGTCTGCTCAGATTTGCTTTATAATTCTCTAACCTAAAATGCACAAGATGGCATCTATTTTACAATAAAGTAAGAGACACTATACACACTCAACATATTGACTGATTAAGTTGTTCAGCATTAACATAGATTAAATATCTTCCCTCCGTGGGATTTGAAATTGGCCTTTGGACGGAAAAAATCACTAGTGTACTATTTAAATTGTTTTGTTAAAGTCTTACTGTACTCACTTGGCACACTTTATGGAACATTAAAAAAGGCAGTCTTTTAAAACACTAAATTGGAAGGTCATTAAAAAATAGTGAGTCAATGCTTCCTATTGACTCATTCAACCAGAGAGAGCTTCTCACATGTATTGAAAGTAACAAACTATTACATCTTAAATATTAATTAAACATTAAAAATAAAACACATTTCTTGAAAATCAATTCAGTATTCTATAAACTTTAAAAGAGTAAGTCGCTTCAATTTACATTTGTTTCTGCTGCCCCCGTAACGTTTTATGAGTGTGCAATGATTCCGAGTGGTTCTTACAGCAATTACTCAAACATGAGCTGAATAACAGCACCTTAAACACAGACCTGTCAAAGCACCTTAAACTGAAAAGGCCACCCCTTTTGTAATTACAAAATAAATCAGACACAGAATCATTGCAAACTTTATAAGAAAAATGTAGCAGAAGCTACTTACTCTTGAATGTCTTTTATGAGCTATAAATTGAGATGAGCCATTTCCTTCAAATAGATGCCTTATTCTGGGCTTTTAAGGTTTAGAGGTGCCGCTTACTAAAACCTTTCTTTTGCCAGTGGATTTCAGCATGTGTTGTCCAAACTAAAAAAGGGAAGAAAAAAAAAAAAGTACCTTAAAATATTTAGTTATCCTTTCTTCTTTTTTTTTTATCATTTTCTCCCAATTTAGAATAGCCAATTATTTCTAGGCTCGGCTCACGGCTACCACCCCCACGCTGACTTGGGAGCGACGAAGACAAACACGCTGTCCTCTGAAGGGTGTACCATCAGCCAACCGCTTCTTTTCACACTGCAGACCCACCATGCAGCCACCTCAAAGTTACAGCATTGGAGGACAACGCAGCTTACAGGCAAGCCCGCAGGCGCCCAGCCAGACTACATGGGTCGCTGGTGCGCGGTGAGCCGAGGACACCCTGGCCGACCTAAGCCCTCCCACCCCCCGGGTGGCGCTCGGCCAATTGTGCGCCACCCCCTGGGAGCTCCCGTCCATGGTCAGCAATGGAATAGCCTGGACTCGAACCGGCGACGTCCAGGCTATAGAGCGCATCCTTCACTCCACTTGGGAGCCGTAGTTATCCTTTCTACCATGTACAGCAAGTGTTTAATTTCTGGCAAACATAAGTGTAAAGAATCTTGTTGAAAACACACACATGTTTTTTCATACATTTCTAAATTATATTCATAACAAAACACACGCACACACACACACACACACACACATTCAGGGAAAACATGGACAGTTTATCTTCTAACTAAAGACATATAAAAAAAGATTTTTGGTGATTTAACTACCAGTGCCTTTAAACTAGAATTATATTATCCCTATTTAAATTAGTGAAAATAATCAATTCTCTTGTAGTTTATCATTTATTTCTAGCACCAGGGGCTGGTTACATAAAACACCTTAAGTATTAAGTTTAAGTATAATATGAAAGGACATATTTTCCTTTATTATTATTATTATTTATTTCTTAGCAGACGCCCTTATCCAGGGCGACTTACAATTGTTACAAGATATCACATTATTTTTACATACAATTACCCATTTATACAGTTGGGTTTTTGCTGGAGCAATTTAGGTAAAGTACCTTGCTCAAGGGTACAGCAGCAGTGTCCCCTACCAGGTATTGAACCCACAACCCTCCGGTCAAGAGTCCAGAGCCCTAACCACTACTCCACACTGCTGCTTTAACTCGTGTATTGACTTAAATGTGTTGAGCTGCTTTCTGCAACCCCCTTAAACTCAAGGAACACCTAAGGGGAAAACTAAGGAGAAACTGAACTTGGTGTTTTATGCAACAAGCCACAGGACTCTAGTACTGTACTGATTCAGATAACAGAGGCTTAAGTTTGGCTGAATTTATTTAGTTCCTGCTACAACTGTGATTTGTATTTGCATGCTGCATGTTACATAGCACTGATTGCTAAGAATATACTCTGAAGCCCCTTTCACAGGGATGTTAAATTACTTACAAATGGGGTCTCTGTCTCTGTTGCAGTGTTACATTCAGAAGTTGGAATTTTCATTTCCTTTTCACTTTCACTGTCATTCCTATAGCGATGAGCAAATTTTCGTTTTAAAGCCTCTGCTATTAGAGCTGCTGCATCTGTTGGGTCACCCGGTTTTGTTTTTGATGTGCCTTCCATTGGTCTGTGTAGTGGAGGAGGTTAAAAAAAAATATAGGCTTTATACAACATTTACTTATACTAGTTGCCAACAAAGGACATAGTAAAAAAATATGAAAAAAACACAACCACATACCAAATTATATATATGACAGTGAAAACAGTAAACTTCCTTTATGTAAAATTATGGTGAACTTAGTGTCTTTAGGAACAGCAATATAGGCTCAAATATACTCACTTTTTTACAGTGCGTAGCTTCACTTTGGTCATGTCTTTCAGAATATCTAACATGTTTGGTATTGCTGGTTGTTTGGGCCCAGAGTCCAGGACTGCGTGATCAGAGCTGTTTTTTTTCCCTCGTCGTTCTTTGATAAGATCCATGGCAGAGACACTGCGCTGAAGACCTGGTGGTGGAGGAGGAGGAGGAGGAGGAGGAGGAGGTGGAGGGGGGGCTGCCAACGGGGTTAAGGACCCAGCTGTGTGAAAAGAAAAAATATATATAATACACATTAGTGCCACAATTGTAAAACAAAGGAAGCAAATATATTTTGTAGAGTAAGAACATGTAATTTACTGTACAAAAAAAAAAATACTGTAATGGTAATTGTACCTAGTGTATATACAATTTAAACAATCTAGTTTTTGTGAACAAATACAAAGCATCCCCAGTAGTATTATCTAAGAAGTGTGTTATATCAGACCAAATGGTTAGTAAACCTGAATATGAAATTAAAAAAAGAAAATATATATCTGTATCA